>NC_133063.1:6834090-7154772 GCF_048771995.1 Taeniopygia guttata | reverse complement strand
TTTCTGAAAACATTGTGCTGTCATTTGTGTGCTTTCAGCATCAGAATCTTCAGAGGCCATGGGCATTAAGACAGCTGGATAATCAGTGTGAACTTTGTCTGATGATGCTGAAGACAATTGTATGCTTTGGCAGATTTGACATTACTCTGTAGCGAGTATCAGTGAAATAACTTAGGGATTTATACAACAATCAAGACTCCTTATCTTCTTCACCCACCAGTGCATCAGGGCAGCACTTACTCACAACAAGATTGAGGCTTCATGCACACCTGTGGGGAGATTTTACAGTAAGCATTTATTGTAGCTGTAAGCAGTCCCAAAGCAGAGGCAGTAAAGAGTCTACAAGAGCTGAGGCAGCCAACCTTATGCATGTGCAAGCAAATAACCCAAATTCAGTGTCCCAGACAATTTTTCAGAACACTTAAAATCAAAGTGCAAGGCTTCTTAGAATGTGTTTGTGAGCAGGACAGTAACCTCAGTGCCATCCCATGGTCACTGGATGTCAGAAAAGAGGAAAACTGCAGAAAATCCATCCATTAGCTCCAGTTTCCCAGCTTTCTAATGATACATAGCAAATGCAATCTGCCTGTGGCGGAGCTAAACAGAGCTGTCAGTTCCTAATATTTATAATTTTCACAGCAGTTATTAGGACTTGCTAATAGTGTTTAGGACCTGACTTAACAGGTGAAATAAATGGTCAATTGTGGCTTCTCAGGGATACAGAAGAGGCTGCCCAAACATGAGTAATTTGCTTGAATCTAGATAAGCAGGACTAAGATTTCTGGCCAGTCTTAGCCAAATAGTCACCTTGAGTGCTCAGGGCTCTTTCCATCTGATGACTGAACTGCAGTCATCACAGAATTTTACCAGCTGTTATGGCTGTTTCCTGAATAAAACTGAGCAGAAAGTAAGACATTTGCAGTTTACCCACTTGCACATTAAGAATTTTGAAAAATATAAATTTATCAAAGTAATCAGACTAAAAAAAAAAAAATTGTTCAGGAATAGTGTTTGCCTTTCAGCTGCAAATTAAAGAAGTGGTCTCCTAGAGAATGGTTGTTCTCAAGAGAATCACAGCATGGCAAGCCATTACATCTGCTCCACAATGCAAGGGAGCAATGCAAGCAGCTTCTGGGTCCCCTTATCTTAGTTTGGGCTGCTCAGAGAGTTTACTCAAAACCATAATGTGACAAGATCTCAACAGCAGGCTTCATCCATCATTCCATACTAGGACGTCCATCTCAGCACTGCAAGCAGCTATGACAGAAGCAGAAGAGAGATGATAACCTCTTGCATCATGCATTTTTTTAAAGCTGCAGGTGCAGTATGTTGTAGCATATTTGGATATTACATACCTATATATGACTTATTGACCTTATTGACTCTAGTGATCTAGAAAACTGCATTAATAATGCGTATCTTTTAAAGAATATGCTTTAGTTGGACTTAAAGTTACGGCATTTCAAGTTATATATACATATATAGTAGTTCTTCTGGTTGCAAACCCACCATCCATGATCTTAGGAGATGCAAAAATATGATGCTACTTGGTAAAGAAACAATAGCAAAGAAAGATTGAATATAATTCTAGCCACAGTTCTCTCTAGTTTGGCCCAACAGGTTATATTAACAATTAGACAACAATCAAAGAGGATGGACAAACTCTTTGCCACCACCTTCCTACCACAGCACTTGCTTAACCAAGTGAGTAAATGAGGCAATGCTGACAGGTGAACAAACTTCCAACCTCAGTAATCCTATAATTGATAGTCAAATGAGCTGATCAAATGGCTCTGTTTATCTGCAGACTGGATTGGATTTCACTGGTGTCCAACTACTGAGGAAAAGAATTTTGTTGTTTAGTTTCAGATAATTCTGCAACCCAAGCTGATGACTTCCTTCTCCCAGTAACACCACTTGACATCAGACTTGATGAAAAGCAAAAAATAAGTTTCCTAGATGTGAATAGATTTGAAAAGTCTTACAGAACTAAAAATGCACAGTAGTAGCCAAGAAGGAGGCAAAAAGGATCTTTAGTATTATTATTATTGAAATATCAAGGTCGGGTTTGGCTTTTAGCTTCAAAGACACAGAAACAGATAAAATGTGATAATATTGCATTGCAAAGACTGAAGTATCAGACAGCAGGAATTTCTCCCTGCACATGTGGTAGACAAAATAAACAATTACACTCCCATCAGTTATTGGTCACTTCGTAATAACTGTGTATACATTAAAAAGGCATCTCTAACAAGGAATAAATGCATGTTGTTAATAACATTGCTAATAAAAAGCAACAGGCTTTCCCCCTTATTTGTTGCTTAATGACTCTATTCTCAAAACACTCCTTACCCATCCTTCTCCGGTGGTAAAATAATTCAAAAGCCCCATTTCCTGTAATCTCCCAAAATCATCCAAATAGCAGTCAGTATGCAAAATGCAGACATTTCTCTGAGGCATTCTCCTTCCAGGATAAAGCCTGCTGCACACTTCCCTCATGTTCCTGCTTTATCTTTGGCAAGATAAGCACTAATGCTCAGGAGTTGCCCCAAACCTGTGGAGGTGAAGTTAAATGAGTTTTAGGCTGAGACTTGGAAATTCTTGCAGATTCCCTCCTGCCTGCCAGTACTTCAGTATTTCAGTGACTCAAGTCTTCATGTTCCTCTGCCAGGCAGTGCTAAGACCAGGTTACTCTGCACTCTGCTGACTTATTTTTTCTGCCTACATCTTTGTGGTCTCTTGAAGCCCTTGTGTGCAAACCTTACTTGGCCTGTATCTCAGGCTTATATCTCAGATGGTTTTTTCTCAAAGCAAGTATTTCTACCTCTGTTCAGTATCAAAAGACAAAATCCTGGAATATTTGTTAGGGGATTGTTCCAAATTCTTCATGCCTTTGGGCACTGGTTTTCCCCATGAAGTCATGCAAGAGGTGCAGTGTACTTTTTATGCTTATGACAAACCGCCACAATTCAACGAGCAATTGTTCTCTCTTTTGTACTCTGTTTCATAGAGAGCTTTGAGTTTAGGGACAGCTTAAGGAAGAATGCTGAAGAGCTTTCTCACAGGCAGGAGAGATGTCTGCAAAGGAAAGAATCTGGAAGAACCAGGAAAAAGCAAGGACTGGTTTTAGATTGCTTTGCTACCAGCATTTCCTGGTTGTGTTCTGGCAGCTCCTTTTCTCAAGTGCCTTTGACATGCTCACTATGAGGATGAACATATCCTAGACAAGGATTCTGCTGCCAATATTCTTCAGTATTGCTCTAAATAGAACCCCATTCCCCTTGCCAAGCCCTTTCCCATCACATTTTGTGGGAGAGTATACTCTGCATCAAGCAATGCTGGGCCTTCATTCTCCTTTCCACTCCCTCCACCAGAAAACTAACACCTGAAGAAATAAGTCTTAAAACAATGTCATTCTGCTAGAACTTTGTGCTAGACCCTCAAGAGGTTTATTTTAATTTCATTTGGGTTGATACGAGTTTAACACATTAAAAAAATTGAGGGAATCTGGGAGATGGAAGTTAGCAGACATCCATACTGTAGATGTTTTTTGACATGGTGTTGGATGGTGTTCTCCATCAAAGCTGGATTTAACCTGTCATGTTAGCTGCTAAGTGGATAAAGACCTAGTTGACACCTCTAAAAATTTAAGTGTAAGGAGGAACTCAGCTTCTGCTGGGACAAGGACAATTCTCAGTGCTTTTAGGTATGCTCCAATAGACCTGAAAGAACAGAACTACCACTAGAAAGAAATAAAACAGGGCATGGCTTTTGAATCTAGTAGACAGAGGTATACAAAGAGGTCCCATAATTGAAAGTGAAGCTGAGGAAAATCAAACCCTAAATTTTGCACATTCTCATCCATAATGGTAATTAATCATTGGTGTGTTCAACTAAACTTTGTATCAAGTCTTAACCACTGCCATTCAGGCAGGCTGAAACGCACCAGCTCAGGAAGAAAGAATGGGGAGTACATATAGCCTGCCTTCCTGGCAAGGCAGATTGGTTGATCACAAAGATCTATCTTAACCTTCAGAGAACAGATGGGCCAAGATGGGAGACTGAAGGAAAAATTGTTCTTCTGTCACTAGGACACATATTGTACTGAACCATGCTGCGACAAGTACTGTGGCTTCTGCCATGCACCTTCCAGTAAGTCCTGCTTTGAATCTGCATTTGTCAGAAGAGAATATGCCATGTGTTCTGAGGAGTTCATCAAAAGCATGTGGGAGATGACTGGGATGTGATTAGCAAGGCTGTCCCCTGTCTCTGGAAGGACTGGATGTCACTACAAGTCTTTCATTCACCTCTTCATACACATCTTGGTCATGCCACACATCTGGAGCAATGTTTGGAATCATTCCTTCCCCTTTTGCTAAACAGATATTTACAACAAAGTTAATTCTGGATTTCTAAGATCCAGATATCTTATCATAAAGCTCATCTTGCTTCTTCTTGGTCTTTGGAAAGACAAAAATGACAAAAAATTGCATAAAATATGTGTTTGGCTTGCAGGCACAAGGATATTTGACTGTGGCTTTCAAAACTTTAAATACATTTTAAGTGTCCATTTGACACATATATAATTGAATTACATTGTCATGACAAGGCAATTTAGAGAACAGTTCCAAAGAACTTCCAATTCATTGGAAGAGGTGTGAGTTTCTTTTAAGGGGAATTACCTCCAACTGCAAAGTAAAGGAGACACAGATTTCTGAACCCCACCCACTGCAATGCCTGCTTCTTTTGATTTTGGAGAGAGGGAGAGGATAAGTGTCTGACCAGCTTCTTTGTAGTCGTTGTAGTTCTGAGACCAGAAATAGTGGAGATAAAACAGAACAACTTTTTTTTTTTTTTTTATTGGATATATTTAGGTTCTCCAGCTTCTCTCAAAAGATTTTACTTTCAAAGTGCATGAATAGCTTTCCCTGCTGTGCTCTTAAACACGAGAACTTCCAGAACTGGAAAGACAGTCAGTACTTCCCTCAGAACAGATGAGATTTCGGATCTTCCTGTGTGGCATCCCTAGCTGATTCTAGGTCAAAGGTCTGGGGAGAGCTGAGAAACTAAAAGAGGGTGAAGTAAAAGATGTGTCTTGTTCCCCAACTGGCTAAATTCTCTTCTTGCTCTGTTCCAGCCCAAGGTTCTTACACCTCTGGCAATGAAGCCATACAGTGAATGAGCCAATAACCAATCCAGATCAGGCCCATTGTGCTTCCAGAGAACTGGCAGTGTCTGTACTTCTCCTTTCCTTAGAAGCCAGTTCCCCTAGAGCTAACTGCCATTTGAACCAGAACAAAAAAAACAATTCGGGGGAAACAGGTCTTAAAACTACCAGGTGGTTATTCCTAATACTTGCTTTCCTATGGATTCTGGCAAGTCTCTGCATCTTATAGATTTCTCAGGTTAGAGTTCTCTGTTTCATCCTCTTCCAAGTACATGTGGTAAATGGCCTTTGAATCCAGCTCAGGCTTCTGATTTGCCTTTCTGTAAGATAAGTCACTTTGCAGCTGCTGGCATTAATTCGATCAGTTAACCAATAGCATCAAAAAATTACACGCCAAATCCGTGAGTAAAGGAATGGGCATGAGAACTTCAGTTTTGTCTAGTCCATGATGAAAACCTCCCCAGCATTAATGCTTTTTGATGTAAAACAATCTGATGTGGCATGTATAAGTACAGTTACAGTGTCCAGTAAAAAATTTGTTGGAATCTCTCTTCTGCATATTCAATCTTTTTTTCCAGCTCATCAAATTACATGACTGGGGGAAAGGGAGCCATAACAGCAGGAAATCATCAACAGTGGTGTAATAAAGGAGTTTGGGCTTGTTTCCTTTCCTGTACTTTGGAATACAAGTGTCATTTAGTTCCTAAACAGAAACCAAGTGGTGTTTATCTGCTGCATTATTTTACTCTGCTACCTGGCTCTCAGGGAAATGGGTGAACAGCAGAAGAGAAATGAAACACTTTCTGTATCATATACCTTCAGTAACGTCATAACTCCTGTGTGGAAGACCTGTTGCTCTGAGTTAAAAAAGGATCATGCTACTTTCAGAGTGACTCATGGTCCAATCTGTTCCTTTCTGCAGAGAAACAGCTTACAGAGCTCTGGCTCATCACAGTATAAAGCACTGTATCCTCCTACTGATATAGAATATGCTTAATTTTAAGACTCTTCCTCATTTCTATGCAATTAACCAGTCAATGCTTCTCTTCCCATCTCCTCACTTAGGCTCTGGAGGTCAGCAAGTCCTTCACCTTCAGCAGAAGGACTAAGCAGGGTCCAAAGGGGACATAAATATGAAAAGCTTCCAGTGGGACTTGCAAGGCAAGGCATTTTGGATGTCCATCTCTGGAACAAACTGCTGATCAAAGCCCTAAAGCCTCCAATGTGGTGTTGTGTTGCATGAGACATATGGGGGTGTGCTTTCAATGCTGACAGCTCTGCTTATCAGTTCTTGCAGACTTGGAGCATGCTCCTCCTGCTGCACTTACACTGAAGCTTATGTTCATGCAACGTGATACAGAAAATTAGAAATCAAGCACCTGCTGACCTACATGTCACTGGTTGCCTGTGTGGGGTGTACTCTTCATCCTGCATCCTGCCACCTTCTCCTGACAAATCCGCAGGGACATGTGGCAAGAAATGACACCTTTGGCTGTAATGAGAAAAATCCCTCAAATATAGAATTGGACCCATCAGCCTCTGTTTGCCTGCCCTTCAGTGGGACAGCCTAATGTGGCTCTGACCCGCCTGTCAAGGAGAAGAAACTGGACCACTGCATCACTTAACAAAAGCAAAGATATGCACTAGTATATCTAGTGTAAAGAGATAGCAGTGCTTTGCAGAAATCCTTTCTGACTGCAACCCTGATCTAAGAAACTCATCCAAATAAAGAGGTTTTGCACTAAAGAAATATTAACAGAGTTGGCAACAGGGAGAAACATGAGAGAACTTTAAGCTGCCTGTGTTTTGGATTGTGTGTGTTGGTAGTTATGGAACAAGCCAGCCAGATCACTAGTACATCCACACACGATGAACAGCCTTGTTTGCCACTAGGCAGGGTACAGTTTTGCTCTTTCTTTCAAATTTAAACTGGCATCAAGAATTAGGTAAGAACTGCTCTGCAGTGCAACAGAGTCAACTTGAGACTGGACAAAAAGTCTCTCTAAAGAAGACATAGCTGCTTTTCTCCAACACTGCATACCATTAGGTGGCTATGTGTTAGGAGATATGGGGTGCTGTATGTGTTCTGCTCTCTAAATATCTTTTTTTTCAACCCAGCAGACCATTCAGACAGCCAGTTTCCCAGCCATGGATGGATGGAGCTTGGTTACAGACACAAGCCAGTAGCTCTTACATGTCCTTTCTTTGCAGGGATGGGTTTTTTCTCTGTTAGCAGGGGATCAAGGAGTTGTGCCTTCAAACATTTAGCTGCTGACAGCAGCCACATGGTATGCTATCTGAAATGGATGGCAGATACAGAAGGGAGAGGCAATCAGCAGGGAATTTTCTCTGTGAGAGAGCAGGGCCAGTGGGACAGCTGTGGGCAAAGGTGAGTTGTGCCTCACTGTGGCAGCTGGGACACATGGCCTGGATCTTAGTCAAGGGAAGAGAGATAACTTCTAGCTACTAGCCTCCCTCTAAACACACTTCTCTGACCATGACTAGTGCAAACCATGTCCAGTCAGGCAGATACTGACCTTCCAGGGAGCTTTGTCTGACCACCTCATGCACCCAGAAATGCTATGTTCAAAAGGTTTCTTCTGGGAAGTGACATTTGCAACCTAAATGGAAGGCAAAAGAATGAACAGAAGCCTTTTGAACAGCTTAATGAATACAACTGCCATCCACATGAAAAATATTCTTCCCTTTTGAGATATTTTTTTTGTTTTGCTGATACTGGGAAAATAAAGGCTTGAGCACATCCTAGAAGGGAAAACCAGGTTAGAGCAGAGCTCCATACCCTATGATTCCGGGTAAGTTTGTCCCTTAAAGAAAGATTTTATCAGTGTTTTACAAGCCTAGCAAAGCCAATGCATTTAGAAGTGTAAGGAAATGTTACACAAAGGGAAACTAATTAATGTCAAAACCTACCAAGATGGTATGTGTCACGGGACCTACATGCCATTTGGGCAGATTCTTTTTCTTGTGCACACTCTGTTTCCTTGGCCAATACCAATGATATGTGGAATGGCAGAATAATTTACATATATGTTAATTTATCTCTTTTGCCTATTTTTTCTCCAGCTGCTATTTAAAAACATGTATTAGTTTTGCCCACAGTCTGAGCTGCTTTCCTCTGTGATTTTTTGTCACATCTCCTGCTAGACAGCCAGAGGAGCATGGATGTTCTGTGTTAGAAAGGTCAGTGTTCAGACACCTGAGGGGCATCTGGGTCACAGAGACAATATATTTTCTCAGCAGACAGTATGGGATCTGCAGAAATTTTTTCTGTTTTTTCGTCACCAGGTGGTGCTCCAGCACTGGGCTAGTGCTACCTTGGTCACTTGCTGAAGCACCAGGTTCTCCTGAAGCTTTGGGCTGCCTGCTCTCCTGCAAGATCAATTTCATTATTCTGCTTTGCAATTCTGATTTCCCCTGTCTTGGGCCTTTCTTCAGCAAGGGTGAGTGAACCCTCCACCTGCTTCTCACTAGCAGTTTTTTCACTGAGTTTGCTACCGCATAGGATTTGTCCAAAACAGTTGGTGCATGGCTGTAACCTCTTGTATTGTTCCCACAACAGGCCTTGTAGTTGGATCTGGCCATACCTCAGACCTCTTCTGTTCACCAGATCTTTTTTCAGAGCATGGTGCACTTCTATCATGATTAGTTCCTTCTTCAGTAAAGATACCAAAGCCTTTTCCTGGCCTGGAGTTTTGTTTTAGCACCAGCTAGACTGAAGACCAATCAGGTGGACAACATATTTGACACCAGTGGAGTGACTTCCCTCAGGATGCTTTTGTTCCCACGTGAAGAGGTTGAACTTGGAAGGGAATCAGGCATTCCCCACACAGCACACAAGCTGCTGTCATCTCACTGAGGTGGACAAAGTCTTCAGGGAAGTGCAGGAATACTGGGGCCAGGAATCCTAGTGCTGGGGAGCAGGTTGTACATCTACAGAGTGGTATGTGCCAAATAAGAAATCTCCTGAGAAAAAAGAACGTCAAAGCTACAGCCTGTAAAGCCAGAACCTCTAGGGGTGCCACCAAGATGCTTCTGAGGCTCCAGAAGAAATCTTGGTAGGCTACCAGGCATTGCCCACAGACACACTGGCTTGCTGAGAGCACACTGAATGGAGCCTGCTTCAGCCATGCTGCAGCTGAAGTTTCTCACCTCACACTTGAGAACAATAGAAATTCGCTCCACCCAGTTTGGGAACAATAAAGTCATTTCCACAGACCACACCTGCTGAGTACAAGGGAAATCTGCCCGGCAAATACTCACAGCAATGGGAGCAGCACGGTCACAGAGAGGTTTGGGAAATCTGACTTTTGAAGCTCAAATATTTTTGTAAATAGTCCATCATCATCCAAGCTTCATGGATTTGGTTTTGTCCACATCTAGTGATAAAACCAGAGCATAATATAAGGAGCTTTTCAACCTAATTACTCCTAAATTTCAAAATATGCAACTTTGTGCATGTCCACATTGCAATGACATCATGATGTTATAGAGCTTTAGGGGAAAAGGAAAGAGCAATGTCCCTTCCCTTCAGAAGGCCAGTGTCCTGGTCATGTATGGTGTCATAAAGTGGTTTGTATCCTTGGATTGCATTAGAATAAGCAGAGATTTGAAATCCACCCTCCCAAACTAAGTGTTGAACGCCTCAGACACTTGCTTTGCCACTGAGCCAGGAATTCCACTTCAGGACTGAGACATCAATAGAAGTTTTGGTGAACAACAGGAAACTCGTCAGAAAGAAGTTTTCGTAAAAATATGCTAGTTTTTAAACCTGACATTCTAGATAAGACCTGCTTGTGCATTGTACTGCCTTAAATCTAGTAGGTCAGCTAAAAAGAGGCACTTTCTTTTACCACTAAAGACCTGGATTATATCCCTCAAAATACACATCACAGAGAATTTATTAAAAGCAACCTACTTTGGGATTTGTACTGCAGGTCAGAAAAAATATGCAGACTGTGCTAGCCTTTTCCTGGTATTTGTCTCTGGCTTTGTTTTTTAGCAAGTCTGTTGATTACTCTAAGCTGGTAATCTTAGGTAAAGCACAAAGTGTCTCTAGACCCTAAAACAGATTACATGAGAGCAGTTTCTTCTCATGCTAAGGACGAATACCCCACAGAGGCCTTTTGTTTTATGACATGGTTAAACATCATTATATGAATGCAGTTTCTTGCTCTGACTCATGTGTATGTATGACACTGGTAGTCTGAAAAGTAGCCTGAAAGCATAGCTGATTTTTCTGAGAACTACTGTGTTCCTCCAGAGATATGTTAATTCTTATGTCCATTATTATGAATGCCTATCATCCCAAGTAAATGAAGGGAGAGGGAATTAAATATTATCCTATTTGACCATGGAAAATCCAATTAAAACTCAGAAAGTTATGCAAAATTTGGAAAAGTACTTTCTTTATCTCACTTTGCTTTCTATTTTGATGTGTGAAACATAAAATATCCCTTGGCAGTGGTTATTGTTCATTATGTCATACAAAACTAGCACTTATATCAAAAGATGTAACAATATGCACACAGCATATTTACCTCTGTGCATCTGATTCAAAGCCTGTCTGTGGAAAGAGTGTCATAAATACAGCCTAAAAACTGACTTAATATTATGAAACAAGTAAAGAAGAACATTTCTTTATCTCATCATTTTTTCTTACAAATCCAGATTCTTGGGGAGAAAATTATAATAAAAAGAGCAACTCACATTTGAAAAAATAATAATTGTAACTGCCTTATGATGAAAAAGTCACAGAATCATAGAGTAGTTTGGTTTGGGTTGGAAGGAACCATCTAGTTCCACCCTCCCTGCTATGGGCAGGGACACCTCCTACTAGACCAAGTTGTCCAGATCTCCATTCAGCCTGGCCTTGAGCACAGCTTCTCTGCCCTCTGCCTCACCACCCTTAAAGAATTTCTTCCTAATCTGTAATTTAAACCAGACTTCATTTAATGGCTGGCACCCTGTCCTTCAGGAGTGCCTTTCTTGTGATACCTTTCTTGTCAGAACAAAAGGTTCTTCTTATTTAACTTCCCTGGAATAGAAACCACATCCACCATCTTTCAGCTTCTCTGAGTTAAGGAAAACCCAAGGAAGATGGAAACTAAACATAATGAGGTGAAACAAGGTCCAGCATTTAGTTTTCATCACAAACTCTCTGGGATTAAAGTCTTGTTAGAAAAGCAAAATGCTTTTTGACAACCACTATGTGGTTGTCCCACAAGAACCATGTATGACAACCACTGTATAATCACTTAAGAGATTTAAATTTTATAATAGATTTGGGAAGATTTTAACTTTGTTTTATTATTGGTGGGCCAATAAAAAACAGCAAGCAAGTAGTAAATAGTAGACAGCAAAACATTCCACTGGTATCCATGTTTCAGAAAGACATGAGCAAGCTAAGTAGAGATGCTGACACTCATTAGCATTGCCAAAGACATCCAGTGGAGATGGCCAGAGACCCCTCCTAAAAAACTGATTATGTGCTCCTGATCAAACCTTTACCCCATTCAGCTCCATTCTAGAATGGAGGAGACAGACTCAGGCTTAAAACTATATGGGGAGGAGCACTGGATGTTTTCCAGTTCATATGTCAGTAACCTTCATAAAAGTTTATTCTCTAACAGCTGCTGAATTATTTTACTTCTGAACTCCCAAATTAACCATGCTATATCTACACACATATCCACAGCTGCCTGTCTTGTCAGAGGTTAATACCTCAGCCTGCCTACCTGGAATGGAAGAAGAAGGGGATTTTCCTTCACCTAAGGCACTCCCAAACACACACCTCCTTTGCAGTATGCCAGACACGTGGGGACAGACAAAGCCCTGCTGTGAATGTCATAGCAGTGCAGTTGCACGGCTTCCTTATACATCATACATCACAGACCCTACATGTACCCCACACTCACATGTAGGGTGTGTGTGACAGCCTCAAAGCCTGGTTTAGGACTGTGCTAGGCCAAGAGTCATTTCCTCAGCATTTCTGCTCCCAGCATAGAAAGTAAGAATACAGATGCTGCAGGGAGAGGGGAGTCCTCCTGCAACTTTTCCAATGGTAAACCAGTATCTATACTGCACAGATAGCAGAAAGGCTAGTGTTTTAGATGACACTTCTACATTGTGTGCAATAGCCAAATATACAGCATCCTGGAAGAGCTTACCTCCTTCAAAGCAACCTAAGATGGAACACGCTGTTATATGCCACTTTACAACAGCCAAGTTTACCTTTAACAGAGGAAATTCATTGAACTCATGACATCCAGATGGTCCTAGCAGATGATCTATGCTGGAAGGCCCTAAAAAAAATATTGAAATCCCTAGCATTTTGTTCTATAAGAAATCTCCCCGCTGCCCCACTGGAAGCAGCTGGACTAATCATACATATTTAGGCAAGGAACACAGTAGGAGGATTCATTCCTGTGGACTCACATCTATCTTCATGATGCCAGCTCTGATTTTTTTGGGGGTTTTTTTGTTGATTTTATAGAAGAAATAATATTGTTTCTGGGTTTAAGACCATCAGTGCCTTCCAAGGTGACACATGCAGTATTTATATAAAGTTTGGAAAAGGCTATAGTTCTAATTAATTAGTCAGAATTACAGTGTGATGCCAGAGCCAGTGAACTAAGAGGTGTGCAGTGCTGGCATTTCACAGTGGGGAGGATGAGATGACTCCTGAAACCCGAGGCTGTGACTTGGACCAGGAGTGCTGGCCTGTCTGGGGGGTTTCTGCAATAGCATCTCCTCTCTGTTAATTTGTTAATTATGCCACACAGACATAATAGGAGCACAGGTGCTTCCACAAAGCAGGTCAGCACCAGCAGGGCTCAGATGAGTCACTGCCTTGTCTTGGGTACTGCATGTTTCCTTGGGCAGTGAGTCTTTGAGGGAGGCAGTGTGGCTCTCCATCAGACAAGGACATAGAGCCTGAAAGGCAAGAGGGAGAGAATCAGTATGGATATGATTAATACAGTCAAGGAGCAATGCTGAAGTGGAACACAGAGTATCTGTCAGAAGACAATAAGCAGTGCATTAGTGCACTGACTTGTGCAAAGTGGTGCTGTCTGTGTCTTTAGAGCTGTTGTAATAGGCTGTCTGGCTTTATACCACACTTGCAGGAGCACTAACTGCATGATACATTCATTTTTACAACCCCTCTTTAATACTTTTTAAGCTCTGTGTACCTTGACTGCCACGATATCCTACCTGAGAACCTTTATCATTTGCTGTTCTCCTCTTCTGTCAAATTTAATCCTTTCTGCTCTCTTTATAAGGAGATTTACTGAACCTTGCTATTATTTAGCTCCTCTCTGAGGGAAGACTTCAGTTCAATAAATAATCCAAAGGACATCCCAGACTCCTAATTTCTTTCCCCAAATTTGTTGGACATTCCTGATCATGGAAGAGCTCCAACCAGGCAAGTGCTTTTAATAAATTGAACTTGCAAAAGCAGGGTATATTGATGACATTACAGGACTGAACTCCCAGAAAATGGAAGCATGATAAACCTCTATCATCCCTCTGCAATATACCCACATGGCTTTTTCTCTCTCTAGAAGTGGGTGAAGAAAGACAATTATATATTGGAAGTATATTCCTCCTTTCCAGAACATGACCAGAGGTATTTAAGAGATCAGCTGCAGCCTAAAACCTGGAGGTTTCTTTTATCTTGTTTGCTTTATTATGTTTGTTTTTATCTTTCTTGCTTCTTATCACTCACCTGCAAGCACTTGAGCCAGTCTCTGAATTTTGATTTGTGCATCAAAATCAGGTCAACTGAGTATGAAACAACTCCCCTATGGTGCTGTAAGACTGACCAAGTGCTCTGAAAAGTGTTCGATGATAAATACTTAGAAGTTTATACTACACAATTGTTACATATTTTTTATTGATCCCATGCACTTGGTTTAGAAATGTTTGAATGTCATTCAAATGTGTCATGAAAAGGTGCAGAAGTGCAAACTCTTTGAGTAATCAGGAAGCCTACCATGACCATTGCTTGCTAGACCTATGGAACAGCTTTAGACATATGAAATAACCAGGAACTCCTAATAACAGAGCTGCCAGTATGGGTTGCTTTCAATGTATCTATCATTACCTTTTTTCACACTATACAGGAGCAGATGCAGCAAAGTCTTACTCTGCCACTTTCAGACAGGATGAGGAGAACTTATCCAACCTTTTTTGCAGGCAAGAAATGTTTGGCTGGGGTGGAAAAAATTGGGGACCTATGTTCTTTCTTGGTATCCCCTCCCCATCCCTGCTCTCTTTATCCCCCTCTGCTTTACATATTAACAAGTTCCTGGTCTTGGATTAGATCTCTTTAGCCAATGCATCATTCAGAGAAAATACATGTATGGTACAGAAGCAGTGCATTTTGTGGCTCTTAGAAGATCTTTGCATCCTATCTAAATAACTCTTAAATCTTCATCATGTCAGAGTACAAGGTAGGATACACAGTCACTTATTTTTGGACTTTCAGATGAGCCAGAGGACTACAAAAATGAAAGGTACAAGGCTGTTAGGCAGAAACTGAATTCCTTTCTCTCTGGAAGTGGTGCATGTTTCCTCAAGAATCTCTCTGCTTTGTCCTGCTGGGTGCATAGGGTCACTTGGAACAGACCAGTCAGAGTCTTTATCCTGTGGCCACATCAGAAACACCATCAGTGCCTGCCATCTCCTGTGATCAGTGAACACTTGGTTCTTGACATGGGAAATGGCCTTCAGCTAGGGCCATTGGGCTTTAAGGAAAAAAATACAATCTGAGTATGGTTTTTAAAGTTAATGATTATGAATCCTTTCTGATCAGTTTCCAGGACCAAAGTATAAGAAATTTTTCAGTTATCACACTTGCTTCTTCCATGACCAGACCACTGCATCCTGCTTATGTAGGGTACAGAAGTCTTGCAGTGAGAAGGTTTGTGACCTAACATAACATACGTGAAGCTTACAGCAGCCTCTACACCAATGGTGCATTGCAAAGATCTTGAAGTCCTTGGTTGCGAATGAAAGAAGACTGTGCATACCCATAACAGTGTCACTGATTCAAAAGTCAAGGTTTTCTTGTCTTATCATCTCCTAGAACCAGATGTCCATTTTAATGTGACTCACCTGCATTTATTCTGAGCTCCCTGTGTCAAGTTCTGCAGGGACTTCCTGACACAGACAGTCAGGCATGAGCCATGCAAGGCAAGTGTCACACCACTGATCAAAACTGTGATATGGGGGCAAAACTAAATGAAAAATGCATTCTGGCAGAAATTTTGAAGTCAATTTTAAACCAAATTTTGCTAGACAGAGAAACCCAGTGTACCATTCTTGTTCTAGTTCAGAACCATTACTGAACAAGAGGGTAACATAAATGTCTGGGCCATGGCATTGAATGCAACAGACTTTCAATTCAAGCTCAATTTTACCTGCAGCAATGTCCACTGAAAGGATAGTTGTCTGAGGGTGAACAAAATTGAAATAAACTTAGCCTTTAGCATCCTGCATATGCTAGGTGAGGGTAAACCTAGATAAAACAAAAAATAATAATCAGCAAATTAAGCTGATGCAGCTGAATATGAGCGCAAAAAATTGGAGAGTAAGACATGGGAAATAAAGAACTGCTTTCTGCAGGGGTTGTTCTTCTTTCCTTTGCTGGATTAATTGACATGCAGCTGGGTACATCAAGAGCAAAGAGAATATTTTGATGGTTTTAGCAAGTGTTCAATACCATGAATGCTGGAAACAATGACAAAGACTCTACTTTTGGAGGCACAGACAGGTATAGACGGTCATGTCTGCTTCGCTTGGGTGCCTGCAGCTGGCTGCAGGCCAGAACCATTTAAATGCATTAGCTCAGAGCTGTACATATGCTGAATGAGGCTATTCAGTTCCTGGAAGAGAGCTGGTTTGCATCTTGCCATCAGCCAGGGCAGACATAGCAAAGATGTACTTGCCTACACCATTTGTGTAGGTGCAGCTGAAAACAGCATTGAGGCTCTTGAAGAGAATTTGTGGCCTAATTTTACAAATAGATTTTTTTACACAGATGGATGATTTTTGTCTTTTTCTGACTGTTTCTGCCACAAATTGAGTCTCCTCAGGTGAGTCTTGGTTCTGACAGAGAATTTGATAATTTAGCCCAGTCAAGAGTAGCCACAAAAATCTGGCACAAACATAACTGTGTAACAATACCTACCAAAGCCATACAATAAATCTGTATTCTCCTTGGAACTCAAAAGCCCTTATTATTGTGGTGAGAACACCTACATTAGTATAAAAACAGTCAGTCCACATATTTAAACAAGACTAAGACTTGCTGAGCAGAAAGAGGATCAGCTAAGAGACAGCAAAAGAAGGAAATGTTAAATGGCATACTGCATCAGTGGGATGTATTTGGCCCAGCTAAAAAATGTATCTGTGTGAGGGAAGTACTTTAGCTACCTAATCTCCCTTCAAGCCATCTCCTTGCCTTGCATGGCTCTTTGTACATTTTTAACAGCAAAGAAAGTAAGGAAAAAAACAAGGCATGGTTTATGGGGGAAAAAGAATGGTAATATCTGCTACAAGAGTGACTGATAAAATTGGAAAGATACCTAAGATTTCAAGCACACTAGGACTTTTTAAACATTTGCATTATTTTATTTCCCGAAATAAACCTACATGGTAACAGAGTTTATTTCGAGGCTGATAGCACAAAGATAGATAAAATTATGCTATGACATTTTGCCTGAAGTACCATCCTCTGTAGACTAAAATCTCAGACTTCACAGGGAAAGGAGTTTTGCAGGTCAGCCTTTATCTGTAGAATATAGGTCTGGCCTTGCACTGGAAAAGAACAAAACTTACACAGCCCTCAAAGTTGTCAGTTGGTTTCTATTAAATAAGACAGCCTGAAATCTATCCATTTTCCTCCTGAAGAGCCAAATTTATAAGTCAAATGAGCACAAGCTACTCCAGTTGAAGAACTCAGAGGATGTATTCTGTCCTGGTTTGCATGATGATCACCTCTGAAAGAGTATTCCATTACTTCTTTATATTCATTACACTTTCCCCAGACTGAACTGGACCCATAAAGGTTAGAGAAGCAGAGAGAAACAACAAGACCACCCTTCCATATCCAGCTGTGGTAAGAATTTGGCCACTACCATTCCTAATAGAAATAAGCACTATTTTTTCATTAAGTCAAATTGCAGGAATGGGTCTGGCAAAATATCTGCAGCAACTAACATGCCCAGAGACTTGTACAAGCCAAAAAAAAAAAAAAAAACAAAAAAAAAACATTTCAATGGGCCTGCATAAATGAAAAATGCCTGCTGTTTACTTTTGGCAGCTGGCTTCTACTGTTGCCAGAGTCTTGAAAAGTTGGTGAGACAGCTGCCACTCCTGTAGGTATAGTAGCTGTGCTTCAATGCACTGGGCTGGGATTTTCTTGGGCAGCAGCAGTGGGTTTTGATCTTGCAGCCTAGGCTGACAGGGTCAAAGAGGTTTCTGCTGGGATGGCAATGGTGTAGGATAGATCAGCATTGTGTGTTTGTACTGCAAGGAAAAGATACAGTGGTGATTGAACTGTGTAAAAAATATATTATCTTTCTGCTGCTATCATGATACCAACTTTGTCCCAGAATGAAAAATTATGGATAAGGAAAGTAATCTGCCCTGCACTGCCTGAGGTGATGCTGATATAACTGCATTTCTCACAGAGCCTTGGCAGCACCAAGTGTTTGTCTGTTCCACTCATAACCTTCACAATCAAATCCAGTGCTGCAAAACACTCTCCAAAATACCTAGAAACTTGCTGCCACTTTTCAAATAACCAATGTAGAGTGGTCACTGCCTCAGTACAGTCTGTGTAAAAGACAGCATGTGAATCCCTCCACCATGATGATGGGCAAAAGTCAAGCTTAGATTTGGAGCTTAGATTTGAAATACAATTTGAAATATAATCTGAATGCTTACCTGCTAGTGGTGTCAGTTCGTTTTGGGATGGCCAAATGATTGGCAAAGGCAATGCCTGATCTCTGTGGCAGAGCAGACATTCTTTCCCCAACATCAGATCTCCATAGCTGGGCTAGGTACCTTCCCAATGTTAGTTTTTATCAATGCTTGACAAAGATTACTGCCACAGTGCATTTTGACAACCGTCTTGACTTCACTCTCATTGAAAACTTTAATTATTCAGCTGTACCCTAGGGATAAGGTGTTACATGACCTGGTGGACCTCCCTAGAAGTTACATTCATACTGCGACTCTTCACTTGAGAACATGGAGTTTGCTTCTTGTGTCAGCAACTCTACTACCCAAATAGCATAGAATCATAGAACCATAAAATTATTTGAGTTGGAAGAGAACTTAAAGATCACCTAGTTTCAAATCCACTGCCACGAGCCGGGATATCTACTACACCAGATTTCTCAACTAGGCCAGATTTCCCCTGGCCTTGAACACTGCCAGAGATGGGGCATGCATAGATTCCTGAGGCAACCTGCTACAGTACCTCACCTCCCCCCAGTAAAGGATTTTGTAAAAAGTCCTTCTCCTCTTTTCCTGTTGGCCCACTTCACATACTGGATGGGTGCTCTGAAGTGTCCCTGGAGCCTTCTGTTCACTAGGCTGAACAACCCCAACTCTCTCAGCCTGTCCTTTTGGGAGAGAAGATGTGCTCCAGATCATCTTCATGGTCTCCTCTGGACTCACTCCAGCAGCTCCATGTCCTTCCTGTGCTGGGACCCCAGAGCTGATGCAGGGTTCCAGGTGGGCCCTCTCCAGAGCAGAGCAGAGGGGCAGAACCCCCTCCCTCCCCTGCTGCCCACGCTGCTTTGGATGCAGCCCAGGACACCTTTGGCTTTCTGGGCTGGGAGTGCCCATGGCTGGGTCATGTCCAGCCTCTCACCCACCCACCAGAACCCCAAGTCCTTCTCACAGGGCTGCCCTCCATCTGCTCATCCTCCAGCCCACAATATGAAAATGTAAAACAGGGATTCTCTCCTTTTACAAAGGAAACTGAAGTGACAGTAAGTGTCCTGGTCAGGTTGTCAGAGAAAGTTTGAGATCAAGTAGGAGCTTCAACCATCTAAATCATAGTTCAAGTCCTTAAAACACGGATAGATTTCTACCTAAGTGTTTGCCTTCTTAAGGTCTTCAATGTAAAAGAGTGAACTGTTTGGGGGTTTTTCTGGTTTGTTTTTTTGTTTGTTTGGTTGGGTTTTTTTTGAATACCTGAAGACATTATGTACATGACTCTGCCAAGAGATGTTATTTTATGTTGTGGTCTGTTTTCAGTAATGTCTGCTGTCAGCTACAGCAGCAACTGAGTATCATTACCTATTACATCTACAAAGGAAGGTTTTATTTTTTTAACATGTGTGCTATTTTATTCATGTGTTATTGCAAACACATAAGAAAATAGACTATTTTTTATAAATATACATGTATGACAAATAATAGGTAAGTTGAAAATAGAGGAATAACTACTTGCAGAAGCATGTTTGTATTCTGTCATCCACATTATCTCATCTTTTGAGAAACAAACAAAATTATCATAATTGTTCATTCCTTTCATACCTTACCCTTTTCCATTACCCTCACTGTCACTATTCATCTAAATGATAATGCTCTCTTCTGGTTTTGGCTCATTGCAAGCCTCCTCTGGTTGAAAAACAAAATCTACTCTTCAGAATGTTTCAAATACCTCTGCCTGAAATGCCATTTTATGCTGCTCAACATCATGCAAATTATATTGGAGGTCTTCTCATGCAGTGGATTATGCAGGCTTGTCACACTGAAAGAGTCCCAGTGAGAGGGAAAGTTTGCCTTAAGAACAAGGAGAAAATATTTATCTTGATAGAAGGAGGCAAAAGGATGGTTTCCTTAAGAAAAGCTTTGTTGGAAAGGTTTCTTAATAAAGCTAATTTTGTACAAATGAAGTCAGAATAAAAATAAAGTAAAACAGTTTGGCATATCCGTATCTTTTCACCATCCTTGATGAATATTATCACTGCTTTCATTTGTTCAATTCATGAATCACGGTCTAAGTGAATATCCTTGCATGTTATTCATCATGTTTGACTTTTGAATAAAACCACTTTAAAATATTCTGGGACTTTTTCAACAGCATTATAGGTTCTCTTAAGAATGTGATATTAGAGCCAGCCAGAGTGCATCTTTTTTGTTTATTTTGCTTTTTCTGGTAATCAGGAGTTCCATTCTTGCACGTTTGCTGTTTTGAGATGTCTGTCTGGCCCTGCTGAGCTGCCATTGAAGAAAATGGAAATGCTACAAGAGCTCTGCATTCCTTGAGGAATATATCATGGCATCTCTACAGAACAGAGGCTTCCAGCAATGGAAGCTGGAGCTGATACTGATCCAAAAACTGCAACCATACACCCCCGTTACAGAGAAAAGGGGGTGGAGCTTTTTGGGGTTTTTAATTTTCATTTTTAACTTCATACTCCCTATATCATTGGTGAGGACAAGGTTTCATCAAGAAGAGCCAAGTACTGTAAATTCACCATCTTGCCTGGCTCTCTCCAGCAGAGTGTGTGCCCCTAGGACTGAGTGAGCACTGCTGAACACAGCTGGGCACACTGGTCCAGAAAAACATCAGGCAGCCCAATACAGGTGATCTGGCTCCTGTTTTGTCCCAGTTCATTGTAGTTTATTTTGGGTTTTTTCAGACTTGAGGTCCAGGAGGGGTTTTAAGCCATGAGAACTCTTCTCAGCATATTGCCTTTGGAAACCATGTGGGCAGCGCTGCTTTTGGGAAGCCTCTTTTTTTGTTCCCAGTGGTGAATAACTTTTTGTGGGTGTCTCTCTCTTTTATAAACTTTTTGCCACTAATACTGCACCGGCTCACACAAATTTATAGTAAATTGTTATTCCAATTTATATGTTCTCCTCATTGTTCCTGCATTATTGGAATGGATGGGGCAAAAGAGTGGGGCTTGTTTGAAATTTGCTTCCCTGCGACTTGGTAAAACCAGCACACTATAGTAAGTGCTGCAAGGAAATTAAGGCTAAATCCAGCACCTCACTTCACACAAATACCACCTGTTAAGACTGGGACTTCTTCAAAACAGCATTATTGCCAGCCTCTCTGAACATATCATGGCTATCATTAGCAACTTGCAATTTAGCTGATCAGGTGGGGATGTTAAGATGGCAAGATGGAACTGCCTTAAGAATGTCATTCTGGTTTGCTTTATTAAAAAGTTTAAATATCAAGTTTGATCCTGGTGACTTTTTTTTTCTTCTTATCCCCTTGTTTGTCATAACTTTAATTAAATGGATTTATGGTTTAATGAATTGGATTTATTGGTTTAATGAATTGGACAAAGGTTTATGTCACTATGTCATGTTGTTACTATCATCTTGTTGAAATACACAGACTACAGAAAGGCTTGGCAGTTAGGAATAATTCTCTTTCCTTGACTTACAGGCATTTCTTACAAGTTCATCAGGTAATCAGCCAGAAGCAAGTCAGCTGCTCTGACATGAGGGACTGCTAGGAGTTAACATAGATGCAATGCAAAAATATCAAAAGACAGAAACAAAACTTCTGAGGGAAATGCAAGTTTAACCATCAAATTTCAAATTTACACTTTAATGCATAAATTCTTTTCTTCCAAATGAGTTTCATTTCAGATTATTACACAATTTGTTGAAAGGAAAGTGTTGTCCTGCTGGTCTCTGCTTATTTTTCTAACAGTTAAAGAAGATGAGAAATGTCTGAGTTGAGTTGTCAGGATTCTGACCACCCCTGCTTCTGAGGCTTTGCTCTGCATTTTAAGGACTACATTGCACAATGATAGGCAAGAGTGACAAATCACAGTAGGGAAGATATTATCTGATACAATACTTCAATAAAACATTAAGAACAGTGATTTACTCCTGTGCTTTACATTTCCCTGATAAGACACAGTAGTGAAAGGAGTCCTGCTGCTTTTATGGCACAAATTATGCCTGTTGTACAGATTGTTAGAGCTGGTCAATCTCTCTTGATGGCATCAGCTCTGAACAGATGCCAGAGTTAGGTCTGTACACTTACATGGGAGTCGCTTCCATTAGCCAATGTGTGGGAAATCAAGTCTGTGATTTAAAAGAAACGAATATTTTTGCTTCATTCCCTAGCTCAGCTGGCAGATGATCACTTGTTTTGACAGGTCAAGTTGCTGAGGTGCTGCTTGATTATTAGCAGCTCTTCCAGCAGGAGCGCATTGTTAGGTGAGCTTGGCTGAAGCACAAAGCCATGCTTTCAGCTGTAGGTAAAGCCTGTTCCCACATTGTCCTGGCTTTGGACAGGAGACAGAGGTTATTCTATACCACCTCAGGTCACTGAGGTGGCAGAGGGAAGGGACTCCTTGGACTTCTGAGAAGTGTGTGGGTTTTGGTCAATCAAACTTGGCAGATCAAGGGAAGACATCTGCCACAGTTTCATTTTTTTGACATCCCCAGTGAGCACTTTTGCCAGTGAATTACCCTTTCTTTTGTATACTTGTAAAATTAATTTTATTTCTATTACTTTTTACTTTCTTGTCTCATCGCTGTTTCCAGTAAATTGTTCTTACCTCAACCTGTGATCTTCACCTTTTTACTTCCAATTCTCATCTCCATCCTGCTGGAGCGGGAAGCAAGTGATAAGGGTGTGAATCCTTCTTGAAGATGCCATAGTTCAGAAGGAAAGTTCTGCTATCTCTTTGAGGTTTCCATGCTGGAGCTACGATTTCAAATTGTAAGGAGAGCAGAGACAACAGGAAAATAGAATGAGTCTAAACAAATATAAAATTATTTTTGTAAAGGATTCTCCTCTTTAAAATATTACAACTGTTCAGCAATTAAATCACAGAATCATAGAATAGGTTGAGTGGAAAGGGGTCACCAAGGATCATCAAAACCAGCCCTGCAAAGCACTATCCCCATGAATCACATTGTGTGCCCAAGAGAATTGTTCAAATGCTTCTTGAACTCTGTGAGACCAACAGAACTTGAACTCTGTCAGGAACCCCCCAGACCAACTTCCCTGGGGGTCTTGTTACAACCACTCCTTGGGTGAAAAACCTTTTTCTAATATCCAGCCTACACTTGCCCTGACACAACTTCAAGCTGTTGCCTCAGGTCTTGTCACTGGTCACCACAGAGAAGAGAGCAGTGTCTGCTCCTCCTCTTCCGTCATGAGGCAGTTGTAACTGCAGTAAGGTCTCCTCTCAGTCTCCTCTTCTCCAGCCTCAATAGCCAAGTGACCTCAACCCCTGCTTCTCCTTAACTCCTTTCACCATCTTGGTTGCCCTCCTTTGGATGTTCTGTAATAGCTTCATGTCTTTGTAATAAAACTGCCCCCAGCGCTCAAGGTGAGGCTGCCCCAGCTCAGAGCAGAGCAGGACAATCCCTTCTCTTGCCCAGCTGGTGATGCTGTGCCTGATGCACCCCAGGGCAGAGCTGGCCCTCCTGGCTGCCAGGCCACTGCTGGCTCATGTTCAACTTGCCCTTGACCAGCTCCCATTCCATGGCACTGCTCTCCATTTCCTCATTCCCAGGTGGTCCATACACCCAGGGTTGCCCCATCAGCACTTTCCCCTGTTGAACTTCACACAAGTGGTGATTGCAAATCGGATTACCTCTTGATTTGTGAAGGTCTCTCTGCAGGGCCTCCTTGCCTTCAAGGGAGTCAACAGCTTCTCTCAGTTCTGTCTCATCTGAGAACTTGCTTAGTATCCCTTCCAGTCCTGTGTCCAGATGTTTTATAAAGATGTTGAAGAGCACAGGGCTAAGGATGGAGCCCTGTGGAACCCCACTAGTGACAGGTCACACCAGTCTGATGTCACCCCATTCACTGTTGCCCTTTGTGCCTGACCCATGAGCAGCTGCTCACCCACCATATGATGTGTTTATCCAGATGTGGGCTGCACATTTTATCCAGAAGGGTCCTGTGACAGAGAATATTGAAAGCTTTGCTGAAATTGAAAAAGATGGCATCAACTTCCTGGTTTCCCTTGATCAGCTGAGTGGATCACCCTTTCTAGAGGGAAATCAAGTTTAATAAGGACTCTCCACTCATGAAGCCATACTGGTTGTGACCAATGACTGTATTGTCTTTCGGGTGTTTTTGAATATCTACCAGAATATTTTTAAATAATTTTACCAGGCATTGAGGTTATGCTACTGAACTACTGGCAGGCCTGTAGTTTCTGGGGCCCTCTTTCTTGCCCTTCTTCAAAATTGTGACAACATTCGTCAGCTTCCACTCAGCTAGGATTTCCACAGACTGCCAAGATCTTTCAAAAATCAACAGGAGAGGTTTTGTGATGACATCAACCTTTGAGGATTTTGGGATGGATGCCCTCGGGCCCTGTAGATTGGTAGGGATCCAGCTAGAGCAGCAGATCCTGCACAATGTCAGGGTCATCTGAGAGCTGATCATTCTCACAGTCATGGTCTTCCAGCTGAGACGCCCTTGGTCTGTCATCTGTATTGAAGACAGACACAAAAACCACTTCTGCTTTGTCTATGTCCCTGTTTGTGAGATGACCATCCTTCTCCTGTAAGGGGACAATGTTATTTTCACACTGCCTTTTGCTATTAATATATTTGAAAAAACTATTTTTATTGTCCCCCACAGTTCTGGCCAGCTTCAACTCCAGTTGAGCTTTTGGCCACAAAAATTTTCTCCCTACAGTGGTGAGCAGCATCTCTATATTCTTCCCGTGTCACCTGACCTTGATTCTACTGGGCATACACTTTCCTTTTCCCTTATCCAAGACAGCAGATCACTTTTCATTATGAAGAAAGTAATTTACAGTTCTGAATCTTAGTCTGAGAAACCTCAGCTTCTCCTGCTGTTGTTCCTCATTATGGAATGAAGACCAAAAAATATTTTTTTTTAATTAGAGGCAGCACCTAATTCTATTTCCAGCTTTTGACACTGACATTAACATGTCCAAGGAAACAATGGTCTATTTACTGACAGAAAGTGTGGCTTTTATCCAAGCAATATTTCTCTAATTAATATAAAATCACGCCCAAACTTTTAGCCCAGTATCATTAAAAAGCGACTTGCAAATGTTATAGCTGCCATTTAAAGATGCTTAACTGGATAGTGGTGTTATTTTTCTCTGCTGTTCTTGTGTTTGTCTCCTTATGGCTCAGTGTGTGTATGTGAGCATTTGTCTTCCCAAAAGAAATAATTCAAAGATATAAACAACAGGGCCTAAAGATATTTATGTTTAGAATAAAGGGTTTGTGGCACAGTTTCTTCTTATGTAACTGAGCAGCTGGCAGGAGTTCAACAATAAGATGAATTCCCAGTTCTCTTGAAATTATTGCTTTTTCAGGCAAGGTACCTTAGTGGAATTGGACCTAAATCCAATAACCACACCGTATGGTTTTGCCATAAAGATCTGTCAGTGTTTGATAATAAGACACGTAAGTATTACACAGTTTTACCCAGGATCTCATTAATCTGATTGGGAGCTATGTATTTAAATATCTCTGAATCTCTGAACCTAGAACACCAGCCTCAATCATAAGATGTTGCTACTCACAGCAAGACAGCTGCATTTCAGTAAATCATGTTCTCTAGGTGCTTGCAGGGCATGTTAAAATCAGTTAAAGTTCCTCTGACAAACTTCAGGTTCCATTCAACACCTCTAAAGCAAACAACATCTATGTGAAGCATGGGGCTGGTTAGACATCATTTTTACACTATAGGGAAGACAAACTGCCACTTTCAAGGAACATACATGAGAAAGATCTAACTACAGAAATTTTCCGGCAGGAGCTTAGCACCATCAGCCCACGTCCTAAGCATCTGAGCAAATCATAGGATATACATAACCATCAGCCCTTTGGATGAGGCAAATATGGTAATACAGGGACTTTCCTTATTCTCTCCAGAAGATTGGACAACATTTCTTAAAGTGAGAAAGTACTGACCGCTCTCAGAAGGAGCACAGTGCCTGTTTGAGCTCTGTTCTGTGGGGACCCAAATTCATCATTGCTTCCCCCCCGGGAAAAGAAGCTGATGGTTCATGATTACCATTTGAACACAGATGCCTGAAAGGGGGAGGTTAAGCAAAAACACAGTGAACAAATGAAGCCAGGACTGCTCCTCTGGCAGTTTCAGTGACAACATTTTCATTCTGCCAACTTTTCTGGAGGCTGGCAGCAAGGACTGGACAAGCTCACCAGCAGTGCCATCAGGGTTTGGTAGCTGGCCTGCTGGTAGCATGCCTTCCTCATGATCCAGGGGAAGTCCCACCTGGCTGGGCAGGAATGCCTTAAAATCCATGTATAACAAGTCCAACAAGGATTTCTGAAGCTTGTTAATGGACACAGAGACACAGTTGTTAAGTTTAGGGCCTGGAATTCAGACAAAGCTGTACTGCTGCAGTTCAACAAATTATATGCTACCAGAACTGTTGAAAAGGAACTGTGTGTACCTCTGGTGTGCTCAAAAGGGGGGTAAAATAAGCCAAATTATATCAAGTTTGCAGAGGGCATGCTCACCCCTTCACTGACCATAGCCTAGTACTTCTTGCACCATTGTCATCTACAGCTGCAACTCTGTAGAGTTTAGCACATAGGAACACAGCTGCCTTCAGGAGGATTTGTCTGTGAGCTTTTGGGAAGTGCTCCTGACACTTCTTCTGGGTGCACAGCACTTTCCCAGGTGCAGAAGAGCAGCAGATAACTTGGGAGAAGCAGGGATGCTTCTGGTATCTGCGCCCCTGTCAGTATGAAATATATGTGTAAAAGAGCATCTGGGCTTAGAAATAACCAGAAAGATAAAAACAAGCCAGCAAAACCACACAAGGGAAAGCACTTGCACAGGTAAATGAATAAAAACCGCTGGATTGAAGACCAAAATGAATATAATAGCTCTCAGTGGTTGTAGTTCCTTAACGTAATACAAGAGTGAAACTGCCAGGAAATGAAGTCATATTTTGGCAATGAACCAATTTCTCACACACTTTATCATATGTTGTCAGTATAGAAAGAACTACCCTGAGTCAAAGGGCTAATTGCAACCAAAACCTGACAAGAGAAGGGACAGGGCTGCAGTAAGCAGTAGATTTCTGGCTGCAAAAAGACCAGTTATGATAGTTTGCCCTCTTTCCACAGAAAGGAACTGGAATGTTTTGAAGAGGAAAAAAAGGCAACTGGTCTAGAAGTGTTGGGAAAGAGGTGTCTCCCCACACTGCACTTTGTTAACCTGTGGAATTTCCTGCCAAAACATCTCCCTCAGACTGACCGGAAAGGCAGATTAAATATCATTGAAAATCTAAAATACTTCTACATCTAATTAAAAAAAAATAAAAACCCACATATAACTACATGAAAGAGGACAAAAATTATGTATGAAAATAATAAAACCACTTCTGCCTTGGCATATAAACTGACATTCTAATTAGGATTCTTTTTATATTTGGTCATTGAGAAACTGTGAGGTTTCTTGCATCTTTAGCTGAAGCAACATCTCTAGTCACAGTCAGACATGAAATTTTGGGCTAAAAATAATATTAATACCAGCAATTCCGTCTGATCTTCATCTCTTTCCCTGAGTTTGTCCTCCAATACAAAAATTCTAAAAAAGGAAAAATACTACTCACAATTTCCCCAGGGCTAAACATTCCTTCCTAAGAGAACAAACAAGCATAGTCAGCTCAAGTCAGCACTGGGGCAATAGGTGCTTTTTTAGTTTATAGTCACCTTAAATTTGTTAGAAGAAGGGAAGACAATGGTACCTTAATATTTCATTAAAAGACACATGTACTCCTAAAACAAGGATCTTAGGCTCAGTGTCTGTATGAAAAGTTGAAGTCATTTAACTCAGTAAGTCTGAGCTTGCTATATCTGTACCAGTTGTTATTGTGCTTGCAGAGGCCTTCAATTAGCTGAACAGTCTAAATAAACGAGAAAAATTAATATGATTACAAACCTAACACTGAATCACTTTTGGTTACCTACTGATATGAACAACTTCAGAGTTGTATTTCTCAGCTGAGATGTTGTTGAACTGGGTCAGCCAACTTATATGTTCTTTGCCTTTTGAACTTTGAAGTAACATGTCAGTTTATGACTGCATGTTTATTTCAATTATGAAGTAAGAAGCACATGGCTCAGCCAAAATACAGTTTCAGGGCTTCAGGTTTCAGAACTGCTAATTCTGTTAATTATATGCTTATTTTTCAATTAGCTCTGCCTATCAGGGGAAGAAATATTTTCCTGTGATACATTGATAAACACCTCAAGGATAAAACAGAGATTAATGTTTTCGTCCTTAGAATCAGAAGATTGTGGAAAAGTTGCATGCCTTAATCTGCTAGCTATTCTCTTTTGAGACAGCCTCAGCACTCTTAGCTCTCCTTGTTGCAAGGGCACACAGCAAGCTCATGTCTAATTTACTGTCCAACAAAGATCTCTGAAGATCCTTGTGCTAAATCTGCTTGGTAAGCACAAGTGTATTATTCTAAACCATTAGTGCTAAACATTCTTACTCATACTTCCATTTGGGCAACTAAAGTGGCAATCATCCATGTCACTAAAGAAAGGAGAAATTGAGGACAGTAGGAAAAATGAAAAGGTGATACACTGAAATATCTGGCAAATTCAGTCAGTGATTCTACAACATGGAGTTTAGACAGACCAATGACAATTTAGCCATCTGCTATGCAAGTTCTTATCCCTGGTCAAATTGTAGAGATTTCCTTCTTATTCTGGAAAGCAGAATGGATATGTGGGAGGATGTATTTCATTTCAGCCCAATTGCAAGAGAACTACCGCAAGATGTGAAAGCACCCAAGGAAATACAGTCTCCTGCTAGCCTGGCATGTCATGTTGCAGAACAGCTAAATTGGTCAGAGGAATTGTGTCCTATTTCTGTCTAGAAAGGAAGACTAGAGAAATCGATCAAGGCAGCATTTTTCCTGACATGTTTTTCTTGGGATAATTTGAACACAACCAGGTGAGGTACAGCTGCTGGTCCAGTCCAACTGGGAGGATCTTAAAAGCTGCCCTGAGATTATCTGGTGCCCTTTATAAAGGTCTGAAAAGTTTTCCCCTTCCTTACTCTTCTCCAGCACCTGAAGATGCAGCAGCAGGTTTGTGTTCAACTCACTCCCTGCTGTTGGCAGGACTGTCCCTGTCCCTTCTTCTGCAGTGTCCCTGAGCTGTGGAAAGGGAGACAAAAAAATATCTAACATTTATATACAAATTTGCATAAGCATAAATGAATGCATGCTACATTTGGGCTGACATCCATGTAGTAGTAAACTTCCATAAGGGAAAACCAACAGATTTGTACTATCATTGGGTCACTGCTGAGGATGAAAATGCAAGGCCAACTCTTCTTCCCAGTCCAGACTCCAGAGGTCCTCTGCTTAAAAGATAACAAGATACCCATTACAACATAATCTTAATTCCCTTCATGCTAGTCATACTCATAAATACATATAATTTATCTAATTTTTCTTGGATCTTATGTAGATTTCATGTGTGATTTTTGACTGGACTGCAAAATCTTTATAGTCCTGAGATTAGATTAGATTTTGCCTGTTTTCCTTACAGCACTCCAGATGTGCCCCACCAGGGCTGAGCAGAGGGTCAGGATCACCTCCCTCAACCTGCTGACAATGCTCTTCCTATTCCTCCGGATCCCATTGCCCTTCTTGGCCCCAGGACACACTGCTGGCTCATGGACAGCTTGTTGTCCACCAGGACCCCAGTTCCTTCTCCACAGAGCTGCTTCCCAGCAGGTCACCCCCAGCCTGTGCTGGTGCCTGGGGTTGTTCCTCTGCAGGTGCAGGATCCTGCACTTGTCTCTGCTGAATTTCAGATGTTTCTTCTCTGCCCATCCCTCCAGCCTGTCCAGGTCTCACTGGATGGCAGCCCAGCCCTCTGGGGCATTGGTCACTCCTCCTGGCTCTGTGTGTCAGGGAACCACTGAGGGTACACTCTGTCCCTGCCTCCAGGTCACTGATGAATAAGTGAACAAGATGAACCCAGAACTGACCCTGAGGAACCCCCCCAGTACTCCCTGTGTCACTGCTCACAGCTCTCTGAGCTCAGTCAGTTCCCAATTCACCTCACTGTCCTCTCAGCTAACCCACACTTCCTGAGGTACCTGTGAGCATGTAGGGGAAACAGCGTCAAAAACCTCGCTGCAGTCAAGATGTCTCCACTGCTCGCTTCCCCCTGTCCACGCAAACCATATGTCATTTTTAACAAAGCCTTCATTCAGAGACTTTTTTCCTGATTTGAAACCAAATTAGAAAAAACTCATGAGAAACGTATGGAACTGTTTGATAGCTGTTTTGTATTGCACATTTCTATTCCTGTCCAGCTCTGTTCTGCTCCAGAGGATTTCTCATGCCTTGATCTGTACAGATAGTCATGTCACAAGCTATGTCCTGTCTTTGCCATCCACTGTTGTGAAATACTTCTCTTTCCTGGAGAAAATGGCATTCAGATGGTGCCACAGCACCTATCTTAGTGAAATTAATGTATCAACATGCTGTTGTTGTTGTTATGACTGATGATTTATAATTCCTACAATAATAATTAATGACAATAACTAATTGCTGCTAACAGCTGCTTACCACGTTGGTTCACTTTGGATTTGCATGGAAGGGAGATTTTAACCCGCACCTTGTCCTCAATTACAAATTTACACTCCAGTCTGTAGTGTGGTAAGCCGCCACTTGCAAGGTGGAAGCTTCTTGGCTGGCAAGTGACAAAATGCACTAGAAGAATGTGCTACACTTTTGAGAGGAATATACAGCCTGCTCATGTCAGAGTAACCAAACCCCATGAGTTCAAAATGAATTAGTGCACAGAAAGTTGTTGATTTCTGCCCCTACAGCTGACTAAGGGCTTCCACAATCCCAAATTGCATCCCAGAGTAAAAAAACCTGCACATGGTACCTATGTCTGCAGCATTTAAACAATCTGAGATGTGACAGCAGACATTTGCAAACCCCACTGCTTTTGCTGTTCCTCATAAGAGGAAAAGAAAAAATTCATGATCATTCCAAACAGCTTAATATTTTTAGACAATCAAGTTTTTCTTTCAAGGTTCACTTGGAATTCTACTCCTGTACATTGCATCAGCTTTTTTCTGACGCTTCTGTTAAAATCCAAAGACAGCTCCTATCCAAGAATAATTTCAGTTTCTGAGTTACAGACATTTTCTCTACACAGTAGAGCAATGAATCAAAGTATTTAAATTCAGACTGCTGTAATATTTCACAGTCCTGCCAGAGACAGAAACACAGTACCCAAACTGTAAACAGCTCTGTTTCCTTGCAGGCCTGTTAAACATCATACAAGCACTTACATCTCTATTTAACATTGGAGCCCATAGAACGAACCACAGATGTAAACCTACCTTGTGCATAAGAATTTTCAGAGCTGAAATTTGGTTATTTAACTTCAAAAGTGCATGTATTTTAGGTGAGCTCTTGACCATCATGGAGCAGAAATTTTTTGTATGTATTTTTCCTTCAAAGGAAAATAAAGCTCCACTTTTTTTTTTCCTTTTTATCTCCCCTTTTATAAGTAACAAAACAAAGAAGGTATGGCAACACCAGGCTATTTAGAAATCTAGGCCAGGAAAATCTACTGGATAGCTTAGCTGCTTTCTGAATTGCATTTCATCAGATTACTATTATTATTAGTAGTAGTATTAGTATTAGTATTAGTATTAGTATATTAGCTACTCTAGGCAAGTAGCCAAATGGGGATCTTAGCAAGTTAAGTTTCAAATATTCTCAAGAGCACAGATAACTCATGGAATATTTTTATCCTGGAATTATCAATTTTACTTCACTGTAACACAATTTACCAAAAAAAAAAAAAACAAACAGAAAAATTTGCCTGACAAACTTAATTATAGTCTTTTTTTGAGAAGAAAATGTTTTTTTATATAACCTACCTGAAGTTTTGCTGCTGCACACAAGAAGGACTACCCCAGCGTGCCTTACCCAAGGATAGAAACAAATCTCTGTGTAACAGAATATGGCTTGATTGAACACTACTTTCCTGCAGCTAAGTAGTGTATGCCTTCCTACAAGCAGCCTTCAATCTCTGGGCTGATATCTGCATTGAAAAAACCAATGCTATGCTTCCTCTCATCTGTGCTTTCAGAAGAGTATAGCCTATTACTACTTTCAGCACTATTTATCCCTGCAGCAAGTAACTTGTTCCAGTCTCATGTGGTGTCTGAATCACACGTTTACTTACCTCCAGACGTTTGCAGTGTCACAAGCACCATGCCCAATTTGAGTTCTGCACCACAGACCAGCCAGAAATTATTTAGGTTTTGCCCACTCTTCAATATTTAATCAGTTGCATTATCAGTCACACCCACGTCATTATGACTCAAAAGCCTCTCCCACTCAGAACCAAAACTCCTTTAGAAGAAACCCAGGAAAACAAACCCGATCCAAACAAATCTGAAAAACTGTCTCTCTGTATGTATCATGGAAATCCATGCAGAAAAGGTACATCACACTTCCACATGAAAGCTAAGCAAAACATCTCTAGCAAAACCTCCAGCATGTGTTAGGAATTCTTTTCATCTCAACAAAACAGGCTAATTTTTTTGCAGGTAATGTTTTCAGCTGATGCTTTTTTCCACTCAAGATGTAAAAAAAGCTACATTATTTTGCTACAGTAGCTGTCAACATCAGAATATCTTCTCATTTTTGCTTTTAATTCTCCTGAAATTTTGAATGTTTTTGACTAGGTAAAATGTAGGTCCTTTTAAAACTATACCCTGGTATTTATCATTCTCTAAACAGGCCTTCTCATGGAATTTTGCAGTACTATAGTGAAAATGACATAAGAGCTTTACAGGTCAGTATAACTAGTTTAGTTTAAATTGGATTTCCCAATTGCCATTGTTGGTCCAGTAACATTCATGGGGGAAAATAATTTGTACTAGACTCAATCCAGGCTGACCAGCATCCTGAGCACTCTGACTGCATTCAAACATCTTTTAAAAAGGCATAAACCTTAAACTAAGAGTGAAGGCTCTGGACTTCCTTCCAAAGTGCCATTATTAGAGGGTCACCTTTCTTTTGTGGTTTTTCTCAAATCCCTTAAAGCCCCATGAATGGAGCACAGTACAAAGCACCCCAGGCAGATATCTAGCCATGCCAGTTTCATCACGGGCCCATGCTCACATGGCTCTGCTGTTTGGAGAGCTGTAGGGTTATGAATTAGTGCATCTGCACTGTTTATCCACCTTGAAGAACTGACATGAAGGAAAATCATGGTCTTGGTGTGCTCTGGAGGTATGTCTCTGCCAAGGGATCACCCCTCATGTCAATAAGTAGGAAACAGGTTAACTGACCACATTTTCACCCTCAAATACTCTTTGTAGGAGCTGAGATCATGGAATCACAAAATTGTTTGGATTGGGAGGGGCCTTAAAGATCGTATAGTCCCAACACCTCTTCCAGGGAAAGGGACAGCTTCCCCGGGATCAGGCTTGTCAGTTTTCGTTCCATGCTGGGACAAAATGGTTTGGCCAAAGCACAGACTAACCTGTCATGAAGAGCAGATTGCTAGCATTGGGTCTATGTAGAAACAGGTGGAAATGAGTGGGTTTTTTTGGAAAGCATAAGAAGAAATGATTAAACAACACAGCTGTTGAATGTAAAAGGAGATGCAGTAAAGAAATGCTGATTTGCATAATGAAGGAGAGCACTTTTGCCCTCAAGAGCTCTACAAATAGAGGAAGCAGCTTGGATCTAGATTCAACATGACTAGGACAGCAGTCATAATAATCTTCTTGCTCAATAGCTTTAAAAGTTCAATTTAATCTTATTTTCTCATTATTTCCTCCTTATGATCCTACTACCAGTTAGGTACCCCTCTGACCCAGTAAAATAGTATTGCTATTGCAGAGATATTTAAGAAACATCATTCTTTCTCTTCAGGATCAGAATAATTGTTAAAATTGCCTCTAAACAAAATGTAAATGTACCCCGCAGTCTTGGCCAGGAGATTTGGTCTGTTGAGTAAAATATAGATTCTTACCACTGTGTTTAAGTGTGGATAAACTGCATTCTCTCTGCAAAAATCCCAGTTCGTGCTAGGAGCTAGGATTTGTTCCCCTCCCTGTGGACAGTGATGGACACTGCACCTATTATTTTTGCAGGGCAGAAATGTGCCTTTTGGTGAATAACAAACCCAAAAAGAATCCCATCTGTTCATTTTTTTAAACCCATCACTCTATTAATAGGGTTAAAGGAAACATTTTCCTGGTAGTTATGAAAAGAGGTTTAAAACTTCACAGGGAACACAAAATAGCTCCATTTCATTTTCCAGAGAACAGAAAGCATTTCAAATCCACTGGGATTGTCAGTCATGTCTTTTCTGCTCTTTGAGTCTGCATGCATTGGCATGGACAGTAGTGTCACCCTGTTAGTCTCCTCTTCCTTGTCTCCCTGTGTGCCAAGGGTTGACTGGAGCCAGAAAACTGGGCTCAAGAATGAAACCTGGTCTTTGGTGCCAGCACAGCTCTGAAAATACAAAAGACCTGATACAAATGTCTTAATCTGTGTAGTATTTGTATTGCCAAGGAAACAGTCAAGTGCCATGGGAATAACTATGAACAAGAACAGAGTCTGGCCTAATTTATGTCAATCTGTGAATGAATGCTTTGCTCCAAGAATAACAAGAGCAAGACAGCAAATCTTTCAAGCAGTTACACCAATTTCCTGCAGTAATCTGAAGATCTGAATGTGCTGGTTACAACATAAGAGCTCAACAGCAAACTACTAGACCCACCCCCTGTTAAGAAACAGGCTCTCTTGACAACTCACATCTCCCTGGGGCACGGAAAAGAGAGGCAGCACCTTTAATTCACCAGGTCAGCTACCTCCTTGGAAACATTAGGACACACTACTGTCACAGATAGAAGACACCCTGCAAATGCAGGATGGAGATATTGGTGCTCTCTGGTGCTGCAGTGTGTGAGTGTATGAGCTCAGTTCCATGAAAATCCTTACCACCACTAAGGGAGGCAGCCACACCTCAGGCTGCAGCCCACTGCAGTTCAGCAGACTTTCCTTGTGCTAGGTGAAGGGCACACACAGGTTTACAGTAGCTCAAGTCTGACAGTTTTTAAGTATGTTTTTTAAGGATGCATTTCAGCTGATATGTTCTTAGGCCTGGCTGAGTGTTCCATAGCATAAATGTTTATGCCAGCAGAAAAGTGGGAACTGGAATACTAGGGTGGGAGATTCCCTTTGAGCACTAATGTGGGCATACAAATTTTTAAAGTGACAGTAAACTACTGGGGTTTTTTTTTATGGTTTTTTTGTTTTGTTTTGGGTTTTTTTTTTGTTTGGTTTTTTTTTTTTTTTTTTTTTTTTTTTTTTTTAGGGAAAACAACACATAGAAAAGACATTTTCTTGCTATGTATAACCTCGAAAATCAGACCATGCCCTGAAGTTCCTAAATAAAAGCTAAGTTCTTCAGAATACCACTTCCCTTCTCTTGTCCATTCTCTTCCCACTTCCCTTCTTTTGTCCATTCTCTTCCCTCTAGTAAGCTTAACAACAAAACAAAGAAAGATCAAAGCTGAGTCCTTGGCAGTTGGGCAACATTACAACAGAACAGAAAACTGAGTAATACAAGTTCCAGCCTTGTTGCCTCTATGACTACGATCCTGTTTGTGACTTAAGAATCTGGATGCCAGATTTCTGAGAATTTTAAAGATAAACAATGAAGTGCAGCAAGGAAGTAAATATGCAATGAGGAAGAGCTGTTAGGAGTGAAACCTTACTGGATGAATTAGCATAGCTAAGAAAATTTATCCCTGCCCCTCCTGAAAATACATTTTTATAGGTATGCAATTATTCTCTGCTGCTGCTGCCTGTCAAAAAATGTCAGGATAAGGCAGCTGGGATGTGCCTTCCTAAGGGACAGAAATTTTACTGTAAATGTTTTTTTCTTTATTCTTTGGTTAATTGCAGAGTCTGGCTTTTTCCTGTAAGATGCTAACATTACTTTGCAAGCTCATTTCCCCCAAATCCTTAAGCAAAAATTTGAGTTTATGGTTCCATGTTTCTTTACTCAGTAGTGCATGTGAGCAGTTGTTGCTGGCAATGAGGCCTGTGTGGGCCTTTAGTGAAAAGTTCATGAAGTGCTTTTTGGCTAGAGATGGATTAATGGATTTAGACTCCAAAGGTGCATATAGATAAAACAGTCCCTGCATTTAGCAAATCTTTTAAATAAATTCTCACTACCAGTTTTCCCTTTGGGTCCCATCCAGATTTTAGGTGCAGAAGAAAGTGATCACATGTATTTGTTGAGGTTCTCATTCTTCAAGTCCCCCCCCAACCTCAGCATCACTCTTTGCTTGAATACTTGTCTAGTTTAGCCTTTCCAGAAACTTTTATCTGTCAGTGAATCTCAGACCAGACCTCTGCAGTTCCCTGACCCATCAGAATCAAACAGCTCCCAGTCCACTTCCCAATATATTTTTACCTTTTGTTTCTTGATAGAAGAAGTGTTTGATACAATCAGAAAACACTAAAAAGTGGAAAAAACTCTATCTTCTGGAATACAGAGAAAATAGAGTTTATCTGTAAATGCATCTGTGAACCATTCTTCACTTTTCATTGCCGGCACACATTTTGTATAAAACCTACAGGTCTATGCTTTGGCACATGGATACAAGCACACTGGACTTTTCAGGTTTTGTGTGGGTTATTTTTTGTACTGCACAGTGTAACTACTGTGTTTAATGCACAGGCTCTGGACTCTTCATAGTGAGTGGAAAATACCAGGTTTTCATCCACCTTCAAATACTTCCAAACCCTGAGAGAAGGCAGCTTGAGATCATCAGACAGTAATGTGCTTGTTTGAAGGCTTGACCATCCCAACTGCTGATGACAAAAATCTGCAAATCAATGACAGCCTTAGACATCATTACATATATTTTCTTTTTCTCCTTTTCTTTTCCTTTACTAAGTCCAGAGAGCTTTCTTGAACCAGTCTGAAAACTGGCTCAGCTCAGGGGAAGCTTCCTGTTATTTTCAGATTTTTTTTTCCCCATGATGAAACAGACATGTCTAAAGATGTCATTCCCATTTCCAATATTTTTGGATCCATTCAATTGCATTATCCTGAGCCTCCCTTCTGTACACATGTGGGAAAATAATTACATTTTCAGCACCTTCAGTTGTCAAAGTTTATTTCGGTTTTCTTTAATTCTGCTATGAGAAGCTGACTTTGTTTGAATGCCACCAGACTTACCCTGAGATCAACAACCACTTTTATATAGATTTCCTCCCCAGTGGTCATTTGTTTTTCTTGAACAAAACAATTCTAAAACTGCAATATACAGCACATAAGAAGAGTCAAACTGGATCACATCAAAGACCTATGTGGTCCTGATTCCCACCCATGTACAAAGCCACGTACTTTAGAATCCATGTAAGGACAGAACTGCAATTATACTGCTCCAGAATATTATCACAATTGTTAAGTTTTGTTGCTCTGGAAACATCATAAGCCACAAGCATTTCTCTATGAATTAACCACCCTCCAGATGGAGGAGAATTAATTGTTTTCCATTAATTTATCCTGTCTCCTTCTGAATCCAGGTAAAATTAAGCCTGTAAAATTTTTGGAGGAAGGAGGCCCATGGCTCACCCCTACATATTATGTGAAGAGCCATGTCCTTTCCTTTGTTTTGAACGTGCTACCCCTTGGTCTAATTTGGAGTCCTCTAATTCTTCTAGTGTGAGAAGCATTAATTTCCTTATTTACTTTCTCTGTTCCCCCCAGGATAGACCTCAGTCATATTCCTGTCAGTCATCTCTCTGCTTAAACAACCCTGCTTTGTTCCACATGGTCAAAATCCCAGTGTTAAGTGCATACAAATAACCACAGGGCCCTAATACCAGTTGGAGATTTTAAAAGCTAAAATAGCACAAATATTACAGATAGAAAAATTCACAAAAATCCTAAAGGAAACTGACGAAATAAAATATAACATGGTTCAAAAATAATATTACAAATAACTGAAGGGAGAAAAAAAACATGGAGAGCATGTGTTTCTACAACCTTCCCTTCAATGCAAGGCAAAGATCACACTGTTTCCATTTGCATTTCAAAAGATTTACTTTCAGAAAAATGTGTGGGGATGGCTGCTTATCAGAGAAGACATTAATGTTTTTCTACTTTACCAAAACCTCTGGTCATTGTGACAAAAAGTCACCTATGTACAGCTAAGCTTCAATAGAAAAGCTGACACTGTTCTAGGCTGAATGCATCAGCCTTAAGTGTCCCACTTTTCCCTCCAGTACACTATGTGGGATTTGAAGCACCTTGGAAACAGCAAAAAGTGAATCTCATTAATCATGAAATCCTCTTATGACTGGACTGACAGCTACTGTGAGAAATGTCAACTTCACACGACACAGACACGGAGAAGAAGCTTGTAATGGAAAATCTGCCTCATCTGTAACTAGAACATCATGAATTAGAGGCAATAATTGGCCTTACAAGCAGAGAATAATGTCATCATTATTCTTACTACTTGTCACTTCAAATCTTGGTATTAGATGATGTCTCTAAGATGTTCACAGCTAAAAATTTCTGGCTTCGGTCCATGTGAAGAAGTTATCTCCTGTCTGTTTGAAGAGGAAAGTGCAAACAGCCACCTCTGTATAGGACCTCTATCTGGAGTGCAATTTCACTGTGAGAAACTGGCATGCTCTATGGCTAAGCATACTGTGACGTCAACGTGAAACCCTGTGCACTATGAGTTTTTGATCCTTAAAAGGATGACAACCTTAATTTTCCAGTTAGATTTTTACACACTGAGAATAGGCCCTATTTATGGAAGGTCAAGAAATCTGTTACCCAATCATACAAAATTTTCTTTGTACAAGACCAACAGTTCAAATAATTCAAATTCTTAACCCAAAAAAAGGAAAAGTGAAGAAGTGTTTCAATTAAACTTTGTTAGCATCTCTGGTATTTCTACTGTGTGAAGTCTTCTACAGCCATGGTACCTGAGCTGATCCAAACACTGTAAACTGAAAAAGCTCAAGTTATTTATATGTTACAAGTTCTTAAATGGGAGGAGTTAGGCACTGGAATAGGGATGACATGACATGACAGGATGTAATGCTTCTAATATAATTTTTTCATTTCATTAGAACATACACCAGTTGATACAGGAACTGTTGAGTGAACTCACAAGGCCTCTTTACACCAGCATTCCTATTAAATGAGTGTACATTTCTTCTTGCCTAGGTATCTCATCTCTGATTTGGTGCAGCAAAGACTTCAGCATAGATACAAAACACCATAAAATGTCTACTTTTGGCAGATGGCAGGACAACTAGAGTAAACGTAACTCACTTCTGCAGAAAATGGCTTAAACTCCTGATATTAACTAAGAATTTGGCTACAGAAATCAATCAAATGTTGGCCTCTTGTACAATACTGGACATCGAGCTGATATCATCCTCACTTTAAAGCTAACTTCTAAATTCTCTGGGTATGCCTCTCAAATTAGTGTATTTTTCCTTTGGTGAAGCCCCTCATTAAATTGAGTCCAGACAAGCTATCCAAATACAATTATTCATCCTGAAAAGAGTCCAGATCCATACATATAAAGCCAGAAAACATCTAAATTTGCCTACAAAAACTTAACGGGAATTAACAATTTCTTTGGACCAGGATATTGGAAAGTTAATTTAGAATAAATTTAGGTGATCAGGACTAAGGTATCACTTACCAAATGTTTGTTGTGATGCTTGGATAAATCTTATTTGTCCAGTGGGTGCAAATTTTTATTATCTCTGTCTCCCTCACCATCTTTTGCTTGGCCTGGCACAAGTCACTTCAATTCTGTGTTGCTGGTGTTTTTTCACTTTAACCATTTCCTGCCCCATCAGGTTTTAAGTGCTTTGGAAATAGATGTCATCTCTTAGTAAGAGGATTACGTCTGTCATCTTCCTTAGAATCTAAAGCCAGTGAACTGAATCATCATGGTTTTCCTGGAATTGCCAGGTACAGAGGTGATAGATAATTCCTTGAACTACCTGCAGGAAACTTGCTGTGTGAATTTTCAAACCAAGATGATAAGAAATGTATTAAAACTCTCTAGTCTCATCAGACTAGCAATAATAAATTAAGATATTATAGAAAACTATCTTCCACCCTTATCTGATAGCATCATTTTTTTTTTTCTGACAGGAAATAATACCTATTTTTACCAAATGGACTATTACCTGACCATCTATGCTCATTTAATTTAGATGAAGTTTTCCTATGTCCTGAACAAGGCCAAACAGCTCCTATTTTCAAACTGAGTGATGTTCTTTCAGTAGTGAAGTAGCTGAAATCCAAGCAAGTCTGTACATAAAGAACTGAAAATGCAATGTAAAAGTAGATATGGGGATTTAATAACAGTCAGCATCACAGTTACCAAATAATGAGGTCCTTTAAAATCTAATTGTAGTCCACAAATAATAGAGAATTAAAAATGGGTTTCTGTAACTTCCTTGCTTTTGTACTTTAATGGTTTTCCTCACTAAAAAAAAAGTACTCCCCATCTGATGAAATGTAATTAACCACAAGGAAAATATGGTTTTTTCCCAATTCCAGAGAGTTGCCACTTAAGAGAAAAAGACAAAGACTTCTGGCTAGCATTATAACGAACTTCATTAAAATCAAAGCAAGACAGAGCTGCACTGCACTGTGCTAGAGATCTCATCTCCAAGGCGGGCTCTGGCCTAGCCAACAACAAATGCACTTAATAGGTTTTTGCTGTAATAAAGAGAAAATGTCAGGAAACAAGCCAGGCAGGCTTGTTAAAGCAATCCAAGAGGAGACAGTGGCAGGACAAGCAGCACTGTGGTACTTTCAGCCTGCTCCACTATGCAATTTCTCTTAAACACTTTACAGAACAGTGACTTAAATCCACAGCGCATCTTCCTGTAATGATGATTGGTGTGTGCCCCAGAAAAGAGACAAAAAGGTATTAATGAAGTAATTTTTTGATTGTGTTTCCTTTTATCTGAACAATACCTACAGTGGGTCAGACACTATCTAAATTAGGCCTGCAAACATATAATATTTCTTTCACCTTGGGAGAATTTGTGATATGATAAGAAGGTGAGAGCTGGGGCACCCAGTTACTGTTAGCTCCTTTGGGAGCCAAGATTGTCAAAGCTGAATTCCTGAGATAGCATTACTATGTATATAGTTAAAAAGAGAGTAATCGCTCCCATTTCTGAAAGTCTTGCCACTTGAGAGTGTATAGCTGCAAATTGGAAAAATCAATCTATTTCCCAGATGAAAAGGCATTCTCCAAATTCCTTACTGAAAGCATTTCCTTCTATGAAAGTGTATTTTACAGCTGAAGTATAGTCAAACAGAGCAGACAAAGCTGGAAGGTTTAGTCCCTGAAAGTGCAGTCTATAATGTAAGGTACCAAGGAAATGACAAAACCCATTCCCCACAGCATCTTAAGGAAACGGTCCACCTGGAGAAAAAATGACTCTTCAGGATCTTGAGTGAGACATGAGGAAGCTGAAATACAAACATGCAGCATGAGTTAAATATAGCCATGGACAGAGGGATAGTGCCGGTTCAACATCAGAGAATTCTCCTTCTATAAGCTTTTGCCTGTTTTTCTCACCTGAAAATGTTCCAGCTAGGGTGACAGGTAGCATAAATAAAATATAATGGCTGCCTTCACATTATGCTGCTTTGCTGGTTATTTTGTAAAAGGCTGAGGGTATTCTGCTATAATGCCCTTGTCAGAAAAGCTATGGGAAGCCCAATCATGGTCAGAACAGAGGTTTGTGGGAAAAAGTGCACTTTGCTATCATTCTTGAAAGAACATGCACATTACTGTCACTGAAAATAGTCTACCCTTCTTTTCACCTTCCTCTGTGGGCTCCCATCTCTTTGTAAAGCTAAATATAAACTGCCTGGCTTTGCTCTTGCACACCTCTCAAAGCCTGCTCATGCCCTGATATTTACCTCATGAAGTACCTTGGGAGCTGTGGCAGCTTCTCAGTACCCTTCAATATTTCATTGTAGCAGGATTTCTAAGGATTGTTAAGACTGAGACTAGTCAGACAAGGACATTTGTCCCATCTGCAGTCATTAACATCTACGTAACTTCCACACTGTTCTCAGAACTCCCTTTTGCTGAGGTTCTTCCCAGGCTGAGCTGCATGAATAACACAGCAATATTTGCCACACTAATGAAGTTGTTCCCTTCTTGTGTGTTTTCTTCTGGCTTGTCTGTTTATCCCTTGTGCTCAACACTCAAACTGGATGTCTTCTGGAGCATGATGATGTATTTTGGACTGCCCATGGACAGCCACACAGTAACAACATAAGCAAGGTTCTTAACCACAACACCCGGCAACTTTTTAATAGCAGGTCTGAATTTCAAGTGTGGTTGGTGGTTGATCTGATTCTCTTCAATCTTGAGATCAAAGGGGGTGTGGAAATGTGTGAAAGGGATTTTGAAAAAACACACACATACACACACACACACACACACACACATCTATATATTGATGACAAGCTGAAGGCAGATAGCTAACAACCCTAAACGTGCAGTGGATGTTTCCTGTCTCACTTTTCCATAACCCAGCACATATACCCCTGTGAAACTCTGGTAAATATTTCTAATCCAACTCTCCCCTTCCCTTATCCTTTCCTCTGAACTTGGCTAGTGCTCTGAACCACTACACCCAGGGGCTGCCTAAGCACAAGTCTGCCTGCAGCTGGAGAGGGGTGAACAAGTAGAGCTACCTAGGGGCAGCACACCCTGCTTTCTCCTCCCTTGGCCAACAGCAGAGATGTGTCCTGCTGTTTCCAAGGAGAGACATGGCAGCAGGTAGGGCATTGTCCATTCCTGTGCCTCACAAACAAGCTAGGAAGAATATTCTGCAGGCTATGGGCTTCCACTGGTTTTTAAGTTCTGTTTGTGATCAATGTGGAGACAGCCCCAGGCAGGGATTGATGGTGAGGCAAAAGGACCATTTTGCTCTGAGTGCACTAGTTCTGAGAACCAAAGAAATAGACACAAAGGGAGACACCATCCCTTAAGTCAGGTTGCAACTTCTAAAGCAGCTGGAGCATAGCCAGCGAGTCAGAGAGGGCTGTAGGAAAGTGTTACAAATCTCCAAGACCTGTGGAAAGTTCATATGACCAGGAATGTCAAATCTATGAATTGCAAGTGTTTTGTAACATGGATGAGGAGAGAAGACCCTGAAGGTGGCGAAGATTCCCTGGTGTTGGAAGTCACGTTAGGCAGACTTGACCCCGGCTTTCAACCCCAGCCACACTGGATTTTTTAGTGTTATTTTAACTGTCCTTTCTACTCTGGAGACAAGAGGGCAAGGAAGAATGCCCTCTTGCATATGAAACACTCGGATGATTTAAATATTCTTGAGAAGAACTGAAACACAAAAACTAAATTTTACTAATTTGGACAAAACATTCAACAATCTGACATTGTTTCTTGGCATTCTGTGGGAAGGAATTAAGACGTTCATATTCTCGTAAAAGTTGGAGCCAGTTAATATGGGCTCAGAATTGTTTTGGTTTGTGGGTTGACTTGCAGTTGTTTGCCTTTTTTCTGTTTCTGGCTTTGTCCATGTGTGGTGTGCCCAGCCTACTCTGCTGAGTCAGACATAGTCTGACAAAGATCTGTGGCAAAGACCTTTTCACTAGAAAACGTTCTAGTTAACCTTTCTCATGGTATGACTCTGCTAAACTCTGCAGGTTCCATTGTGTTTTGAAAAGCTACTTCAAATTATTGTGGCTAGTTTCCAATTTCTGACTTTTCTCCAGAAGTAGACTGAGTTTTGATTTTTAAGACTTCTGAATTCCTCACAAAGGCATGCTCTGATATTAAAGAAAAAAAAGTATAGAAACGGTAATAATTGTCAGTAATGAAGGGAAGTGCTTGAATTAGCAGGAACATATAACATACGTTTTTAACATATAAGCGAATCTGCAGTCAAGGGCAGACTTCCTGCTTTGTCTTTGTTAATTTTGATAGAGAAGGTTATAGCTGAGGGTTTAATTAATACAGTAGAGTTCTACAAGTGCAATCAGCGTTCCTGCTGTAGTTAGAGGACACTTGGGTTTTCATTAGCAATAATACAAAAGCACAACAAAAAAGAGACAGAGATTCAGTTATAGAAAATATATGCAAAGTCTGCATTTAAAAGATCAAAGATACAAATTTATGAATAATTTCAGGGATTTATTTTCATGCAACTAAGCAGTTGCATGAAAATAAATTTTTTGGACTAATATTTTCTGGACTAATAGGTATTGCTTATTTAATAATGCATAGTTAAACAGACTTTTCTTAACACTGCCAAGACAGTGCTGCAGTAATAGAAAGTTTGTTAGTAATATATTGATGTTGTAAATACAGAGTAAGTTTTCATTACCAGAGTAAATTCCTTTGGGTGTACAGCAACATGTGATGAATTCAACATTAGAAAAATTTGTAAAAAAAAATATTTTGGGGCTTTTACTATCCTTCAGAAAGCTGGTTTTGATTTTACATTATGTTTGCCTAGTATCTTGGTTTACAGAGCAGCAGAGCTGGTGGAGTGGTTAGATCAATACCAGAGGCCCATGTTTTGACCTTCTGCATGTTGCTAGGTAGTTGTTAGGGATGTAACTGCCTAGATACAGTGCAGATGCCATTTCAAGTGGAATCTGTGCATTAATGAATGAGGAAGTTAAACAGTGAAAGATCTGAAGGACAGAAAGATGATACATGAGCTCGAAATTTGGAGATGCAAAGCAAGCAGAATGCATTGGACCTCTCTGTGGTAATATTCAGGTGCATCGCTATGCCCTAAACATAGTAAGAATAACTACAGGCTCGCTGGAAATTTACCCAGTAGCCTATGCCACTACTAGAAGTAAAATGTAAAGCTAAAAATAAAAAAGCTTACAAAGGACACATGAAATCATTTATTAGAATGGTAGCTCTCATTTAAGAAACAAAACAATGAAGCTATGGACAGCAAAAATATTAACTTTAGCTGGTGTAACAAATTCTTTCTTATCTCCAAGTCTTAAAGACACTAAAGCAACATCTTTAATCACCAACAATTTTATATTAAATTAGAGTTTTCTAGGATGTAACAAAAGCCCTTTTCATAAAGAAAAGCATAACGTAAACAAGCAGTTCCAACTTAAAAGTTTAAAACAGAGGGAAAACCTGTAAAGTGCTACATGAACATAAGCAGTAAAAAGTTGAAAAAGTTGAGTTTAAAAGCGTACAGAAATAGGAACACTTTATTGCTGTAGTCCAGCATGAAAATACCTGTATATTGTTGCAGAGAATGTTATTTGTGATGGAAGTAACTTCCCAAAGTGTATCATTAGACAAGCAAGATGTTGGAACTGTAAAGCAGGTGATTGTTAAGTGTTCTAGCCTATAGAGCTGACACTGCTGGACTGGTTAGACCATTATCAAAGACTCATAGTCTGACCTTCATCATGTTGCAAGGTAGTTGTTAAAGAGGTACCATGGCTTAGATAAAGTACAATTAGGCGGAAAAAAAAAAAAAAAAAACAAAACAAACCTGCAGCTATTGGCAAAAAATAGCACATCTAAACTAATTCTAAAATATTTACTCCATGACTCACTACATTAATCATTGAACACTGTGTTGGAGAGGTCCATGGGCCAAGAAAATGCTAACAGCCTGGAAGATGTCCTCCTGTTCCAACTCCACCCAACAAATTGTTTTTCCCGTTCCGGAGTAGTAATGACATTGAGCACTTTATCCATCCTATCCATGACACTACATTTGAAACATCTTACGCAGCAGCAACACCTCACCACAGCTAAAACTGCTACTGCATAGAACTACGTCAAGTCTAGGACACTGCTCAGTGTTGTAATTTACAATGCACTTTCCATAAAATTTGTAATTTCTGCATTTTTATTCTTGGATAGTATTTTTGTTTGTTTGTTTGTTTATTTTTGGGGTTTTGTTTGATTTTGGTTTTGTTGGGTTTTTTGGTTTTTGGACTTACATGGCCTCAACTTTGAATCTGAGAGGCACACAAAACAGTCCTAAGTGGGATGAATATTTGAAGTCTTATCTTTTAACTCTAGGTATGACGACAAAGGTTCAAGTGATTTACCCAGGGTCACAGAGACAGTCTATGGAACTGATGCTAAATCGCCTGAAACATTGGGCTGATTCCTAGGTTGCCTCTGAATCTTCTTTTTTTCACTTGCTTCATGTTCCACTTTCTTGCAAAGAAATGTTTCATAGAGCTGTCACAAAAATGGTCTAGTTGGGGCAGGATCTGTCACTGCTCTAACATCTTAACTTGCAGATTATTCATCTCAACTCAACTTTCAAAGCCAAAACAAATGAGAGACATTAAACCTACATTGGCCTGTTGGACCTTTGTGTTTAACAAAGCAACCAGCATGCAGACAGACTGTTGTGGCTCTCGTATGTATTATTGTTTCTGTTACCTTGAAAAGATATGTGCATGTTCTTCACAAATGTTTGGAAAGGTCATTTAGACAATGCAGACCTCTGCATCTTCTGTTCATGAGCTGCCTTTAACTTCCTCAGACCACTCTCCTCTACAAATAATTGCATGAATAATAATATGGGAAGGAAATTTAAATATATCTCTAGGTATTTGTATATGCATGTCAGACAGATATACCAAAATCTAGTATTGTCTCTCCATCCTCATGTGTAAAATGACATCAACTATTCTTCACATACATTTTTGAGGGAATCCCATTCCCTTGGAATTAAAAACAAAGTGGCATTATTCTTAAACCCATCTATGGAGAGGGCCAAAGCACAACATGCTTTAATTGCAGCAGAATGTTTCAGATGATTCCAAGTAGAAGCTGCATGTCTATCTCCTCTGGTCTCTTTTGCACAGCCCAGCCTAAAAGGTTTTATCTAAACCAGTTTGCTGTAATGCAAAACCTTTCCAAAACTATTTCTTCTTTTCCCAGCTAGGCATTAGTTTTCTTCTTTGTCTTTGCAAGTTAGCTGATCACTTCTGCCTTGACATGTGTTTGGTCTGTAAACCAGACAACTTAATTCCAATTTCCCATTGAGATTTCTGAACAGATATTGCTAAGACAATAAACTTTAATTCTTCACAGCTGGTATTCACTGTGATCAGAGTCCCAAATAAAAAGCAGCCAATAGTTACATCTTATATATGAATCGTACAGTCTTTCCATAATGCTGATACTTCTTAAGAAAGAAAGAATCCTGCAATATCCAGAGAATATGAAACAAAATATTTCCCAAAACTAAGTTCCTCAAAATCAATAGTAATGAAAAAATAGTGAGTAACAAGACCCGGGGACAAAATTACTTCATACAAATAAATTCTGTTCAGGTGATTTTACCAGAGCCTAATCCCTTTTCTGTGCCTTGATTTCCTTTTCTCTCTCATGTTTAGCTGCTGAGCCCTGCAGTGGAGGAATGCACAATATCTAAGCATAAAGAGGTCAGGATCACTCTCTGGCATTCTCAATTTTTGCAATAATAGGGTTTTCTTCCTTTTTAGTGGTGGAATGTTGTAAACTGTGGCTTCAATTAACTTGAAGCTTTAGGGTTTTGTTGCCAGTTGCCATTGATAAGCCTCAGAAGGACCTGCTGGCTCTTATCTATGTAGCTAACACTGTTTCATTTTTGTTGCAGATGCATGGACAATGAAATTCATAATTGGATTTGTCCCACTGTCAGCCTGTATCTGTAAAGAAAATGGAGTTTGGATTTTAGTAAAATATAGAATGATGTGTATTATTGCTTCACTCCTCTAGAGGGAACTCTTACTTTAAATCTCTTCATGTATTTCTCTGTAAAAGCAGTGGGCTGACCAAGATGAGGGAAGACCTACAACCTCTTTAGTCAGAATGAAACTTGGCAGAAACCAGCAGTGATTATTTTCAGGTACAACGACTTTCAGTTTCGCCAGAGCTCCTTTCTTAGCATGGCCTGGCACTTCCATCTCCAAGAAACATGCAGGACACAGTGTTAAGGATGCCCCAGAGAGCTGGATTTGGATCTTTTCCAGTCCTGACGCTGCGTGTGCTACATCAGTTCTTCAGGCTGATAGGAGAAACTTGAATTCTGGCTTCAGACAACAGAAAATTTTGTCCTGAGGGTTTAATGTAAGAGATTGCCTGGGGGAGTGGGGACAAGTGGGGAGTACAGCAACTGTACTGCAAACACTTCTAACCCACACCATCCATTCGTGAAGCTGCCCTGTTAGCTGCAAAGGCTGAGGCCCATTTTCAGACCTGAGTAGGTTTCAAGATCCATGGCTGGCAAATAAAAAGAAGAAGACTTCTCTGTGGGAGGAACAACTTCTGCATTCAGAGGAGTGTGGAAGTAGTCTTGTGGATGTCATGAGGTCTCTGTTTTGGGCTGAGCTGCTCACAGTGGATGAGTTCAGTCCTGTCACAGGATCTCAGAGGAGTGACTGGATAATAGGACAGGCTTCCTCCCACTACCCACTCCAGTTCTGTGCCTTCCCCAAAGACCAGTGTCAATCTGCCAGCTTCTCTGATTACCCTTATATGGAAAAGTAATAAGTCACCACTCCTGTTCATATTGCCTTGGTGCAGTGCCAGCCTTCCTACACTCCCCAGATGTCTTTACAGGGAACAAGCCATGACAGAGTGCAGATGCAAACCCATCCGTGCAGCAGTGACTGGCTTACTTCTAGGAAAAGGAACAGCCATGGATATAGAAGGACTTTGTTCTGACTTAGCATCCTCAACAGCTGGATAAGAAACAAGATGGAGAAAAGTGTTGGCACTTCATATATTATCTGCATTTTGCAGAATTTTCCAGTCCCCTAACTTGGCTCTCTGGTGTGAACTACTTAGAAAATTCTCTAGGAAATAAAGTACATGACTGCTCATAACTTCAGTTATAAGGAGTTTTCAGCCCCCTCCACAGGATAGATCAGTTGTGCTAGACTCAGAAAGGAGAATAACACTAAAACTACAGCATTTTGTTCTTTTCAGGTATTTTAGGTAAGAAAAGGTTTGCTATAGGCAGGAATTTCTAATTTACCAGCATTGGTCCATTAGGGAATGACATCAAAACAAGCTAGCCAGGCAAGAAAAATATGACAGATCAAAGAAAAATTGCCCATGTTCCTTGTTGTTAGGCAGCTGTGAGGACTGATTCATGCCAGCGCTGCCAAGGGGTATGGGATAAATTCAATTGTAACAAAAAGTAATCACAGGAACTAATCTGATTCTCTGAACCCTTCAGCTGAATAAAGTGAATGATCAAGGAACGGGTAAGGGTTATTCTAAGTGGCATTTATACCATGCCTAATATCTCAAATTTTCTACCTTCTGATTCCCAGCTTCTGTCTCATTTGTTTCTTCTATATGGGTCCCTTGAAGATCTGGTGCATTTACCAGAGGGTGCTTGGTTCTCTCTTAGTGCTGAACCCAGCACTCTTCTACTCTGCTTCATTGCTCTGACACAATTCATGCCAGATAAATAAAAGCCAGAGGAGTATGCTTTTCTCGGGGAGCAAAAATGGATTAACAAAACAAAGGTGTACCACAAAATTGACAGTCCAGGGGAAAAGATGCTTTGACTACTTCCCTTCTTCTAGTTGAAGCTGTTTCTGTTCACGCTGCCTTTACAAACAAGGACAGGACATGAGCCCCAAACCAATCCCTAGCTGGTGTAGATTCAGTACTTTCTGTGTGGAATAGTTTCATTCACGACATATATTGAGACCATATCCTCAGGGCTTCTCAAGCAATTGTTTCATTATTTCTACTGTATTTGTCCTGGGACAGCCATTCCTTTCCTGTGGCAAGAAGGCCCTTTTTGCAGATCACCATGACAGTGCCATACTGTCAGGTAATTACACTTGTGTAATTATGCAAGAAGCATTTGAGCATGCAAGGCTGCTGAGACAAAGCTGAAGGACTCTCAGATATGTGCAGTATGGTACAGTGAAGTGTACACAATTTAGAACAAACTGTGCTTTTAACAGCTTTTTTCAGGGAGAACTCCAGAAGCTCCATCAAATGTATGCAATATGATCAGTGAGGGCTTGAGTCCAGAAGTGAAATGGGAGAGAGCAGAGCACTTGAGTATATCCAAGCTGCTGAACAGGCACTAACATACATTTGTTTTTCTACGTCAGAGGGCAGCTGGCTTGTCTTTTTGCAATTGCAATTTCTCTGGAAAGCCTTGCAGAAGTGGGTGACACAGGCATGTTTTGCAGAAGTACACACAGCAGTCATACTGTGCCATTTCTGGTTTGGTGCAACTAACCAGTGCTTGCATGGATGTGCTTTCCTGAAGTTTACAGCCTACCTCTAGTCATGGTATTTTAATGAGAACTTCTAATGGCTGGCTGTTGTCCTTGCCTAGTCAGGAGAGAAACAGCCCTGTCATTCTTCTATTTGGGCAACTCCAGAATGCAACTTGCAGAGTGGAGGAAATTCACGCTCTCAGAATTTACGTTCTTCTGACACAACATCATATCCATCATCAGAGCACCTTCTTCTCTAGTACAGGGGAAGAATAAACCAGAAAAACAGAATATCCTGTGAATTCTAAGGAAATAGGAAGATGCTGGATTACGAATCCCAGGTTATCATGTGGCCTGCTACTGGGCTGCTGTACAGGATATTATCCCTGCACCTTCACAGGGCCCAGCAGCTCTGCCTGCTGGAATTAGGGGGGAAGAGGGCATCTCTCCCATGATAGCATCTGTTACTTGGCACTAGGGAAAAGTCTAAATGTACAGCCTTTGGGACATAATGACTGATCTTCCAGAAATACAGTGCATTGCCTCAGGAGCAATATTTCCTCCGCATGGAATAAATGAGAAAATTTTTCATGAGCTGAGAAACCATTAAGCCAAAACCCACCAAGTGTGAAGATGTTCCTAAACTGCTAATTAGCTTCTGCCTATCTCATCGCTGTCTTGAAATCTGAGATCCTTGAAATCCTCATTTACCCAGAAAGATACTTGGGCTGTGTCTACGCTGTAATACAGGGACTCTTTGTACACTGAATTGCATTGTAGGACCAAAAGAGAGAAAACCAGTTAAGATTTATTTTAAAGCCTTAGCTTAAAATCTAACTCACTCAACATGTTAACAAATGAACATTCAAGGACTGTGTACCTTGGCCTTCAGTATAAACAGTTTAGCAATAGATAGTATCATTTAACATACTTTGTACCTGCATACAGCTGATGTATACCCTTAGATACCAAGAATTTACTTTACAGTTTATCCAGAACTCTTCATTTTTTTAAACTGAAATCTTCACTGTCACTACTGAGAAGTCTAAATTTCTGTTTGAGGAAAAAGTATTTAACTTGTTAGAACAGAAAAATCAAAGTTATTGTGTATCTACTATCCAGCAAATCTCGGGTTTTCCACAAAGAAAAGAAAAAAAAACATCAAAGGGCTCACCTACCACCTTCTTCTAAGGCCAATGAGCAGTTACAATTGATTTTAACCAACTCCTTAGGGTAAACATAAGGACCAAGAAATTAAATAAACCTTGTTTATGTGTACTAGAATTTCTCTAATTTGAAAGGTGAATAATATGTAAATAGGACTATTGGCTAGAATATGTGAGAATGTCTAGAGCAGGCTACAGTTTTACCAGCTGGTAATCCTTCTCTGACAGTGATTAGACCAAGTATCTGCAGAAGAAAGCAAATGTAGCAGAAGACGATTTTCCAGCTTCCAGTCATATGATACCCAGATATTTTCAGTACTACAGGCAGTATTTCTCTGCATGACAGGCCTAGACAGACTTCTCTTCAGAAGTGATATCTGACCATTTCTGAGCCACGTAGTCTTGTGTCAAGGTTTCCCACCTTTAAACTACATTTCCTATAAAATACATCCCTTATTTTGTCTTCGATTTTGGTTATATCACACATACATTGCTGTTACCATTTGGACTGTAGTTGTGAGGGGGAAAGTTCCCAGAAGCATCCTCAGCACACCAGACTACATTCCAGACTGCTGCTTGGTGAACCTGCTATGTTTGTTGGCTACATAGCATGGATATTGTATATTGTAGAGAGCAGGATCAGAATAACATATCCCTTTTTCTTGAGAGAGTGCTGAAACACTGTAGGTACTCTCTTCTGCTCTTCTCAACACCGCAGGGTTCAGACTTTCAGTTGATGACTCTAGGAAATTATGGACTCACCCAGAGTGAGAAAAATGGGAAATGTCTGTCAAACAAGGGTGTTCCTTACTTTGTCTCCTTCTCTTCTCTTTCCTAGGACTCAACTTGCTCTTGAAAGTAAGCTGATTTTTACCATTGTACCTTTATACAGTCATCCCAGGTTTTGACACATTTGGATTGGAGGTGATTGCAAAATTCTTTTCTCCTCTTAATTACATTTGAAGAGCCAGACAAGAAAGAGGCTAATGAATTAATATTTATGAGCACTGAGAAACCTGCTTAGAATTTCTGAACTATCCACAGTCTTTGTAGGTGAGTTATTTAATCTACCCCACTATCCCCATTCTGCATTTCTTAAAGGAGTATTCTCAAGTATTTCTGCAATACTTGATTGAGAATTAAACTCATTAATAATTGTTGGACATGCAAGCTTCAGGAAGGTGTGGGCCCACAAGAACCCAGATAACAAAGTGGAGGGAAAAAAAGGAAAATAATATGCTAGTCCAAACCCATCTTATCTGGCAGTATCTTAGAAAAAAAGGTAGTCTTTAAGCTCTGTCAAAAGTTATTCTCTCAGCCTGCCCGTGTCCATAGCCAAGAAAATCTTTTCAGAAAAGTTACTTCTGAAGTCAAGTGCTCAAAACAGCCTAGCATCTTCCTTCAGCACCAAACCTTGTGTCCCCTCCTGCTCAAGGAGCTGTCACATGCAAATAGCCATCCTGGCCCTGCAGCAGGAATTTGTCCAAAGTAACCTTTCTGCATTGTTTGATTCCCTTCTCATGTTAGTCTCATGGTGGATGGCTTTGCAGTGGCTGTCAGGCAGCAGCTGTGACAAGGGAAAAGCGATGCAGGGAAATGAGTTTAGATGAGTCAGCATGCAAATATACATATGTATATGTCTATTCTTATGGATTACACATATATGTAGAGGTTTCAGATGGGGTAGTACTGCAGGTTGTTGATCTCAGAGACTTCAAGCCTTGTTTTCCCCTGGAAGCAAAGGAAGGTTTAGTTTCCATGTGGGAAGAGATTGTCATGGGTGCTTTGACAGGTATTTGTAGATCTTACTCTTTACTCCTGTCTGGTTTTCCCCATGTGCCTCATTCTGGGAAAGCTTCTACAGAAAACAAACCGCTAGCCTGAAGATGTAAGTGGGTTGGATTGAGATTACAAAGGAGAGAGAGGTCAGGAAGGCACTGGAAAGAGCTAAGCATTTATTTGTACGCTAGGCACAGGGGACAAGATATATTTGGGAAGGTGGGTAACATGACAAGGATGGAGTGAGTAACTCCTCACTGCCCACACATCCCATTTGCATACCATTTTTGCCTAGCCTATATTGCTTTCAAGTTGCCATCTCTTCCAAAGCCATAGGTTGCCCAGTCTGCCTGCTGATGCTTGCTGCTCCCTGCCTATCCACACCAGAAGGGGAAGGGAATATCTGCAGGGGCTGTGGTTCCCCACGGCTGGCAGGTACTACTGACACTGCTAAAAAGAGCAACTGGCACTTTAGCTACTTTTACAGCTCTCAGACAGCTCTAGATCAGTTCTTTGAGTATTTTTTCCCCCTTCTAGCTCTCACCAACTTATCTCCTCACCATGGGGCCTCCGAAAGAGACAAACAAGTCTCCCAGGAACTGATAATGTAAGGGCCATTTTCAACATATGGTCAGAGGGAGACATGAAGCCTACCCACAGCTCTGTGGAAATACCCCAGGCTCAGAGCCTCTTTTCCTCCTGTGGGAAATGTACAAAGGAGGTCTTCTAGGGAGCTCTAATCAAAGACTGATCTCTCCAGGAGAAGCAAAGGCTTCTTAACCTGTCCACCTAATTCTGCCATTTACCGAGAGAGCAGGAATTGCTCAAAATGTCTGAAGCAACCCACTAGCAGCTCTGTACAACTTGAAGAGCTTGTGCAGAGATGCTGCAAGTTTTCTTTGGCCCAAGATGTCAGGAAATGGTTGGATGTGTGTGTGTATATTACCATACATGCACTGTATAGTAATTGAGCAGAGATGTGATGAGAAGTCCAGCAAAGAAGACTGGCAATCCATTCTTCTCATATCAGCAGGACCTTACACATACACAGGGATGTTACAATGCCAGGCCACTGGCCCACCTGCAAGGCTGCCCATGCATATCCCTGAGAGCATTCTTGGTAATGCTGTAAAAGGACATTTTAACCCCAAGTTTTATTCTGAGGCATTTTTCAGTCAAAGATAAAATCCCTATGATCCTAGAAACTCTGCTTGTCAATTGGAATTTGTGAAAAATTAAAATGAGAAAAGGATCAGATTCCTGAGTTTACTGCCAAAATATTCATGCTTTTAAAGAAAATGGAGTTTTCCTCATGCTTCCTGAGGGGGAAGAGGAAGATCTAGGGTTAGTAGCAGTCCAATACAATAGGTCTGGTAAGGGATTTGGTAAGAAGTTGAGGAGCTCTGACCTTGCTGTGCTGTGACTGAGTAAGGAGGACACTGCCTCTGCTTCACAAGGTGGGGAGGGTGAGCATGCATGGTATCCCTGCACTGCACAGCAGTGACTGGCTTATCTGCAGCATTGCAGGGTAGTGACTTACTGGGAAAGCTTTCTTACCCACCTCCTGCCCCCCTTCCTCTCTCTTTGCCTGACTGTTTTTCAACAAATGTGAAATGTGCTGATAAATACTGCAAGTGAATGATACAGTATTTACTTGTTTACGCTCCCCTTCATTTGTGAATTTGTCTCAGCATTGCTGAAGGATCATTCTTTCATTGCTTTTTCACACAAACATGCCCAAAGCCCAAATATTGATTAGGGTCATCTTCTCTTCTCTGTTAACTCTTGCTGCTTCCAGCTGCTCAGAGTTTTATGCTGATCTTTCATTTATTTATGGAAGATTTATTCTGAGGTTTGTACTCTGTGGTTAATTAGGCAGAGGTAGCAGTAACACAGACATGTTTCTAGACAGCCTCCATGTACTAAAGAGCTGTACACCTGGCTACTCTGCTTTACTACACTTCACACCTCTCTACTTGGTGACAGTAGCATTGACAGGTTTGTTTTCTACAAGAGAACATGGCATGGCATTGAAGTTACAAACTCAATTAAAATTCTTAAGTAAAGACAACAGAAATATTGTTCACAGGAATTTCCTTGTGATGCGTTTTACTGTGTCAATCCTTAGCAGAAGTATGTGGTTACTTTTGGTCCTGGATCCAAGCTATTCCTTTCTAAGTTTTGCATCCACTAAATGTTTTCTGAGATAGCTACTGTCAGTTTGCAGTCATCTTTCCTTGAGGCAGAGAGCTGTACAATATTTTCCCCAAAGTAGTACCTGAAATCCCTGTATTGAGTGCTATATCAGTGATTTAGGTGTTCCCACATGTCAAGACGTTTCACTTGCTGATGACTGATTGAAGATGTGAAGGTTGGGTACAGCCTTGGCTTCAGTGACATGGTGGAATTCAGGATCCTGCACGGAAAAAGCAAAGCAGCAGTCAGGACTAGGACCCTAAATTTCTGGAGAGCTTTACTTTGGCCTCTTCAAGGACCTATTTGGAGGGATCACATTAGCTACAGATCTAGAAGAGGGTCCAAGAGAGCTGGTCAATGTTCAAGCATCACTTCCTCCAAGCTCAAGGCCAATGAATCCCCATGAGGAAGAAATCAAGCAAAGGAGGCAGGAGACCTGCATGGATGAGCGGGGAGCTCCCAGCAAATCTCAAATGGAAGAAAGAAATGTATAGGATGTGGAGAAAAGGACAGGCCATGTGGAAGGACTAGGTACATCTTCAGAATACACATGGATGTGACAAGGAAGGCCAAGGCCTGCTTGGAATCTGGTAAGGGATATCAAGGAAAACAGGAAGGGTTTCTTCAAGTGAATCAACTTCAAAAGGAAGAATGGAGAAAATGTGGTGCTGCTGCTGAATCAGATGGGTGTCCCAGTGTTGGAAGATTCAGACAAGGCAGAATTATTGAATGCCTTTTTTACTTCAGTCTTTACTGCTGAGAACAGCCCTCAGGAATCTCACATGTCAGAAGTGAGAGAAAAAGGTTGGATAATGGAAGACTTGATTGTAGAGGGTTGGGGAAGAGATCATCTAGGCAGATTAAACACCCATAGATCTACAGACCTGTTGGGATGCACCTACGTGTGCTGAGAGATCTGGCAGCTGCTAAGCTAGTCTCCATTATCTTTCAAAAAGCACGGAGTGGGAGAGATGCCTAATAACTGGAGGAAGGCCAGTGATACTCCCACCTTCAAAAGGGCAAGAAGGAGGACCTGGGAAGCTACCAGCCACTCAGCCTCACCTCCATCCCTGGAAAGGTGGAACAGATCATTCTGGGGGTCATCACCAAGCATGTAAAAGAAATTAAATTAATCCTTACTCAGCTCGTTTATCAACAACTCGGATGAAGGGGTAGAAAATGACCCTGAGCCAGTTTGCAGATGATACAAAACTGGGGGGAGTGGCTGGCACACTGAAGGCTTTGCTGCCCCCTCAGAGGGACCTTCAGGGGCTGCAGAGTTGGGCAGAGAGAAACCTCATGGGGTTCAGCAAGTTTAGAGTCCTGCACCTGGGGAGGAACAGCCCCAGGCAGCAGCACAGGCTGGGGGTGACCTGCTGGAGAGCAGCTCCGTGGAGAAGGACCTGGGGTCCTGGTGGACAACAAGCTGTCCATGAGCCAGCAGTGCCCTCGCAGCCAGGAGGGCCACTGGGGTCCTGGGGCATCAGGAGGAATGTGGCCAGCAGGTCAAGGGAGGTGATTGTCCCCCTGCTCCACTCTAGTGAGGCACATCTGGAGTGCTGCATCCAGTTCTGGCTCCTCAGTCCAAGAGAGACAAGGAGCTGCTGGAGAGGGCCAATGGAGGGTCACTAAGATAATTTGGGGTCTGAAGGATCTGCCTTACGAGGAGAGACTGAAGGCCTGTTAAATCTAGAGTAGACAGAGAGGGAATCTCAGAAATACATGTAAATATCTCCAAGGTGAGTGCCCAGAGGATGGTGCCAGACTCCTTTCAGTGTGCCTGGGCAGGAGACTTGGACTCAATATTATCTCCAGAGGCCCTTTCCAACCCTAACTATCCCTTGATTCAGTGAAATATATTAACCAAGAGATGAGAGTAAGGGATCTTAACTGTCTCTGCTTTTATGTGATGGCCCCTCACTGCTGGCTTTTATTGATTCTTTCAAAGCTAAAATGCATAGAAAGTCTCAAAAGGACTTCCATCATATAAAAAAAAAGTGTTCAGGAAAAGTATTATTAAAGTTGTACTCAGCTCAAATGCATCACTCTCCAAGCTTGACCTGTATGGAGCTCACAGTTAATCCTCTTCTCCTCAGTCAAACAGGTTTTAATATAGTTTTGGGGATTTATTCATCAAATTCCTGTTCCATGTCCTCAAGCACTTCTTCCACAAACAGTTGAATTTATTTCCACTCACCATTAGTTTATGAAATGTAAGAAAGTCTAGTCTGGTGAAATGGTAGGAAACTTGAACTCAATATAGTGTTCATTCTGTGGACTGTCCTTCCTGCCATCCAATATAGAGTATGCTACTTAATTGAATGAGGAAAGTGTTTCTCTTCAAATATTTAATGATCTTTGTCTCATCTCTAGAAACATAGAATACAGAATTCAAATACATCTATGTAAAATATATATTTTGGTTTGTTTTTTTTTTCCTGACTAACACTAGGCAAGCAAAATTGAATCCTCCCAGCAACACACACACACAACATTGTAGAGAGAATTGTGTTCGTGCTTAACAGCACTATGTATACATCAGCAATGAATACTATAGAAAACAGGATATGGCATAAAGATGATTATTTCTACAGGATACAGATGCAAAGTCTTCAAGATGTTATCATGGCACAGAGGAAAGTCCAAACAGGAGATTTCTGCTATTTCTTTAGATGGATATACACGCCAGTTGAGAAGACAGTTCCGTGGTTAGGTCCATTTGTAATGATCAACTTATGGAGGATTTTCAAACATCTATTTTGTTATCTTGATATAGCACCTTTTTCTCCCCATCTATGGGGGCTATTAGACCACTCAGTGGGGTTAAATGGAACCCAATAGAACAGGCAAAAAAAATGTTGTAGGATCCTTAGAGAAGTAGCTGATGCAGGCTGGTGGAGTCTGGGTGGAGGCAGGGTAGTCTTGCAAAGAGTAGCACAAATTTACCAGGGTACTATGCAGTCATGGGACAGGGAGTACAGGGTGTTTGTAGGAGGAAGGATGCTGAATTCTGCAAAGTTTGCCAAAAGAGAAATGAAAGGAGAAATGGAAAACAGGATTCAGCAGCAAGCTAGGATAAGTTTGGAGAGAAGGTCATAGAGACTTAGTCATACCTACACAAAGATGTCCAAGCATCTGGTCTAAGCTTGGTAAGAGAATACAAGTTTTCCTCTCCGGTTATGTAAAAGTAACTTGTCAGAGCTTTGCCAACTTAGTTACACTCTGTCTGGAAGAAAATGCTCCCATGTAACTGCACTTATCCCTACCCCTAAGATGCCCAAGGAAGCCTTGAAGGCAGTGGGACTATTACCTTGGCAGCAAAAGGGGTGCCTTCAAAGGGATGCTGTCAGAAAATGACTAAAAACAGAATGATGGTCAGGGACTAGTCAGTCAGAAGAGGCAGCACTAAGTAACTGAAATGTGTCAGAGAGGGTAGCTGTAACACTGACAAGAAGCTCCAAATAAACCTAGTATAGAAGTCCTGCCCTCTTTCCCTCCCCTGATGCCTCCCATGCAAATTCAAAATTATGCTTTCAAATTCAGGGGCAAAAGAGGGACATAACACCCAATTTTGAATGTGAATGAGTACTTCAGCCTTTAATGAAAAAATATCCAGCCACAAAAGTGCAATTTTTTTCTTTAGTTTTACACAAAGTCTGCAAGTAAAATTACTGTCAAAAGAATGTTCCCCAGTATTTCCCTGATTTCTCCCCAGGGTCCTTAAATTCACTGATGTAAAAAGAAAAACAAAGAACTACAAAAAGGCACATGAACACAGCTCTATAAATAAAAAAGGAGGGGAAGAATGAAACCAGTTTTTGTATTTTGAACCAGCCATTGTGTAGGCATTTGCTTACTCCATCACTGCTCTATGCTCAGGACATTAAGAGAAGACAGATATTAGAAGGAGTCTTTCTGTTGCATTGAGTCTGACCTGAATTTCCTTTCTGAGGCCTGGGAAATAAAATCAGAGAGATTAAGATCTACTTTTTACCCTTGTACTGAAAAACTTCACTAGCAAAGGGCAAAATTTTTTCCAAGATAAACAAAAAATTTGGCTTAATTTTATGTCTGGTTATAAATACATTAGAAAAGGGGAAAATTAGTCATATGAGCTTATAAATAATAGCTCAATTACATTCAAGAATATGTGGGTGGGTGTCCTGGGTGGAATAATTTGCTAAAGCAGAGTTCTTCTTCCTTGCCTTTCCTCTTCCTCTTAATTTATTCCTCTTTCTGAATATGTGCTTCTTTTTAACCTTTATTTATATCTTGATTTTTGTTCTTTAATCTTGGTGATCTTTCTATAATGGGTCTATACACATTTTTCTTTAGGATTGGTTTGTTATGGACTAAATATTTTTAATGGATAACAACACATGGTAAAGTGCTGAAGTGTATACCTAGCCTCTGGTACACACTTCTGTTTTCCTGATGTCAAGAAAATGTGTATTTAAAATCAAAGGACTGCTTAACAGCTCTGTTGCGCAAGTCTTGGTATGGTTGTTTTCACCATATTGCAGCACAGTACTGTACAACCTCCTGCAACATCAAAGACCCCTCCTTCCTTCTTGCTTTTTCTTAGACATTTCTGCTCTTGCTTTTTGATTCTTGTTTTGATTTCACTAGAAACTGATGCTGACATGTAATAAAATTCTCCAACATTTAGATTTCTGTCAAGTCTCCTGGCTGATCAAGGCTGTCAATCTGATCAGCCTACTGATTCAGATCCAGGAACCAACCACTCTTGCTACGCTGTTCCTTTTTGTGCAGCCTGGCATCAGTGAGGAATTTAAGAATCCGTGTAACCATGCCTGGCTTCAGAGCAAGACTCAGCAAGGATCTGAAAGGACTAAACCACCTGAAACATGTGGTTAGTGCACCACACAGAGCAGTGAGCTGGAGCTGTGTGAGAGCATTCCCGAGATGTTCCCGCTGCCCATGCTTGCCTGCGAGAAGGGAAACACTGGGGTTTGATTGGGATTGTGTTGGTCTCACACCTTCCTAGGTGATATATGAGGTACTGTGTGTTGTGCAAGTCTTTCTCTCAGGTTGTTTTTTCTGTTAGTTGATTTGTTTTAATTTTTATTGGTTGCTAATTACATCACTGCAAATATGTGGTTTGTTCTGATGTCCCATAAAAACAAAGGTTTTTACTGCTGAGAGATGCTGGCACTATTTGTGAGAAGACATCCAGAGCCAGTATTTTACCCAGTACCTGAGCAGATCATGACCTGACATTTTTATGCACTCAGTTTGGAAACACTGCATAACAGCATCAAAGACAAGAAAGATGTAGCTGTGCTTTAATTTTAAATCTGGGATCTTGCGCCAGGTGTTAGGAAGGCATTCAAAATTCCACCAAGTCAAAACAAAAAGATTTTTCCCAGCCTCAGTGGAGTTTCGATTGTGTCTCTCACTGAAGGCAGGGTTGGCCCTTTCACCAGAACCACAGGACTGGTGGCCCTCTGCTTACACACACAGCTGCCCACGGGAGAGGTTTCTAATCCAAAAGGTTAGAAGTGAATCCAAAGGCAGCAGCAATTTCTCAGGCTCTGGGAGCAAGCCTCAAAACCTCAAAAGCCTGCCAGAGGAGGAAAAAAAACAAGGGCTGACCAAAGCCTGAGGATCTGGCAAGCAAAACTTCAGATTTTTTTTTTTTATTTTCAAAGTTTCTTTGAAAAAGTGTGAATATTCTCAGCATCTTTGCAACCTGTTCTAGCATAAGAATCTGTTCCTACTGCTCCTAATTTCCATATTTGGAGTGTCCTTCTTTCACTATTTAGAACATTCCAGGTTTACAGCTAATTGTGGGTAAAAAAACCCCTTTGGTAGATTAAACAATATGAGATATGCCCTCACTTCCTGGCTCTTTTGAGGACGGTAGCCCACGGCCAGGCAGGCTGTCTTACTTCTCACTGAATGGTTCTACATGGTGGGGTGATGCACGGCAGCAAATGATCTCCAGTGTCATTGGCAAAAAGTGGGACTGATGATATTGGGTCACTTCCCACAGGAAGGGCCTACAATGAAGAACATGGTGTTTATCTGACATGAATGGTTGGGAGATTATGTAATTGAAAATGCACTGCACCGCCACACTAACACATGCAACATTGAAGTGGTCCCCGTTTAGCATCTGCATTTCTGATGTTCTATCTGAGTTAAGCTGAGCTGTTCCAGGGAAGCATTCTGAGCGTTGCTGAGCAGAGATAGCGCCACACATGGATATAAAGGCATTGTTAAGACAAGCTTTATATGGGATGTTCTGCCAAATGGTTCCCTTCCCTTCCTCTTCTCATTTCCTTGTTCTCCTTTAGCCACTGGAGAATGGTAATCCCTTTATTCGCTTATGCGTAAACTGGTGACTTTCCAGACCTGCCACAAAAGACATTTGACTAGATGACTTCTCTGGAAAGATGCAGCAGGAGGAGATGGAAATGTCTTTCCTGAGGATTTTAATACTTCTACGTTTGTACTGACAGTCAGAATACAGAGAATTTTGCACTGACAGCTGCAAATAAAAAGGAACATACTACAGCTAGTTTCATTCTTCTGTCTTACATAAACATTTTTTTCAATATCTGTTTTTGACCTTTTGAAACAACTTATACACAATGTCTTGCTCATCCCAAGCAGCAAGCTTTGACATTTTGTTCTTAAGACACAAAAGAGCAGGCACACAACTATATCTGAATGGAGACAGCATGGAGACACCTATGGAGAGCAAAGTCATTGCTGGCTCAAAAAAATTCTCAGAATTAACTATGAAAATGAAAATCTAGGCATTACAATCCTGAGTCAGGATTTCCTCATCTTGCAGGTACACTGGCTAAAAATCCTTTTTCTTCACTCTTTCCTTCTAGCCAGGAATGTCTCTTTCTGTCTGTCTACCCACTGGCTCACTGCTGGGCAGTCTATCCCTGCAGCCCATTCCAGAGACCGCTGGCAGGGTGAGCAGGGGTCATCACCTTTTCTGATGTGGTTAGGCACTGCAGAGCAAGGGTAAAGGGGCCCAGGGATGGCTCTAAATATGGCTCTAAATGCTCACAGAAGACACCTGGATTCTTGTCCCTCCACTAACAACTATTTCTCTGCTTTACCTAAGAACACTTTTAGTGTGTTGCGGCTGCTGTGTTGTTAAAAGAAGAGTTTTACCATGGTGTTTTCAGGAGATGTGATCCCAAGCCTTGTCTTGTACAACTGTAGGAGTCCTTCCAGTTCCCTTTGCACAGAGACTGACACAGGGGATGAGCAGTTTCCCTAGAACACCCAATTTCAAAGTATTCCAGCCTGCAGATTGGGTTCTTCCGTCTTCCATTGATTCCCTTCCCTCTCCAATTCTTCTTTCGTACCTCCCTCCATTAATCCATTTTCCATGGCACAGCTTCCCTCTGCCTTCACAAGGAATGAACCTCTGCTCTTGTCAAAGAGCAATCATCTTTCACCAAGGAAGACTGTTGGAAGAAGAGATCCCTAGGTCAACTGGGAACTGCTCTAATTACCCCTAATATGATCCCCCATGTGCATGTCACTACAATTCTCCTTAATTCCAGCAAACCCTCTCCACTGCCTGCATGGAGCCTTGCTGTAAATGACAGAGCAAACCCTTCTGGTGACAACCACTCTTGAGCTCAGCTGCACTCATAACACATGGTTGAAAGTGATTTTTCACTGTTACTTCCTTAAGCAATAGTGGTGGCAAGAGCCTGGTGCTTTCCTCCTGCACCCACAGGGTCAGAACAACTCAATTTTGGTAATACGTGGAGCAGAAGCATAATTCTGACACCTGCCAAAAAAAAAAAAAAAAAAAAAAAAGAAAAGGAAACGAGTCCTTCGAAGTAAGGACAGTTCTTGGACTGTTCTTAAAAGGGCCTGAAACTCGAAAACCACAAACTGTGAAAAGCTACCTCTTTTATGATGTGGGATATTTTGTTCCATGCAGTGATTCCTTGGTGTCTTAATACATGAGTTTTGCATTTCCCAAAATGATATGGGGGAGAGCAGTGCAGAAATCACACATTCCGTTTTTGGGTTTTTTTTTCTAGTGTCTCATTCCATCTTTTCAGCCCAGAATTCAAGGATAAGCTCTGGCCTTCACATAAAAGGTATACAGCAGATGGTTTCATCAAGAGGAAAGTAGGTGACTTCAGATTCAGTTTGAGAATTTTATTAAAACCATAGGTTTCTGTTCTATACAAAACTGAGGAGATTTCAAAAAGAAATTGTATTAATGACATTGGAAACAGTGCAATGTAAGTGGCTTGTTGATAAAAATCTCTGAAAGCTATGTACAGGATTAATACTACACAACTGTATTAATGTAGAGACTGTCAGCAACTTTAGCAATATATACAAACTACCTTTACACTCATAAATATCTTATTTACAGCTAATAAATAACATTCAAAGCTAAATCTTGTTTCCTTACGAAAAGAGCCCTCACTATTTTGTATCCAAATTCTAAATGTGTTTGTATTTGATCCTGTATTAAGAACTGTCCAGATATTTTACTTCTGAAGACTTTACCTTTTAAGAGAAAATGGCAACAAAATGTGGAATCTATAGGGAATAAATCACTGTATTTATTTTTAGAGGTCTCAAATGCAGTGGTTCAGTACTCAACCCCACCCTCAGTGACTCATCACATCTCTGCTGTAGTTTAATCAAATGTGAAACCAAATGTGAGCAAATTCAGAGCTATTAATATTCCAACATATTGCACTGTTTAAGACTTTTATCCCCAAATATACTAGCAGCTACAGTTGGAAAAAAGAAACAAATTGTGCACATAAACACGTACACTTTTTTTTCTTTGCTTTTAAGATGGGATGATATTGGAGAAATCACCATCTCCATGCTGTCTTGCACATGCAGGAAAAGACTACAACACCCAGCATCAACAGCTAACATTACACTTCTCCAAATGTCTACCTTCAAGCCCTTGTACCTCCCCCACATTTTGTTTACTCTCTAGAAAGTTGAAAGAGGGCTATTGCACCTTATGTGCTACTTAAAAACGGGGAAGCAGACTGCCTTCAATATACCTATATTTTTAAACTTGCAGCATGGCTAATTTGAGTGTTTTTCAGAGTACTTCTTGTAGAGCACACAACCAGGCTGCTTTTAATTGGCTCAGCTCCTGCTTCCTGCTGAATTCCATCTCATGGCAGAAAACTAAGCAGCTCCTAGCACTGTACCACAGCCAAGAAACGAACTGAGATGGATCACTGGCAGTCACAGCTCCAGTACAGGGAAGTATGAGCATCCTTGTCAGCTATCAAGTGGATTCACTTGCACTGAGAGCTGCATACAGCAGCCACGCAGCGGCATGACTGACACTTGGTGTCAAGGAGCAGAGAAAACTGTGACAGTTTTGGCAAACATGACGCAAGCAAGCAGGGAGAGGGTGGAGGGTGGGGGGAAGATATCTGTTTCCTGCATTTTCTGGTAGCTCAGTTCCTCTGCAGTTCCATTTTCACAGTGCTGAAGGCTAGACAGTTGCATTTGCAATAACTGAAAAGTATAGATAAAATATTAAATGTCTGCATAAGACACTGGCATTGCTGCCTTCTCCTAGAGCTATTTATTCCAGGGTAAGTGGCATAGAAGTATATAGCTTAACAGATCATACCTATTGCTAAACAGCACTGGCATCTACCCCCAATTAAATACATTCATAAACATAAACTAAAAAATTCATCCCCATATTAAGTCCGTCCCTGACATGTTCTAGTATTACAGACAGCAGAGGTGTTTTTCTTTTCTCACATGGGAAACCTACTTATTTGATAAAAACACACTTGAAAAACAATGAACTCTCTCCACTGAACTGCCTGAAAATTCAATTAGCCAAGACACAAAAAAATTGTTTCAAATGACTCATGGAAAGAACAAAAAAAACAACTAACAAAAAAAGAAAATCCAAAACCAAACAAAACAACAACAGCAATATAAAATAAAACCAAGTACAGGGCTTTGTTTCTTTTCAATAAATATTCAAAAATTGCTATATAGGATCTGATGTCAAGAAACCTTGCTCAAGGCACCATGATTAAGCAAAATTGCCTATATCTTTTCATCACTCCAAAATTTGGCAATTAGTTTTGCAGGTTTCTTTCATTTTTAACTATTTGGATAATGTATCTTCATGGTTAGTAACTTCATATGCTGAGACTTTTTTACAAGAAGTCTCTAAAATAGCTAGGAATAGCAGGCAAAAATCCAGCAGCGGATAAATATTTCTATATATTTGGTTCTGAACATCCAGTCCACTATGGGATGAACAGACTTTTCTCCTCCCCAGTGTGAAAAATCTTTTTGCTTGTCACTTAAGCAGATTCATGAGCAGAATTTTCTTTCGAGGCTTTCTTGGTACTGTGGAGAAAAAAAAAAAATATAAAGGTGATAAGGAAGATGTAAGATGTTCCTTCTTGTCTTATTTTTGAGAATTAAGATTTTAAAACTCCCTACTTAACAGGAAGACAAATTACATGCTTAGGCTTCTGCTTGATTTTATCAGAGGTCTCAAGGCCTGTCCAGGTCATTGCCCCAGCGTAATGGCCAGCACATATGCATTTTTATGCAGAGCTAGATCTCAGTCCAGAAGTGTCCCCATGAGACCATTCACACACAGTAATTTAACTAAAATAAATACAACCACTTCTCTATCTGAAACTTTAGTGGGTAAAGTCCAAAGACTGTCCCCACATCTAATCTGGGTCAGGAAAATTATCAATAAAAATATTAAAGTGCACTAAAGGGCTATTAAACAAAGGCAGAATCTCTGATCCATAGAGATGAAACTCTCAGGAACTCACTCACCTGATGGCTGCCATCAGAAAGCTAACAAGAGCACCTTCAGAAGCCTGCTCCATTCTTGTACCAGCCTCCAAACCTGCTGCTGGCCAGCACGGGGGGAGGGCTCTGAGCTGACCCAGCGTGGAAGTTTGAATGTTCTGTAGCTCAGGGTAAGTGCTGAGACAGAGACATGCTTTCCTCTTTGTGCTAGTGCCTTGTCTGCAGCCCTCCCTAACAGTCCCTCATACTTGGCCACCAAGTGACTGTGAGATGCAGGGACTGGCACCTGCTTCTCAGACATGCCACCAACCACACAGGGACAGGGAGCAGAGAAACAAGCCAACAGTTTTTAAGCTGCCAAAGTGGCCATAAGCAAACCTCTGGTTAGTCTGAGCTGTGATGCTTTTGAAGCCTTGAGAAGACTGGTGTACAAGTCAATTAAAGGTGGTAATAAAACAATCTAAAACCAGTAGTGATTACTTGTACCCTCCTCTCTTCCTGTTGGCGGGCTGCTCCGAGCATTTCACAAATATTGCTGCCTCTTCTCCCTTGCTGAGACGCGAAGTGCCATCTCGAGAGCAGAACACCACTCTGTGGAAAAAACATTGGAAGAATCACAAGACTGAGCCAAACACCCCTTTTTAATCTTAGAAAAAAGACTGGTGCTTGGAAACAGTCTTTATACTTTGTCACATGGGGCACTGCTACTTTACAAGCCTGTGAGAAAGTTATTCTTAAAAGAGAATCTGTAACAAAAGAAATGGCTGTGCAAGAACTGGTAAATGAATTATACATGGGCATCAAAGCATAGCCATAACTTTTACTGATCCTCTGCAAAAAAATCTTTTGGCTAAGACAGCAGAAGTTCTATCCCAAAGTCTCTTGGATCTTTATTTACACCAGTCTTTATGTGAGTTTTTTGTCAGGTGAATGAGCTGGGAAAAAAGCCATACTCCCTCACACATGTGCAAACAAAGCAGGTTGCAATTTCCAGAAAACATGAGCACTCACTTTTCTATTTATCAGAACTTTCCCCACCCCAATATTTGTTCAGCTCTGATAACTGTTCTTTGATCAAGTGACTGACCTGTTTATTCAAAGGAGGAACTTATTATTATTTACTATACTATACATATGACACACATACTCTGTTCTGGGCCCATGTTCTGCAAACAGATCTCATGTTTAGTGAAAATGAGTATTTCAAAAGATTCATGTCAAAGCACTTCTGTTCAGGCTTTGATGTTTCAACATTCACGCATTAGCAATGTCCTGCAACAGTCACGTGTTTCAGTTTTCACCCACGATTCAGGTATTCAACCCCTAAAAAAATCCAACTTAACTAAGCAATAAATTCTTCTGCAAGCACACATTTGGAAGGATCTCTAAAAATCTCCATCTAAGCATGCTCTTTGTGACAAAGCCTATACAAACAGCCAGCATGAAGAAGGACAGAAATTGCAAACACAATCACTGGTGCTGGTTCATGGAGACAGTCTCTTGCATATTATAACTAACCTTAAGTAGATACAATAGTGGGATACAAATTAATTACATGGGAGGAAGACTACAAATTGCAGATCCCAGTGGAAGTAAATGGCTGAACCTGGCTGATACAAATGGTGGTTTGATATCACTGGAGTCCTGATTATCATTTATGCTGCACCTATTTGCAACTGTAAGCAGTTACACATTTGTCCCAGTCTGTGAGATACCAAAATTAGGGAGCACTGTCAATTAGAAATAATATAGTTTATAACAATCAAAACAAATTACTTTTTCTGAGTTTCCCCTGACTTCATTCTGATTCTCTGGATGTCAAATGTAAAAGGAGTCCACCAGTCTGACCAGCTGAAGAAGGTGTCTTTTTCCCACTGCAGCTTCACCATAAGCAGGTCTCCAATATCCACTTCTGTGTAAATCAGGAAGGAGAAGGTCTTGTTTGAGGAGACTTCAGGCCTGTGGGGAGGAGAATAAGAAAGCAAACAAATTAAAAAAAAAAAACCCACCTGAAATTCTTGGACAGACAAAGAAAATTAAGGAGCAATAGAATCTGGAATTTTTGTACTCCAGAGAAGGAAGCAAAAACACCTCTACCTCTTGTAGAGGCAAAAGGAAACATCCTTCTGCAGCAAGGCTGGTAAAATCCTGGCACATCTGCCAGGCAAGGGTTGTCCTCCCCTGTACTGGTGACTCTCAGAAAAGCCAGACAACTATCCATAACCAGTTTACATTCCTCAGAGCAGAAAACAGGCTTTGGTGTTTTCCAGCTCCATTCCCTGTCAGCCTGTGTTTAGGGATGTACACACAAACTTCTGCTTATTTGCAGAGCTGTCAATGCAAATCCCAAGTCTCCTTCAGCTTCTGCACTGAGACCTTCAGATGCATAAGTCTACTTTTAGGAAGATTTAACATGGTGTAAAGATACTGAGAAGAAAATAAGAAAGCACTGGAAACACTCTTATTAGGTTTAGTCACAGGGCAGACTTCACATTTCCATATTTCAGATGTCTTATCAAGAAGACCTCCTGTAGGATTTGGTTCATTAGCTTCAGAATTGAATGCAAGTCCTTGACCAAGAACAAGAGCAGATTCTGGGACCCTGTAAGATTAGTGTAGCTGAAGGCAGAACAAGTTTTCAGTTGAAACTAACAAAGTTATGGTACTTTGCAGTTGTTTCTGTAGCTACTCACAGCGTGAAACCAATGTTCTCACTCTCATCTAGGGTGCCATAGAGAGAGATCAGGAATGGCTGGTTTGTCTTGGTCATGTTAGTCTTTCCAAAGAAATGGATCTTGACCTGGTAATGAAAAACTGAAAGAATACAAAAGAAAATGCCATTAGGAAAACTCAATTTCCAAAGAGACAGCTGGTGACAAAACCACCCTGCCTCTGTTCTGAAAATCCTAGGCTGGAATATGCCAGCTTCACTAAAATGAGTTTATTTCCCTGCATGTGTCCAGGGAACTATTTTTGTGAGAATGTAAATATTAGCAAGCAAGGCAATCACCATTAAAGAACACATTTGCAGTTCTTGCAGTTAAACTTCTCATTCAAGCTGCCACTGTAATAACCCCAGAGTATGCTGTATCACCTTCAAACCTGCTATTAAACCTGTAAGACTTGCAATACTTGACTTGAAGCAAGTAAGCTGTATCCCTCTCTTACAGGAGGCTTGGTAAAAGGAAAAAAAAATCAATCCTCTGACACTGCAGGTTAAGCACCAAATGCCAACAGTCTTGCAGCTGCTCTAAGAGTGCAGGACTGTGCCTTTTGATTGCTGGTCCATCACACAATGCACACTATAAGCATACCATGGGGTATAGGCAAAGCTAAGGATGAAAATAAAGTAGTAAAATCCAATATTATTTTCCTAGCTGGGAGGAAAATACTTTCCAAAATATTGCCAGTTCTCTCTGGTATTCTCCTTCTCAGACCTCCCACAGCAGCAACTACAATCAAGAAGTGCTGAGATATTTTAATGAGAGCTGGTGGTCCTCTAGCAAGTGCACTACCAAAGACACAAATCTGATGCTCACGTATCTTTAACTAAGATGCTCATCAGACTGAGTTCTGCCAATTATTTCCCCAGCGGAAAGAAGTAATCATTTGGATGAAAAACATGGGAAAAGTTCCAAGTGATCAGGCAGCAGAGGAAGTCTAACTTTTGCGCCTTAGAAACTTGTTACAAAATACCTTTCTTTTTGCACTCTACCCCACACCTCGAGTTAAGACAACATTTTTCTCTGAGACTTGCATTTAAGGCAAACTGCTGGCCAGCGTCACCCCTACTTGCCACAGGCACCAAAGCAGCAATATTCTCATCTGCAGCACGTGCCCATCATGACACACAGCTGAGCACAAGCACCAGGCTTGCTCACCAGTAAGCAAGGAGTGCCTACCTTTGTAGGGCATCTGAGCACGGGTTTTCAGATACATTTTGGTGTTTCTCTTTGTTCTCACTCTGTTGACCTTGTAACCCAGATTGTTGCAGCGGTTCTTGCGGCAGCTGAGGCAGAGGCCCTTCTCAAAGGCCTCCTTTGTGTTGCAGCGGTAGGCCATGCTTGGCTTTTCTTCATTGAGGAGAGAGTCAATGAAGAGGTGGATGGATCGCTCATGGGAGCATTTCACCAGCTGATCCACATCTTGAAAGAATGAAAATGTGTAATACGTATACATGTGTGCACATAATAATATTAATCCCTAAGCAATGCTGTCAACAGGCATGATCCACAACGGTGGATCTGGGCATTACAAGATGACTTTTAAAAGCACTTGAAAGAACATATTCCTGTGCCTCTCAGAGACACCTTGCAGGTTTCCCTCAGAATGTTATACTGTTTGTTGCAGAGCAACCTCACCTCCAAGCCCTTTCTCAGCAATCAGACGCAGTGCTTCTCCCAAATTGCAGCCTGGCTGGAAACCTCCACCATTGGGATAAATATCAATATGTCCAACAGGCTTCTGGATCCCAATGCTGCGGTCTGGAGAGCCTCGGGTGTAGGTGTGTAGGACATCCACAAACTCAGCATCATCCGGGGAGAGGCGGGTGACTTCATCAGCATACTCAAAGGTAGGACCAGCAGGATCCAGCCCTTTATGGGGCAAACCATAATGAAAAACTGGTATTATTGTCTGCCAAAGATACTGACATTGATAACAAATGCCAAACTCAGCTGCCACATTGGACTAGAATATTGAGTTTTCCTGCAGACATTACAGATGGATCACTTAAATATCATTAATGTATACAGGAGAACCAAAAGCACTACCTTGAAATGTTGTCACAGTTTAAAATAATAAAAGTGTATGCAAACACATGGAAGGAAGCCCAGCTAACTTCCTCAGAGCTGTAGCATTTCCAGTGGATGGGAGAAAAAAGCTCATAAGTATTTTCTCAATGTATTTCTTTCTTGTCAAGAAATGTAGAACTTGTATCTGAAGTGTCTGAAGTATGGAAAAGCCTTGCTGAGAACTCCATGCCAGGGGAACAAGCAGGAAACATAAATGAGGGCTTCACTACATACCTAAGTCTACTTACCTAAGGGGAAGGGGATTATTATGATAAACTGTCAAGCTGCAGCAACACTAACATCAAAAAAACTGGGATCACAGTCAGGCTCAGGTGAAAGAGTAAAGTGCTAGGTGGTAGGCTCCCTTCTGAATGGTGCTCCCAAGCTCTCTCAGCAAAGACACCACAGATGAGCAATTTTCTTAGCCTCATTTGCTGATGCAGGCAATTCCTTTGTCAATGAGATCAGTGCTAGTAGCTCAGCTCTCGAGGTGCTGGGTTGTAAACCAGCCCCAGAGTGGCCATGCACTCAGCTTTGTCTAGCAGATTTCTCAGGCTCCAAAAATCAGGCATCTAAGCAGACATAGCAACAGGGAAAAATACGTTTTCCCCAAATTCTCACAGTATTATTTCCAGCCTAGAATATTTCTTGAGCCTGTTACCATAAACTTTGTAATAATCCGCACTGGATCTCTTCTGTCTCCCTTTGAGCCTAGATAAACTTCTTGTATCTATGTCATCCCATGGCAAAGAATTCTGCAAGTACTAAACTTGCTGCAGCAGAATTTACTTCCTGTTCTGTTTCAATGGCTCCTATAAGCTGCAAGGAATGACTGCCTGGATAAAGACAACCCACTGAATTTCTTATGCTGCAAGAGATACTGCGACCTTTGCCAAGTCATGGTTTGGTCAGTCCCCACCACAACCCCCCAAACTACTCCTTTATCAGGGCCTACTCACTCATTTCTTGTAAAGAAGCAAAGATTTTTCACTCACCACCCTTGTTGTTATTTTCTGGATCTTTTTCCAGTTCTACCCCAGAAATATCAGCCCTGCCATTTTATTAAATCACAAATACATAGCCAAAGTACTGACAGCAAGCAACAATTATTCTGGTGATTTTTCAGTGGAACATAATATTTCTGTATGGAAGAAATGTGACTGTCCACTCTACAGTCACAGGTTTTCTTACCAGTAATTCTGTTCACCTTCTTTTTGGTCAGATTCCCAGCAATCCCAGCAGCATGAGCACCTAGACTGTACCCCAGCAAGTGGAGCTTGTTGAGGGGATAATTGAATTCCTCCTACAGAAGAGAAAATTTTGTTTAAAGTTCAAAACCAAACACAAAAAAATGTAAGAAGATACAAAAAATGTTTTGTTAATACTGGGATTTTTGTTTGAGCCACGAATAACAGAAGAAACACTATATAGTTATCATAATTTTGTGCCATTGTAAATTTCTTTATCTAACAAATTTATGGCCAAAATCAAAACAGAGGAATGCAAAATAAAGGACAGAACACAGGGCTATTTCTTTTAGAAAGGTTTTCAGCCACTCTCTCCCTCCCAATTTCTGGATCTCCTAAGGCACGGCACATTTCCAATTGCCAAGGACTGGCTTCTGTATAATATATTGGAGCCTGTCTTTCACAGCTACCTCTCACAGAGCCCTCTGAAATACTCTAGACACATGGGACCCCACGGTAAAATCTTTGGAATGCAGTAGAAAAGGCCTCTGAGTGGGAGATAGCCAGTACACCAAAGCTGGAATTTTACCAGTCCAGCAAAACTAAGGTCTACAATAGTTTTACTCCATCTACCCAAGAGGAGATGATTAACACAGCCGTGTCATTGCTGTTTTGTCTCCCATGACACTACGTAGAATGTGAGACATGTCTCCATGTCTTACCTCCATCCAGTCAATAAAAGTAGCAACATCCTTTCCCACCAGCCTGGTGTACGCAGCCGACACCGGGTAGTGCTCCTGAGCTCGAACCAGCCAGTCCACCACGATGACATTTGAGTCTGGCTCCCTCTTGTACAGAGCATCCACCAGCTTCGGGACCCAGCTTTCATACATCCCTGTCACCTGTAGGTTTTGGCGATTTTAATTAAAATAGGAGATATATTACTATGTCTGTGAGACGCTTCTGCGTAGTTTATCGAAAGTGTGGCTAAAAGGGAGATTCCTCCCACTTTATCTTACCGTCCACCCATGGATCACCACAAAGGTTTTACTGGTGTGGTTGAAGTTGCACCGTGCCAGGCTGTTCACCTGCCCAGGAACCAGGTAGCAGACATCCTCATCGGGCTCTGCAGGTGTCCGTAAGGAAAACTTGCTCTCGATTCCCTCAAAATTGTTTTTGCCTTCTGCTGTAGGAGCATAAAAAACATAGCAGTATTTTAGAAGTACTAGGACAAACTCAGAAGGCACAGGTGCAATATTGGAGAGATACCTGGAACCGTCAAAAAATGGGATGGGTGGTTTTCATTTCCTACTGCACTCAGTGGACACACAACAGCCGTGTAAAGACAAAATCAAAGGGTGAAAATTGTTCCCCTTCCTGCTAAAACAGTAAAAATCTGCTGAGCTGTCAGAGAGGTATGAATACATTTTGAGAGTATTTTCCCCATTACATTAAGCAGGAAACCTCTTAAGTATCACAAGAGTACAGAAAACTGCACACAACAGCCACAGACAGTCATCCAGGAAAGCAGAGAGTTACTACCATATTATTACATATTTTGGTGGTGTATCTTCCACATCACCTTGCCAATAATCACTGCCTAACAAGGCCTTTTATAAATCCATATCATTGTGCATCAAAAGCTGTGAAGCACCACTGTTTTACAAAATACTAGTTTTAAGTTTTGACCAACAAACAGCAGGTGAGAAGCTCAGACACCCATCAGAGAAACTGAACTAGCAAACCAGCAGCCTGTTTTGGAGTACATTTTCAGGTCATCTGATAACCTACAGAAAAATAAGTTGCAGAAAAATATCTTTCTGGGCCTGAAGCAGAGGGAAGGAGGCTGGGGAAGGAGGCACTGATCTTGTACTGGTGGTAACAAAGCATGTTGTGGCCTGCAAAGATCACTCCCTCCAACTTCCAGCTTCAAAATGTAAGTAGTCCTGTGCCTTCCAAGACAGAGAAGTGACTTTAGGCATCACACTCACCATTTTTTTTTGTAAGAAACTTAAATGTCTCCTCTTTTTTAGGTCTGATTCAAGTCCTAAATGCCTCTATGTACAGCACACCCTGTAATTAAATTTTCAAAACCCAGGCCCCTGCTTGGCAACGTGAGTTACGCAAATATTGATTGCCTGTTTTTCGAGTGCAGCTGAACTTAGGCCAGCTCTGTCCTGCTCAGCATTGTCTTTCCTGGCATCAAGACCACCAACCTTTCACAAACTCCTAAAGACACATTAATGAATGGCTCTGAGCCACCATAGGGAACACAAATGGACAAGATAAGGCACATAGAACAGATTTCCACTCCCTTTTCCCATTGCAAAAGAGGTTTTCTATGATAATTGGTAGATTTGCATAAAGTTGTGCTGTGTCGCTCAGGTGATAAATAATTAACAATTCATTTTTTTCCAAAACAGCTTTTCTGGTCTTCTCATTCAAGCTACCATACACAACAGGGCACTGACTTGTGCCTGACCTCACCTCAGGTAGCTCTAAAAAGTCTTGGAAGTTCTTGCTGTGCTTGGAGGGTCACAAAAAATCAGGATCTAACCTCCCTCACCAGGTCTAAAACCAGCACAGAGCCTTGCAACAAATGCTTATGTAGCAGTCTCAGAGAAATTCTTCAGCCATAATCAATGGCTTAAAATTGCCCAAGTTCAGCAGGATTTCTCACCTGTCAAAGCACATGCAGGAAAGCAAGAACCACTCACTGAACAGAGGCAGTACTCAGCTTTAGGTTTTGACCTTGACTGTGCTAGGCTGGCTAGCTAATCCAGGATAATTACACTGAGGGCCCCCTTCCTGCCTCCTTCCTTCTAAAGAAAGGTGTTTTTCATAGACCTTACCTATCCTTCTACCAGTACAAGCATTCACATAATGGTAAATATGACATTTTACCCACTAATGAAAGATAAATTTACCAAACAAAACAAATGTTTGCACTTTTTTCTCTATTTCTGCATGCTCAAAATTTCTCTTTGTCACCAACTGACAGTATAAAACACTTTTTTTGGAAAAAAATCTTTAGACCTATATTATTTACTTTTCTGACAGAAAAAGAAAAGTCCCAAAGGCTGGTTGTTTAAATATCAGCTATAATTTTTCACTCAGCTGTGAGTCAGTAAAATCTTGAAAGGAACAAGTACAGCTTTCAATTGTAAGGCATACAATGCTAGGACTTTCAATTATGTATATTCCCTTCTAGCACAGGAAGGCGAAAAAGAATAGTCCACCTGCTCACTAGTTAATAGTGCTTCCTTTCATACCTAAATATCATTTCCCTTCTGGATTAAACTTATCTGATAATCATCCAAAATCTAAATTACATTGATATCCTGTCTTGTAGTGTGTTTTAAATTACAAACACATGCTAGAATTTGCATGTAAGTTCAGACCACAGCTCTTTTGAAAACAAGCTCATAGGAAATTTACAATTCAAAGTGTACTATACTTGAGGGCACACTTGGAAAAGTGCACCAAGCTTAGAAAGATTGCAGTGCAGTGGCACCTGCCACTGAAGATGTGCTAAGTGCTTCACACATATTTCTGTGTTTTTATCTAAAAGTCTTTGATGGGGTTTTGAGAATAGAAAATCACTGAGATACAGTCACCATCAAGAAAAAGCAGCTGCAAAGCAACAGCCCATGAGTTATGGCAGGCAGCCACTTTTTTCATTTAACTATGTTGTATGAGGATTAGAAAGTCAGAAGAAATTACTGTTATCATCTTATGCCCACAAAAAGTGTCATGTTATCTTATGTCCACATATGGTCAGCTCCCAGCAGACAAGATACCCTTTGGATGAGGGAAGTGTGTGTGTAGTGGAGTTTATTACAGACTTCTTCATGGTGTGCTCATCAAGAAGCTTTCCTCAAAATTTGCCTGAGTTTGGCTTTGTAAATTCTATACAGCTCAGAGCAGAAGATATCTTGTCTACACCTAATGCTGTGCTGCACACATGCTGCAGTACCACCTCACATCCTGGCTGTGCAGAGTACAGGTACACACAGCCTGTGCACAGCCACCACACAGATCAACGCCTGCATGTACCATGCTTTAAATCTGAAGCAGAGAAGTTCAGCACATCACTTCAGAAAACAAGCATTTCCCACTTCTGCTTTCATACCTCATTGTATTTCTTGGTCTACTAAAAAAATTATTCAGAACCAAACTTTGTCATTCATAGACTTTTGCCACAGACACTTTCCTCACAGATCTAAAGGGCAAAGTCTCCTTGAATCGTGTCCTGAGCCATTGAACCATTGGGCATCATCCTTATTGTCTTACACAAAGAAGTTCAAAGACAGCCACTGTACACGCTCACCACAGTTTAATTAATAAGGCTGTTTAACTCAAGTTAATTAAACCACGAAAAACCCCAAAATAGGTAGTTTTCATCACGTTTCTGAAAGGTGGACAGAAATTTATCTGAATTAAGATAGCATTTGTCACAATGTAGATACAGAAATTAGATATCAAGAAATACACATCCATCCAAGTTGAGAAATTGAAGTAGCCTTTTATGACGAGAACACAGGTCACATTTCTAAAAAAGGCCTTTGGATAAAACAGACTGGAAGTAAACACGTGCAGATAAAAAAGAAATCCATGCTTTTGCTAAAAGCTACACTTTCCCAGACATAGTTCAGCAAAGGTACGAAGGCATGTGCTGTGTATTGCCAGAGATTCCAGGCACACAGTTACAAATACAAGGATTTTTTGCAACTTTTTCTGTCTGCTGCTATGTGCTCACAGTTAGCATGACCTATGAAGGGATTATTTAGGGAACTGAAGCAGAAATAAGAATTAAATGACCAGTTCCAGATGGAAGCTGGCTTTTCAGTCTGCATCGCCAAAATCTCACCATTTGTCATGCTATACAAAGTTTTCTGATTCTTTTCTTACACCCCTACTTGCACAATACAAGTTTCCATATTTAAAAAAATTAAAAGCTGTCCTGTGCGGCAAGGTCTTGAAAATCTCACAGAACTCAAAGAAAGTGGCAGGATGAGGAGGAAGCTTACAAGCTGGGAAGTCAGTAGTTTTGTTTTCCCTGTCCAAAGTTTGTGACACTTTGGACTTGCAACTGGTGAAATTCCGTTCAGTTAGGGACTCCTATCAATTATCAATTTTGAAAGCATCCCACTGACTTCAGGCATTCTGGCACACCAATCAAGAGAATTCAGTCTCAAGTTTATTTCACAGGAAGCCCAAGACAACTTGGCTTGACTGTGAAAATGTTTACTACTGGTCAGCTGGGTGGAGAATGTGAGTCTTGAGGAAGTAACAACATCTGGAATTTTAAGCAAAAGTTAAACTGCCCACATCACACAGGTTGCCAAAATATAACAATGCATTTGCCAGAATGAGTGCACCTAAGCTATGGTTTTAAAAATGGAATCTTTGATAAACAACAATTTCCTGACATTATGCACTCAGAAATAGAAATAGTATTAGCTAGGTGCAAAGATCCTTAGAAATTATACTGCTAGACTGTGTCTTCTATAGCCTACAGAGACATGCATGCACAGCAGCAAACATCTGCACATAACATCAAATATTTACCAGTGTAGTTAACTGGGCTAAATCTTCCCTCAGCCGACAATCAGCATTAGGAACACCCTTCAATCAGTCAGACTGAATTTCTAGGAGTTCTGAAGCAAACTCACAGTCAGCTGAAGTAAAGGGCCTATATCACAGAAATGGTTGTTGTTCAATTTGATCTACACTATAAACTGAAAGCAGGCTACTGTGTGTTGCAATCCCAGGAAACCTACCTCACAAGTCAGGTTACTGTTTAACCTTGCTGCAAAAATATTACAACTTCACGTTTATTTATGTATTCCTCAACGGCAGAGCCCTGAGAGTATGTTCTGCTTCACTTCCCAGGTGGGGCCAGTGGAAAGGGCAACACCTTTGGAAAGCTGCTGGACACAAGTTCAGAAGCTGAGTAAGAACCTCCCAGCTCAAGTTTTGCAGCTGGCAAACTGCTGTTCTCTCACTGTACACAGACAGGGGTGCCCACCCCTCTCCGTAGTACTCCCTGACAAATCTTTACTCAGCTGCAGCTGGGGCTCCTGAAACTCAATCCAGCAGATATCTAGCCATCCATCAGTCCCTCTGGAATATCTGGAATTAGCTGAAGGTAAAATGCAAACACTGTCAGACTTTGCAGTAATACGGAGGTAAAGATGCACGAGAAATTCCTATCATGCAAGTACTTCTGCACAGAGAAGATTCCACCAAACTTTTAGGAGTGCTAGTCATCATGATAATCTCCAGCACAACTTGAGGCCGAGAGCCTCACCTCTGTGCCTTCTCAGAAATGCAGTGTTTCTCAAAGGCCATGCCACAGCTGCCCTGGTATGTCTATCCCAAACACAAACCATAGAAAAAAGCCAGCAGCTCACATCACACAACAGTGTAAATATGCTGACTCTGGATTTACACTGTTAAAGATAAGAATCTGAATGTATTTATAATATGTTTTTATCTTTTCCTGGAACATCAATGTTTTCTTCACCTAGAAATATTTTTCTATGTTGTTTTTTAAATACTCTGGATTCCTGGAGGGCTGGATCATGTGTTTTCTGTGGTTTCAAAAAAATTTTACTGTGGTGTGCATGGAAAAGTGCGGAAGTGTGGCTTGAATTGCTCTAGGATAAACACACAACCTGCTTTCATATAACCTACTCCTAAGAAGAAATAATGAAATTATTAGTAAGTCTGTGGCAAATCAGTTACTGCAGGGATGAAAGCTTTCTCTGGGAAGACAGTTATTTTAATATATAGAGCTTGGTTACTGTGGTGAAAACTGGTTTTGATTGTCTGTGATGGCATAAGATTGGATTCAGAGCTAGAATACATTCCTTTCGCTGTACCATAGCACCCCATCCTCTTACTTTTGAATACTTTCCTTCAGCTTCCTTGTACACAAAGAAGTAACAAAGGCACCCACAGCAGAAAAAATGGCAGTTTATATATTCCAGTTTAGGATCACAAAGCAACTCTAGGAGCTAAAGCCAGAAACTTTTAAAGACAGATAATATGTGTGGGAGATCAGTGCAAGAAAGTAAGCCTGTGACAGGGCACTGCTAACAATATTCTAAGAGTTTGTTTTAATCTTGAGGAGTAGTGGTCTCCTGAAGCTAGTCGATTTGTCCATAGCAGCTTCAATTACATTGTGAGAGCATTAGTGAAAATCTAGCACCATTTGCACATCTCCCACTTCCTCTAGCTTGGACAGGATGTCTATGCACAAGTACAACAGGCAGAATGCAAACACAGCCGTAAGTGAGCCCAGAGAGAGAAAATCACTCTGTTCACTTTTCCCCTGGTGGATCCTGCTCATTACAGGCTACAGGCTTAACTACAGCTCGCACACATCAATCACCACGATAACAATGAAACTCAGCCTTGCCTTGTCTAGGAACAAGAACTGAACGAAGCTGGGATATTGGGATAGATGAGTCCCACAGAGGAGGAAGCCGAGGGATCTTACCGTGATGCTACTGCTGTGCAAATCCCCTGCTGGGACAGGGGACTCTGCAAGCCACCTTGTCTCTGGGAAAAAAACACACCCCAAACCTCAACACGTCCCGCCACCAGCCCGGCAAGCTGTGCGTGAGTTTCGGCTGGGGACCAGGCTCCAGGTCTCAGGGTCGCCCTCCGCGAAACCCGGGTCCCGCAGCATCCCGAACTCCCGGGACAGCTTCACAAAGGAAAGATTGCAAACTCCCTTTTCCCGCCACGCCGGCAGCGCTTCCCCCAAGCCCCCCCATCCCAAAAAGCAGCAGGCAGGCCCGCAGCCCCCCGTGTCCCCCGTCCCGGGACTCACCGCCGAGAGCCGCCCAGCGCAGGCAGAGGCACACGGCGGCCAGGAGCGCCTTCCTCCACATCTCGCCTCTGCCGCGGCCACCAGAGCTTCGGCGCGAAAAGAAAAAGAAATTTTTTTTTAAAAAAATTTTAAAAGTAAGTAAGTTTTTTTTTTTGCGGTTTTTTTTTTTTTCCCTAAAAACTTACGATGACTAAAGCAGAAGCGCGGCGCCGAAGTGCAGCGATAGACAGGGCAGCCCGGGGAGCGCCCAGCACCGCCTCGGCCCGCCTTTATGGCCCGGGCAATATGCAAATATGTAAATGAATATGTAAATATGCTAAGCACTCTGCGCGCCCATTGGGCGAGCGCTGAGGGGCGGGGCCGGCGCTGCCCGGGGCGTGGGGCGGGTTCGGGATCGGCGCTCCCGCGGGATGGAGCGGAGCGGGACGGGATGGGATGGCATGGCATGGCATGGCATGGCATGGCATGGCATGGCATGGCATGGCATGGCATGGCATGGCATGGCATGGCATGGCATGGCATGGCATGGCATGGCATGGCATGGCATGGCATGGCATGGAACGGGATGGCACGGCCCCGGCTCGGCACGGCGTGCATAGACCCCTTGGCTCCGAGCCCTCCTTGGGCCTGGCTCCCACAGCCCACCCAGCCAGGATGCGACATTTCACCCCCTAGGTCCTTCCTGCCTGTGGTGACCCAGCTCTGCTATACCCCTGCTGGGGTCTTCTTCCCATTCCTGCTTTTGCACCGGTAACCAGCAGCCAACTGCATTTTCTGTACAGTGCTCACATGGGGCCTTCTGCTGTTCCCTTGAAAAGTCTTTGCCAAGACCTTGTTTTGCCAGCACTCGAAGGGATACAAGTTTGGAGAAAATATTAATTCACTGGAGATTGCATCTGTGCTCCTGAGAAATAAAAAAAAATTGATTCCTTGAGCTCTTCAGCTCTCTCTGCTCTCCTCTCAGAAATGTGGTTTGCACTGAGATCTGCGTTGGCAGCCACTGGGTGAAAGATCAGTTATGTAAGGACATTAATTTAATAACAATACCAGTTTTCATTTCATTGTGCAGTTTGTTGCCAAAGGTGCAGCTTCATAAAGAAGCTTATTACACAGGGAATGAGGACTCCCTGGGTTTTGCAATGTGAAGCAAATGGGATTCACTTTAAGGGCAACAGATCTTTTTCATACCAGACACCTTTGGAGACTAAAACATATCTGGTTTATATTAGTGAGATTGTTCAATAAGAGATTGCTGAAGTGTAGAAGTAGTACTGGGTCACCTTTCCAACTTTAGATTCCACTAAAAGACAAGTAAGATCTATAAGTGAGAATACATTTTCCCCAAGACACAACTAGAGTTTCCTCCATCAGTAGTCCCTATTTATATCCAGAAGGCATCAGAAGAATTTAGTGAGGGTACAAACTGTTCATGCTGAGACTTTTCGAGACAACTGAGTGGCAGGAAGAGGAGGGGGCTAACACAATGTGTGAGGCAGGGAGAGAGGCTGGGAGTCCAAACAGGGGATTGGACGTGAAGAGGCAGGAGAGACCAGCCTTCCTCCCCAGAGGATGGTGGTGATGTGAGCGGGGAAAAATATGATTTGTGCTGCAGCTTGCTAAGTACTGAGCATATCCTCTGACACACAGTGTGTGAGACCCTCTTGTCAAAACAATAGCAAGAACTTTTTCATGTCTTTCTTTTCCCCAAGTGTGGACTAAACAATGCATTTCTCTTGATCTAATTTGGTTGAAATTCTATAGCGTAATTTCCCCCTTAGAAATCAGCCTGACTCTATCTCGGGTCAGACATCCTTCCCAGAAAATTTCATTCCCTGATGGCACCATATGGCAAACTAAAAGAACTAATACTTTGAGGCAGGCTGTGTCAGGTCACCCTAATTACAGGTGATGCTACCTACCCATCAGAGCAAAACAGAATATGAAGTCTCCTGATTTACACAACTACATCCATGTCCATGCAGGAAAAAAAAAGAAAAAAAAAAGGCTTACAATATTACATATTATGTTAAGTTAGTGGGAAAAGAAATAGTGTAGTTTTAACTGCTTATAGGATCAGGTAGAAAGGAGCAGTGGCAATGTTTGGCATACCAGCTCTGGATAGATTGCTGGCCCTGTCTGTAAATCCACGGGGCTGTAATCAAACTTACAGTTAACTCCCAATACAGCTTGTGAAACCCATCAATTGCAAGGAGAGGCAATGGATTTACACAGAATGAAATCTAATTTGTTACACTGAAAACGCTTGTTTGCATAATTTTTTCTTCATGCCCATGCCTCACTTCAAGACATAGTTACATATTTAAGAAAGGGTTATGCAAAGTGTCCAACAAATTACAGAAATATAAGAAAGAAAATAAAAAGAAAATAAGGAAGATTTAAAACAAAATGCTAAAAGAAACCTTTCAAGTGATGAAAGATGGGGGAAGGGGATAATTTTAGTTTCTTGAATCTTGAACAAATTGTCTAAGTCTGTTGTAAGCGCAGATATAAAATAATCTGAAATAGATGGGACATAGCACATTTTCCAACATTTAATAACCTTTTTTCCCTTCCAGATAATCATGATTAGATGGAAAAGAAGCTTCATGGCATCAGCTCAAGGTGCTTCAGTGCAATCACTAACTGGACTTGAGTTCCTCTTCCTCTGTGAAATACAGAATCCCAGAGGGGAAAGCAAAGCTCTGTCTGTAAAACAGAGCCTGATTTATAGTATTCATGGACTCCAAAGTGGGTGGAAGGTACTGTAGTGAGAGCTAAAATACATTGCTTCTAACAAGGACTGGGGAAAGCCTGGACAGTGAAGAGAGAAGTTGCATAACTGGACTGGTGCTTGCACCCACAGACCATGTAGAAGGTTAAAGTAAAAGCAAGCCAGAAGTGTCTCCAACACTACATGGGCAGCACTGCGGTGCAGAAAACTCACTGGCCTCACACAACAACAAGCAAGGGGAGAACCAGCCAGAAAATTTAATTTCCACAACAATGCTCCAAAGACAGCTTGAAGCACAGTGAGAAGGGAAGAGGGCTGACATAATGTGACACTTCAAATGTTTTTGTACTGCTTTAACATAAAAGATGTAATAACTGAGGGTGAGAAGTCTTCCAACAAAAGTATCTGCTTAGAAACAGGCAGAAAACAGTCTGGTCTCCTTCTCACTAAGAAATACAATCAAGAAGACTGTTTTTTTCATTCTGTATATACATGAATTTTTTGTTTCCCCACTCAGAAGAAAAATAGTGAAAATAAAGCCGAAAGCTCGGCATAAGCTTCCATATTGTGTCTGTATTAATAAGTTTGAAGAAACAAAGAAAAAGGGATCCTTTTCTCCTACTTTTACTTTTTCAAAGATATCAATGTTTTTTTAAAATGTATTTTTCTGCAAATCAGCCATTTTTAATGAAACTCCAGTTTGAGAATAAAAAAAATTACTCTTCCATGCCTGTTTCAATAACCCCTAAGTGGGCTACAGTAATAACTTTATATGCAGCAGAAGTCCTCTCATCCTGGGCTGAGCCTGTTTGCTTCAAGTAAGGAGCAACACAACATCAAGACACCCAGAGGCTTGAGGGTAACTACTGAGCCTGTCCCACCCACACCCACAGCAGACCTGTTTGGTGGCTCAGCATTTGGCTGCTTTTCCACACCGGCAGCGAGCAAGGACTGCTGGTACCTCTCAGCAGGGGCAGGCACAGCCCAGGGACAGGCAGGAGTGCAGGCAGGTGAGAGCTAGAGTTGCACCAAAACCTGTGTGTGGTGGTTATCCCAAACCTCCCTAAATGGGCAGATGGGAAAGGTGGCAGCAGGAGCAGCCTGGGTGTCTCCTTAGGAACATAATATGTGTGCCTTCACTAGCCCAGCTGAAGGCATAGAAATACAGGGAGCTATGCAGCAGCTGCAGCTCTGCAATAGACAGGACAGCTGTTCCTCCTGCTCACTCTCTGCTCCGCAGAGAGGTTCCTCCAGTCTTCGGTGTCACATATGAAACAAGAGGAGGCTTGTGTAAAACAGCCTTTAGCTGTTATGTCTTGCCATACTTGTCCTTTCTATTGCTCTGATATCACTTGCTGTTCTGTTCCCAGGTTGTCTTATCTCACAGACAAGGTCCTCTCACTGATTAGCACAAGGATTAATTCCTCTTCATCCCACTCCAGTGCACTATGGAAGCTACTAACTCCTTTAAAAAAAAATAGAGATATGGAACAGAGCAGGATGCCTTGCTCTGGTAGTGAGTTGTGGATCTGGTTGTGGAGTAACCTCGTGCTGTGATTTTTCTCAACTGCTCTTTAATTAATTATCACACTAATTGCAGTGCCTGCCAAAGTCAGCTAGCTGTCTTGCCAGACACATCTTTCAAAATGCAATGCCAAGGGAGAGACATTCCAGCACCCTGTTTGGGGTGGCGTGTAGGGGAGTGTAGTCCAAGTCCCCCATTCATTGGCCATGGGGCTGGTGTTCTGATCTCCCCTCGCTGTTCCTCACGTGGCTCCCGAGTCCTGCCTGCAGTAGGTTAAAGATGACGTTGTCTGAAACTTTTGTGAGGTTACGAAAATGTGCAAGGGCATGGGGGAGAAGGAGAGAGAGAAGACATTTTGCCTGACTAAGCATTCAGCACTAGCTGTGCTCAGGTGTTTGTAAGGGCAGAAGCAAGTTCCTGCATTTTGCCAGCAGTGTGCCTAGTGGACAGACTTCAGCATCTCCTGTTCTCTCCTGTTCTTCTCCTGCAATTTGCTATATCTGTATCTCTAATCCTGGGAAGAGAGCCTTCTCACTCAGGTCCCAGCCTGGCAGTCTGTGCTCCTGCTTGCCAAGAGGAGAGTGAGTAGGATTAGAGAGCAATGCACAGCAACACCACTGTGGGAAAATTAATCTGTCATTTCTGTCGCAAGGAATGTATCAGGGAAGAGAATCCACTTCTCTGGCCTCTGGGCTACCCAGCAAGGGAGAGAATAATTGCAGGCTCTCTGCTTTTCCTTTATTTCAATCTATAAGGGTGACAGATGGTGTGTGGTGCGGCCAAGGCTGGATTCCAACTTGTATCTCCTTCACTTGCTTGCAACTTACTGAGAACAGATTCATCCTTGGGCTGACATTTCCATCTCATCCCCAAGGGGATTTGTTTTAATCTTCATTTAAAGTTTTGGCCGACTTAGCATTGCTTCTTTGGAGTTTTGCAACTGGTAAGTAAAAACGCCCCCTTGGCCCAAGACTCCTGCTGTGGACATCCAAACCCAGTGCTCATGGAGTGAGAGGTGTGCTCCCCAAAGGACAGTTCAGTGTGCCTGCAGTCAAAGCACACTTGTGCAGTGCCTCCAGAAGCTACAGAGAAATCCTGCAGTGATTTTGTGCCCCTAACCTTTATAGATATGAATTTTTCTTCTCATGGATGTTTAAAAGATTTCAAGCAAAGCCTGAGCTCAGTTAATGATTTGCCTTCAAACTATGACCAGAAAAATTAGTTTATGTAGTTAGTTAGTGAGTTTATGTACAGTAAAATTTCCCTGACTGATCTATTCTATTTGCCATAAGTAAGCAAACAGGAAATAGTATTTATTTCCACCTACTTCTTTCATTGCATTACTTCACTATCTTGACAAGTATGCTGACATTTTCAGAAACACAAGTAGCTGCAGTCACTGTCCCAGAGATACTCCTGCCACAACTAAGACAAAACAACAAAGGGAAGACAAAAGGAAGAGGAGAAGGGGAGAGGAAGGACAAGGGCCACAGCAATAAGATCTCACTATTCATCCCTCAACTCCAAGCACAGTGCAAACTATGGGAGAAACCTGAAAAATGAGCAGAGTCCCTGGTCACAGGGGTCTGCAGATCCCACAGACAGGATTCTCCAGATTGGAAAATCACATTTTCGCTGGGGACCTTTTTTTAGAGACAGTTTGTGAGGGAAGTACATCAACTTGGCCTCTAGGGCTCCAAATAAGCCATGATTGTCATCTACAGCCACAAATCTGGCAAAGCTTTTTTCGGTTTTTAAAGTTGCAGAGTGCCGAGTTTGTCGCATGGACTGCGCAAGTCAGCGCCTGCCATTGAAGACATTGCCCCAAAACACGTCACAGACAAGGCACACTTCCAGCTCCTGGGACCCAGGGGCACCAGCCCTGCCTGCCAAGGGCAGCCTTGGAAGCTGGAAGGACAGCCTGTCCCCTTCAGGGCCCTCTCCACCAGCCGGAGCAGACACAGAGCAGATGGAATTTGGCTGATTTGATGGTCTCAGACACCACCTTCCTCCTGGCTCACTGCGGCTGTGCCTCAGCACTCCCGTGGGATTCCCAACAGGCGGCAGTGGGGACAGGGTGAGAGGAAACCACCCTCTGCAGCCCCTAAGGCCACGTGTAAGCATTTCACAAGAGTGAGAAGCTGAGGCACCAAAGATTGAAGAGGCTTGCCCCAAGGCTGTTTTCAAAGTGAGGTGCATAAAGAAACCCAAAGCACAGACTGCCCTCAGCAGGGCAGCCCCCTCACTTAATGTCCTTCCTAAGGGATGTAAAATCAGGAAAAAACAACTGAAAAGAAGGAAAAGTTTTTTCTTCCTTCATCTCCTCTGGAAGACACAGGTATCAGCTCTACCACTACTTTTAATCTCCTCTAAACTCCCATCTCCCAGGGAGTCTTGGATAATTTTTGTTTTCACGTGCAGTGATGAAAAAGTAGTCATGTGTGTTTATACACAAGTCTGCAGTTGTGCAGATGGTAGGACATCAAACAAAAATGGTTATTCTTATACACCTTCCTGTTTTCCTACTATGGCAGCCACCTGACTAAATGTCCCTGTGTTTAAAGTTATAAAGAGGCCATTCAAGGGATCACTAAAAGGCTTAGAAATCTCCAAGGATCAGACTCCAGGCATGAATTAGGTAATGGTCACATTAGCAGAGCCTGTTTTTCCAAGGCAGCTGATAACATTGTAACTACCAAACTGTGACATAAATTTGCCCCAGGAAACAAGCAAAATAGCTCTGTGGGTTGTTTCAAATTACTTATCCTGCAGGAATTTTAGGAATTCCTGTTAAATAATAAGAGATATGTGAACTTGATTTTCGATCTGTGTGATGCCATGAGAACTCTGGGAATGCAGCTCTTCTAATTTATTGGTTCCTTTGTTATTGAGTCCACTTCTTCCTCAAATTTTCCAGTGTTAGGATTTAAAGTGGTTCACATCCTTAGGTATTACTTTATATTGGTGTAGGAGCTGAGGCTTCCAGTCCACTGCATGCAGGAACATAAAAACGCATTTTTCGACCTAAGGCAAACAAAAAGGGTTTTTTTGTTTGTTTGTTTGTTTGTTTTGTGTTTTTTGTTTTTTGGGTTTTGTTTTGGTTTGGTTTTGGTTTTGGTTTTGGTTTTGGTTTTGGTTTTTTGTTTTTTACCTAAAACTCAGGGGTAAATAAAATCACATGAAGCTCCCAGTGAACACAGTGAGGGGACTCAGGCAACTGAGGTGGGGCTGTGGAAGCAGTGAAAACTCTCTTTGACTAAGGACCCCCCCAGACCAAAGCTGAGTTTTTGCTGGGCACAGGAGCACACCAGAGGGTACAGAGGGTAAATGCTGCTTCAGCCAACACAGCCACGGTGCACCAAGGCCTGTGTGCTGGAGCTAGGCTTTTCCTCTCCAGTGAAAACAAATTATTAACTCTCCACTGTTGGAGGAATATTTATGTGTTCCTCCAAGCACTTTCCTGAGGCTTTCCTGAGGCCACTTTGATATAAACATGACAAAATTTTCTTTTGAACAAAATTTCCCACAGACTACCGAGAAGCCTTCTTGGTGTTCAGTCTTACTGCTCAGCTCCCCTTGGATGCCTTAACTTGAGTATAGCTTAAAAACTGCTAGGCTTTCTTTGTTTTGTTTCAAAGGACAAATGCTAGGGTATTTTTTATTTGCCTTCCGGTCTTTAAGGTTTAACATTCTCAACATCAAACCTTTGTGGCCATGAAGGCTAAATATTTACTCATCTGTAATGCAAGCTCTGAGTCGTAAGCGGGACTGGAAAGCGAGTCTTTCATAAACTACCTGCTTCTATAAAATATGCCCTCATTCCTGAAATATTCAACCCCTTTTAGGACTAGTGAATTGTTCATAAGCTGCCACTGATTTTCTCTTGTTTGCTTATCTCTCTCTTTTATCATTTATTTATATTGGTGAGCAAATTAGTGGAAAACCACTCTCTGACTCCTCCAGTAGTTCATATCTGGGCATTGTGGTTTGTCCTCTCAGCCAAGCAGGGCTGGGTTTTTTAAATTGCTGTATTTATGCCCGTATTTCTTTTCCTTGACTGTCTTGAGAGAAAAGAAAGGAAAGGAAAGGAAAAGAAAGAAGAAAAAAGAAAGGAAAAAGAAAAAGAAAAAGAAAAAGAAAAAGAAAAAGAAAAAGAAAAAGAAAAAGAAAAAGAAAAAGAAAAAGAAAAAGAAAAAGAAAAAGAAAAAGAAAAAGAAAAAGAAAAAGAAAAAGAAAAAGAAAAAGAAAAAGAAAAGAAAAGGAAAAGGAAAAGGAAAAGGAAAAGGAAAAGGAAAAGGAAAAGGAAAAGGAAAAGGAAAAGGAAAAGGAAAAGGAAAAGGAAAAGGAAAAGGAAAAGGAAAAGGAAAAGAGAAGAGAAGAGAAGAGAAGAGAAGAGAAGAGAAGAGAAGAGAAGAGAAGAGAAGAGAAGAGAAGAGAAGAGAAGAGAAGAGAAGAGAAGAGAAGAGAAAAGAAAAGAAAAGAAAAGAAAAGAAAAGAAAAGAAAAGAAAAGAAAAGAAAAGAAAAGAAAAGAAAAGAAAAGAAAAGAAAAGAAAAGAAAAGAAAAGAAAAGAAAAGAAAAGAAAAGAAAAGAAAAGAAAAGAAAAGAAAAGAATCCTGAAAGGCGCTTCCATTAGTGAACATGGGAAAACCAATTCCTATATAAAATTTTCCTTTCACACAAAGGAGATCTGAACAAATTCTTTCCTTGTGTTTTAGGGGCATTACAGGACTTTGATTAGAGGGAAAAACTACCCAGTGAGTTGCTTTGCAAGCAATTGAAGAGGACAGTCGTCCACTGTTTGGTTCTGGGCTGTCACCTTTATTCCTTCCCGAGATAAAGAAGAGACAGACAACAGAGCAAACAAAGCTAATGGATTAAGGCAAATTTGGGGCTGATTAGGCATGGTAAAGGAAGGACTCAGTGCTCCATGGATAATTCCCGATGAAACAGCTGCAGGCTTCTCTTTTGAGGCCGAGGTAGAGATCAGCAAACTATTTTCAGCCTAAATAGTTCTTGGCTTTGAGAAGTTAGGCTATGACAAAATCACAGTATTTTGCACTTTTGGGTTGAATTAACTAAATTGCTCAAGATTAAAAAGTAATTCCATCCAACCTTTTTGTTTTGACACTTTTAAAGCAAAACACGGCTTTTAAAAAAAATTCTGGTTTATAATCTTCTTTTAAAATTGTTTTTAAGGAGTAAAAATGGAAATGATCACCCGGCCCTTGAAATTAAATTTGAATAATGAATTTTTTTTTGCTTTTATTTTATTTTATTTTATTTTATTGATCACTGGTGGTTTTAAGAAGTATTCGTGTTTGGTCTTAGACAGAAATGTCAATTTTTTTTTTTCCTTTCCCACTGTCATTTTTCTGAAGGAAAAAGAAAAGGTAGCATTTAAAAAAATATTTTTTATCTAAAATAAAATATATATACCCAAAAAGTCATTGCCACATTTTTATAACATCAGCATAAACTTTAAAATTCTGGAAACACAATCTGAAAATGCAAATACATGAAAAATATAAATGATAATTTATAATTTGACACTGTGTAATTGTTGTATTTGCTCTCTGTTAAAAAGTATTTTCTTCTGGAATTACACACTAAATACTGTTTAAGTCAGCTCTAATTAGCTACTAGTAACCTTGCAATACGTGGCAAAGGTTTCCTTACAGTGAAACAAGACCTTTTACTATATGGCTTTTTTCCTGGCCAGATTTCCCTCTTTCTACAACGATGGCTTTACACATGTGGAAACAAAGTCTGGTATCTCCTTGAAGAGGAATTACAGATTATCCCAATATGGTTTGCAAGGGAACAGGCTCATTACTCCCAGCCCAGCCTGTGGGTAGGTTTTGGTATTGTTGAAGCACAGAGCTGGGAGCATGGACTGAACAGGGAACAGCGTAAGTTTCCTGCTGGGGGCTGCTGAAATACGTCAGTGAAACATGCCATGAAAAAAAAAAGATGCTGAAGTTCCAGTACTTCAGAAGATGCAGCAGATTCATGCAGATAGTTGCCACTTTCTTTGGCAAATAATTCTTACAACATCTGTATGCCACAAAAGTGGCTTCCCATCTACCTAGCAGGAATTCAAGTAGGATCAATTCACTTGCTTTGTGTGTAATGGCTGCACAAGCTGGAAAGATGTCTCATCTTTTAAAATTCTCCAGATACGTGGTCAAATCAGGGGACATGGAAAAAGATTTGTTTCTTGCTAAATTTAAAAATCCTGCTGAGAATAAAAATATATACGTTGTAAATTCAGCTTTTGAGTTCTTCCTCATGTGACAAAGCCTTCTCTAATCTGGTCTCATAGAGGTCTGTATTGCAGGAATACATCCCTTTGTCTAATCTTTTCTTGTGCTGATCACCTTTTTCCTGCCTCATTCTCATTTAATATCCTTCTTTTTTAACACAGTAAAGCCAAACTTGTGTTTAAGGGTCTTTGCACTTGGGTAAACCATCTCAGTAAATAACTGCATAATAACCAAGAGGAGAATCAGGCCTATTCCCCTCTAGCCTCGAACTTGTTTAAACCCCAGTCTGATGTTTTGTTCCAAGACCTTACACCATCCTTCCTCTATCTACACCCACATTCACTGGAAAATCAGCCTCTTCCCCAAGGATAGAAAAGGGCTATCTCAGTCCCTTAGGAGTCTAATCATGACCTTTTTAAAAAGTTAGAGGCCTTTCCTGCATGACACAATACCCTGGAGAGAGTACACAGTTGGAATTGCATGAACTGTGCTTGCACTGCAGCCAGCCTTGCCAAGTGATTGCTAAATGGAACTCAGCATCCATGGCAGATGATTATCTACATCCTGCAAGCACCATCCCTCTGTGGTGAACCTGGGAACTGGTGCAGCTTTGGGGACAAGTATTTGAGGCAATTCTGAAAACACTCCATTGTAAAAATTCTCCTTGAATACAGCTGCAGCATGTCCTCACCATGCTCTGAGACTTCCCATTCATTTCTTGGGTCTGGGCATTTTGTCTCCAATGTTTGTGTCTGTTTCCACACAGGCTTATGGGGGCAACTCACTTGGTTATTGGATACCTTTCCTGTGAATCCTCATAATGAGTTTCAAGGAGGGCCTTCAAAGTCCTTCATGTCCTTACACAGAAATGTCCTGATCCAGCACAGACTTATTACAGCGAAGCATTTCTGCTCATCTGACTGGAAACACACCAACCTCATACGACTTCGGCTGACTGAAGACCACCCAGTGAGGCCTGCTGAGAAACGAGCAGAAAACGTGCCAGAGTATCATGTCTTGCATGTTTTCCCCTTCTTCCCCCACAAAGGGCCAGTACTCACCACTTTAAGCCCCTCCAAGCCCTGAAATGCCATGGCAATCAGTCGGCACTGCAGCCCTTCCCACTCACATGGTCAGCCCTGCAAACCCCAAGAGAGTCAACTGGAACAACTCTCTGGGAGAAAGATGACTCTGCTGCTATTCCTCCACCTACTCAAGTCCCTGCCACCAACTTTTGGCAGCTGTCTTCTAAATTTTTCCCTTGCTCCTTGTCCCTTAAGAATATAATTCAACTCCCAGAAAGTCAAACACAAGATTTAATTCAGTGAGAGGAAAGTTCCAGTTGTTTTTCTTAGATTACACACAGGATCTGATGATCTGGAAAACAAAGCCATTTTAGGGCCTTATTCAAATCAGAGAGTTCTCTCACGGTAGTCTATGTGAAATTGGATGTCAAGACACATAACTCATACTGAGAAATGAGAGGTTTCACTGTTTCTTAGGGGATTCCTTGACATACATTTATTTCTAAGCTGGGCACCTAAATCCATTAACTATTATGGATTAACTCTGCATCACTAGACAGTATCAAAGGCAAACAGGCCATTAAGGAAGGAACTGTCTGCAGGAAAAGCATGGAAGCTCCTGTATGTTTCAGGCTGGGTGTTCAGACATGACTGTTAAAAGGACATAGAGGTCTTGGAAATCTGTTACTGATTTTCCATGCCCTCGACAAGGAACTCAAGAGTATTCCTGTTATACCAGGTGAGAGCACAGAAATACTGAGAAATTAAAAAAGAGTTTGCAGCCCCAATACATACATCATTACCTACAAAAGATAAAGGAGGAACCCTCTTGGCAGCTACTGACAAGACAGCAAGTTAAAGGTAAAGGAGGTGCAGGCATTCCCCTAAGTCTGTATCATAAGCAGTGAAATGTGAAATGTGAAAGAAGAATCAAAAATCTTCAGATAGAAGACCATCATTGTGCTACAGAAGTATCCAGACTGTTGTGAAAATTCAGGAAAGAACAGCATAAATTGGTTAATTTTGCAATAGGACATAAACTCCTACCATTCATCCCTAGTGTACAGTTAGGAGAAAGACAGTATTACACAAATTACGAAACATATTGCTAGTCCTGATCTATTTTAAATTTTCTTCATTATTACTTAAATTAAATGCAAGCTAAGAAGTTCAGAAATATTTCTTAATATGTTTTTGCCTCAGGAAGGTCATCTGCTGCAGGAGAATTTATTCCAATGGGGTTGATCAGTATCTAACAAACACACTGTTAGAACAATTCACTACTTTACATCCTGTACATCCTTCTCTTTCAGCCATCAGGTTCTTACTGTAACCAAACTGACCCTGGACAAGTTACTATACTGTGGATAAAGCAAAGTCTTAAAGCTACTGGAAGCAAGCAACCCCTGTCCTAAAGCAAGTAATCCCAAATCCTACCTTCAGGTCAGGTATAATGTTCAATATTGAGACTGTAAAATTCTCTGGAGTAATTCTGTTTCATACCTTTTCTCAGAAGCATCCCCTGCAAGCCTTGGTTATGGGCATTTCAGGTCTGCAGGAAGGAGCAGATGTGGCCTTTCAGTGAATACTGAAAGGTATTATTTTTGTGGTGAGCTGTTGAAGAATTTGTGGCCCTCAGGAACTGAAATACATTTGTACAGTCCTACAGAGGTGCTGAAAGACTATATGACATGACCCTGGAAGGAGAAAGGATAGCATGGGGCAAATCTTAATTTCAAACTTAATCTGAAAGAACTCAGTCACTAAAACTGCTAATGCATGACACACACACTGACACAAAATGTTCATTATGGACAGAAGATCTTGTACCACTTTCTCCCACTCTGGAGCCACAAACACTATCGAAAGAGATGAAACATTTCTCTATGCCTCAGTTTCCTCCCTTGGGTCTTTTATCTGCCAGACTCTGCGGGAGTCACACTGAGATTCACAGCACTACACAGCTGAGGTTCTTGGCCAATTGGTATTTCTAGGAGAAGAGCAATCACAGGCATGTTCCATGTGCATTCTTGCACTGCTCTGAAAACACACAGCTCCTTGCCAAACACAGCCATGGCAACTCATTACCAATAGCTAACATGGCCTTAGAAGGACTTGCTCCTGAACGGAAGGAAAAAACCCTCGAAACTCAGTTCAAAGGAACTCCATTGCTCCTGTCATGATTTGATAAGAGGTTGGGTCTCTGGTTTTGTGCTCAAGAAAACCTGAGCTCCCTGGCTACAGAGGGCAACACACAACTCTCCCATGCATTGTCCTGGGGAAGGCTGTGAGAAGATCAGAGAAAAGAATGATAAATAATTCTTATCTCCACTCGTGAAGATCTGTTGTTGTGAACACGTGGAATGCATTATGGAGATTTGTTTACCAAAGGGTGGTTTCTTGACTGGCCAATGGTGATGGTGTTTGGACTGCAGTTGTGGCTGTTGGTGGAAGGGTTTCTTACTTAGTATAATAAAGAGATTAATCAGCTTTCTGAGAATCATGGAGTCAATGATAGTTATTACCTGGCTGGGGACCTGCAATGACACTAGACCTCAAGGACATTGAAAAATCCTTTCACTATGTGTGTAGCATGTGAAAATAGCAGAAAGAGGACCCCAGTCTCAGACAGCACCTCCAAGTTCTAGCATGGTGCAACCAGATGCATCTGGCACAACTCAGGTCAATGACAGTGCACGGAAACAGGCTATAAATGGAAGAAGAGATTTCTGGAATTCATTGATTAGAGGTACAAAACAACCCCCAGGTCCTTCTCTGTGGTATATCCTGACCAGCTTCTTCTTTCTTCGAATGAACCCATTGGCTGCAAATGCAATAGTCACATAGTCTTTCAGGGGGACACAGAGTGTTAGAACAATTTGTCATTCGTATCATTTTCTGCTGCTGGGTGGGATTTTTTTTAACTTTCAGGACTCAAGTGAGGTCCTAAGTTCATATCAAACAGCAGAACAGGCTCCCAGCCAAGTCTGAAGAGGAGACATCACACATTTTGTGCTGCTGCTGCTGCTGCCTCAGAAGGACTCTCTTAATCAAAGGAATAGGCCTGTCCACAGCAGACTGACCAGTGAGATTTGCAGCCAAGACCATTATGACCACAGATGGAGGAGCTGAATTCCTTAACTGCAGAAAAAAAAAAAAAAGTGTGTGACATAGAATATGGAAATTATGAGCCTATAGGGCCAATTTCCTCTGCAGTCAATAGCCTGTGAATCCTATGGACCCACAGGTGCCACACCAGATTTCTCCACTATTTTGAATGGAGAGTTTGGACACTCTGGATCCATCTAAAATGTTGCTGGGTACATGTGTTTAGGAATCTGAATTGCTCTCAAATTTTCTTGTGAGAGTCTGCAACCAAAAATGGTAAAGTGACCACGTAAGAAGACAGTCTGAATCCGCTCAGGAGAACATCCCACAGCTTGTCATACATCACTTTCGGAGAAGAATAGACTCTAGTGCTTTGCCATAATTTAAAAATAAATCACAAAAATGTAGTGTAAGTAGGCTCCCTAGAAATTATATACAATGGAATAAAAAAATGTTTTAATATACAGTGAACATCACCTGATGCTAATTATATTTGTCACTCAGGAATCTTCATTCTGGAACAAAGGAATATTATGAAACAAACCGAAAGGTATTTAATAATGGTCATGTGATACCTGAAATGCATTCTCTATGCCTTGCTCTTGCTGCACAGCTGATGTTCAGGGGCCAAAACCATCACTTCTAGTCAGCAATTTGAGGCAAGAAGTAGAACATATAACCTTTCAGGTATGGGGGAAGAGAAGAAGGTCCTAAAGTCACTGCCTTAGTGACTTAGAGTTCCTGATGGGGTGTTTCCCACACGGCTTAGGTTCCCTGGCCAGATAAGACACACTCCTACTCCAGCAAGACCAAGAGATGCCACTTACTGGATCAAGGATCCCACTGGCACAGGAGAGATTATGTAAGGTCTGGTCCATTGGAGCTATTTGAACTCCTGAAAGAGCAGACATGCACCCTCCCAAGCTGTTCCTAATCAGAAAACAGGGACATCATGTAGCATGAGAAGATCACTGTAGAGCCAGGAATGGCCTGTTTGCCTTTGCCATGGGCAGATTGCACAATACGCAATCAATATTCCATATTTGCCTGATTTGTGTCAGATGCCATGCATAATTCAGAAAACAGTGGTTCACCTGCTGTAAACAAAGGCAGAGTCATCCTGGGTACTGGAGCTAAAGCATTGGCACGGGGTACTGTGCAGTGTTCCAGGGCCAAGCTGCTCAACATTTCTGTGCACTGTCCTCTGGCAGCAGGTGAGCTCAGCGTGCTCAGCACAGAGCACATGAGCAGTGCAACGTGCACATCCCAACCTGCCATGTGATGACACAGAAATGACTGGATAAAAGCTGTTCCTGGACCTCCACTTCCCTGAGCCAGCATGAACTGCAAGATGGTCAGCCCCTTGCTTGAGGCTGGTGTCCAGGGTGATCTTGGGTAGGTCACACATCCTATCCATTTCAGACAACAAGGATATGTCTTCTGCTCATAAATCTAATCTGGTAGTATTGAGCACTCTGAGTCCTCCAGGAGACTCCTTGCTCACAAAGAGATAAGAGAGGCTGAAGTTTACCCTGGAGTCATGTATGTGTCTGTGTAATTTTTCCTGGATGCAAGACAACACCGAAGGCAGTTTGCATTTAGACTTCCAATTGCCTTTGTGCTGCTTGCCTTTCTCCTCATACACCACCCCTCTCCAGGAGCCTGTAGGGAGTGATCTCCTGTGATGACACCATAGCCATCCCCAGCCTGCCAAGCCCTCTTTCCTGGAGTGCTGATTCTCAGCAAACCTGCATTTGCAGGGCCAGGAACTTTCAACAACCACTTGGGAAAATCTCTCCAGTCTTGCTGTGACGAAGAGATGATGTCCCATGTGCTGTATTTTCAGGACAGAAAATGGTTTTTCAAAGGGAGAAAGATGGCAAGGCCCCATCTTTGTCAATCTGTGCCACGGAGTGACATAACATGATTGCAATCAGGGTTACAGAGCAGCACAAGATGGAGCTGTAATTGCCAGTGGCATGGCTCCATTGAGCAGAATGCAGCAGCACACCCCTGTAGCAGTGCCAAGGCCATGGACTGCTGTTCTATCATATCATGTGTAATCTTACCATGCCACCTTGTTCACACATTTATCATGTTATGACATTAAACTACCCAATTCTTCTGTTCCTGTAATTTCACCAGGGAAGCACTAACACAACCTCACTCCTCTTTGGGCTAGAAACCAGGCTGATTTCCAGCCAAAATTTAGATGCTGGATTTGGAAGCTGCTGCAGTGTTGGGAAAGGCCGTGACTTTCAAACTAGGTACTACTTCTAAAGGCTTGGCCGAATGTTTTGTTTAACTTTTGGGCATTTAAGAGAGTAAGCAATGCCACCTACTGGCATACAAAAAGGAAAAGTTAACTACTCTGGTGGGTTGGTGCGATGGGAAGATCATAAGGGAGAGAAGGCTGTCAAGGTTCTTCAGATGGCCTTTTGCAGCTGAAAGTGAGGCAGAGACCAACAGGAGCTTTTCTCTTCACAAGTGTTACTTGGTTAAGCTCAGTAGGAAACACAAGTTGGGTCATTTGCTTTCACCACTTGGGAATAAATAATGGGCAAAGTAGCAACTAGACCTGGTTTGATGTGGAGCCTGCATGCCAAGGCAGTCCCTGAACTTCCCCAGAAGGTGAACATGCAATGATTAGGTGAAAGTAGACACTTGCCTAGCAATATTTGTGGATGAGTGCAAACTGGGCATAGGAGAAGCCGCTGAGGAAGGCAATCTCATACAGTTTCAGGGACTGAAGAATCAGGACTTCATTTCAGAAGAAGAAGTCATAAATGGAAATTTTAGGCAATGTCTCAAACACTTAATGGCTTGGTGGATGGGCAGGTGAGTAATTCCACTCCCATAATAACACAGATGCAGAGAGATTTGCAAATAATAGGCTTAGAACACATGAAGAGAAATAACAAAGCCTGTAATTAAACTACAGGATATCCTTGAGGCAACCACCACTGTTTGTGTGGGTCCCCCCATCCTGTGTCTGCCATAAGGTGCACTGAGGTAAGCACTTACACAAGAGTTAATGCATCAGTGGAGAACATTTCCAAGGTGTTGATTATTTCCCAGTCCAGCTCACTCTGACGTCCAAGGAGCAGAGGACACAAAACCCCAAGAAACTAATGCCAGGAGCCAAGCCAGAGGTCAGCTGGTGTCAGAAGAGTCCTCTGGCAGAGCAAAGGAGAGTGCCAGTACTGAAGAAGCCGTGGCAGGGCAGACTCCCTACTTTTCCTCAGCAGTGGCCATCCTGCTTTTCCATGACCCTGTTAAAGGTAGCTCTGACCATTGTGTCAGCCCCTGTTGCAAGCACAGTGGTGCCACAGACACCCACCCCAGAGCCAGGCCTATGCTCCTGGCTGCACTCAAGAAGGACTTTCCCTTGGTTTGTCAAAGTTTCCTTTCCCCATCCTCCTTTATGCCCATGGCATAGATAGTCAAGTTGTAGCAGGGATATACACAAAGCCAGTATGTTAGCACAGGACAAGAAGGGGTCCTGCATTCCTACCTCTGACTCACTGGCTGAGTGAAAGCACACAAATATTTGTCCAGTTTCTGGTGAAAAAAAATGAGTGTAAGGTCTAGAAAAGGGTGTTATTCTTGGCCTATCTCCCATCCTCCAGGAGATGCTGCTCTCTGTCTCCTTAGTTCATTATCACAGACAGGGCTTTTGGTGGGTGTATGAAAACAAGGTATGCTGGTGCTGCACAGCCATCCCCTCTGACTGTGCCCCATGCTCAGAGACAGACAGCACCATGCAGTTTGCAAAGATCTGAGACAACCACAGGCACACTGGGAAAGGGCTGCAGTGACCCTAGGGCTGTGACCAGATTGCTGCAGAGGTGACACACAGAGCACATTCGTGCTTGGACTCAGTGATCCTAAAACGCAGTGATCATGGAGGCTGTTTCCAGTCCTAATGATCCTGTGATTCTCTGCCGGCTTCCCAGAAGACATATCTGCTTTTGCCTCTCTCAGTCAGAGGCTTGTCAGCACTGGCCACAGAATTCCTGGTGCCCCAAAAGTCCTTCTGGGTGACCACCATTCTTCCAGTGCCTTCAGGTCCCACTGCCTTCTGTTACTGCCACCAGTGGGGTGAGACTGTCAGAGCTGCCTAGAACATCTGGACTACAATGATGATGTGCTACCACCAACAGGGTCTTTTTCCCAAAAGGTTTCCATATGGTGAGCACTGGGAGTCCACAGCCTGAACAGCACTGCTTATGAAACCTCATGATCACAAACCTGTAAGGACTGCTCCATCGTTTGTGTCGGCTCCCCTGCCCCATCATCTCCTTGTCCACTTCTGGACCCAGCCAATTGTACAGCTAGAATAATCAGTAAAAGTGCTGCTAGGTCCATGGAAAATCCTTCTTGTTGCATTTTAGACATACAGAAGATCAAGCCGTGTGGCATCTTGCTAATGGTTGCTTGCATTGACGTGGAACAGGAAAAAGCCCTGAGGGGTTGCAAGTAGCAAACCCAGAAGTACATACAGCAAAATAAAGCACCGAGCTGTGACAATGAGGTGGTGCCAGGGAAGCAAAGCAGAGCAGCATGTGGTACAGGAGACCCTACCAGCTGCTGTCAGTCCTTGCAGACGGTGTATCTGTGGCTGCCAGTGTACATTCTGCTCTTTCCTGCAAAATTAATTATAGAATTAAAACACCAGTACTTCATATGTGCAGGTTTTCTTCTTCCAGTACCCTGGCTGGATCCTGCCCTGTGTTTTTTCATAATTTTTCTGCCTGTCCTTAATAGGAGAAATCAATAAATGAACACTGAAGTAAAACTGGCCCCAAGGAAAAACAGAGAAACACTGAGAGACCTCAGTGACTTAAAAGACAGAGTAACATATATGAGGTTGCATCATTTTACACAGTTCAGTGTCTTCAAATTATACTACAGCCATAATTTAATAAACTGAAATTTCAATCAAGTGCATACAGATAGTTTGTTGTTGCTGAATTCCCTGTTCAGGTCTTGTTAATATTTTGTGATACTAGACCCTACAGAAGTTAATAATGAATTAGAAAAGAGTACAATTAATTGCTGTTTAAGCGGCTGAGATTGAAGACACCTCTATAGAAGCATTCACCTTCTTCCCTACCACCTGTTCCTGAAATAATTAGTTGCAAAGGAAAAAAAATTAACAAGCAGACAAAAAAAAAAAAAACCCCAAAAAAACCAAAAAAAAAACCCCACATAATCTGAAAGAGTACAAGTCACAGCTTTGCTAAGAATTGCTTTATTTTCATGCCAGGTTCAGTTCAAATTCATTTAAGCACAGGCTAAAATTACACTGAAGCAAAAGGAGTTGAAGTAATTCAGAATCAGCAGCCAGAATCATTGTAATACAATAATTTATCCATGACATGAAGTGGATTTAGACAGTGGTTTAGAAGAGACAAATTCATTTTCCTTTTCTGCCATAATATTTCCTGCATGGAGTATCACTCCTGGACATAATAGGATATGTACTTCACAGCCTAGTTGTTTTAATGCTACTTCAAGTAATTGTGGTGCAAGATGAACCATGCCTAAATGAACTGCTTCATCTGCAGTCCAGAGATGGACTGGGCTATAGAAATGTCATAAGTCACCTAAACCTAAACTAAAACAATATCATACAGAGAGTGCAGGTTAGCAGGGTGTTTGCATGCTGCCAGGATAAGAAATAAAATAGTTCAGTAGTAGAGAAGACCCAGACTAAGACCCTCATGAGCAATGGAGACAGCATGACATCAGACACAAAAAACTCTCCATGGATGCAGGGGAAAGAGGAGCAGAAAGATCCCCCTTCTCCTTGCCCACAAGACAACCTGGCAGAGCTGTGGCTCACCTGAGCTGCAGCAGAGCCCTCCACTCAGCATCACCATCCAGGCCCTGGGTGATGTGCCTGGCACACACCAGTCTCCAGCAAAAGCATTGACTCTCAACAGCATTTAGGCACAGGCTCCACACATTTAAACAACTGACAGCACGCTGTGGGTAGCCCAAAATGTTGTTGTATTCCATATCTATCTGTGCCCAAAAATTTTTAGTCTCTCTAAGACCCTGCAGCCAGGAAATGGAACAGGTGGAACACATTCTAACCGGGTAGGGGGAGGGAGGTGGTATTGCAGGCACTTTAAAAATCTGCTTAGGCAGGCAGCTCGGCTTCTTGTGCCACATTAGTTCTGCTTTTTCACTTTTATTAACTCATATTTGTTCCTTATTGGTGAAAGGGGATTGGCTGAAACTACAAATGGAGGCAGCTCATCTGAGAGCATTCTCCTTTAATTTGTCTAAAACCCAGACATAGCACAAGGGGCATGAAAACCCAGGCTATTCCCCCAGTATTACCTCTGCCCAGCTGTTGTGCTCAACAGTCCATAAATTTTGTTCACGGCTTGCCAGTGTACTGCCTTGTTGGGCTGATGTTTATGGATGTGTTAAGCTGCTGACAGACTGAGCACAGCACCTACTGCAGTTCAGGAACTCACTTATGATCTGGCAACACCTAATTAACTCCAGGAGGGATATGAAATCAGCTGCAAGCTATCAAGGATATGCTGCCCATGAAGAGACTCAAACCATGCACCAAAAATCATGCATGCAGAGATGGCTCCAGACCTAACTGGCAAGCCATCCATGGGCTCATGATGATTGTTTCACCACCACATATTTTTCCTGAATTTGGGAAAATATTTCAGTTATGATGCAAGAACAAGAAGTTCTTTTCCAAAGAACTGAATACATCAGTTCTTTGGAAAAAAACAAACAAGGAATAATTAGTTCAACACAGTGCCAGCAGAAATAATATCCCCTACATATTTTCATTGCTGAGGGCAAGCAGAATCTCAGGGTCATCCATCTGGAGCAAATTCATCCAAAGACCACTGTGGAGCCCAGAAAAAAATGCAATGTTCTGTTCTGGCTATCAGCACCACTATTAAGAGCAGTTTTCCTGCCTCTGCAAAATCTCTGCACAGAGGCAAGGGGTAGGACAAGAATTGTGTTTCTGCACCCCATGTGAAGGAAACCAAGGGTGTAATAACTGTGTCTGTCCTTTAATGCCCATGAATAGGAACATCAAGAAAACTAGAATGGGCATTTGAGGTTAAAATCAAAGCAGATGCCTGGTACTGAGAAATGGTGAGAGCTCAATCTGTTTAGCTCTTCAAGAAATAACTAAATAGGCCGTGACTGCACTGCAAAAACACCTCTGCAGGACAGAAAATTCTGGACAGGCTGTTTAATCAAGCAGAGAAAGGTACAATAGGAACCAACAGCTGGAAATTGAAGTCAGATATTTACAATGGTAAATATCTCACTTCAGTATCTGGAAATTAACCATTTGTGGGAGGTAACAGCAACACATTTAGACCCCTTCTGGGAGTGCAAAGCTTGCTTGGCTTATCCATTGTACTGACATGCACACTATTGAGGCAATGCAGGCAATGTAGTTCAAATGGCACCACAGCAGCTCCGTTGCACCTTCCCCAGCTCTGATTTCATTCAAATTAGACACCACGAGAAGTGAGTGAGGCTGGACTGTTCAGTAGCACCATTACCAGCAAGCTTCTCTTTAGCCATTACAGCCCACTGTAGCACTTTTCAGTTACAGAATGCTATCTCCCTTATGGGAATTTCTTGATTTCTCTTCTTACCTCCTTTTTTCAAATGATAGAACATCTCCTGGAGCCCTGAAATCTCATCCATGTTTTTTTCCCTCATGGCTCTTGCTATGCTTTCCACACTTCTGCTCTTAGGAGAGCAAACCTTCATTCCCAGTTCAGCCCAAAAAAGTGAGAGAATGACACCTTCAGTTAATTTACATCTAAGTGAGCATTTGTCAGAGTAAAGAATAAAGGTCTTACTGTGCAAAATGGTTCCTATGACAGCACTAATCAATAGTTGCTTGATGGATTGCCTGCCAGGAATCTTTCAGGCACATCATTTCAGCTGCTAGACTTTCTGCTTGCTCACTGCTTAACAAAATAAATAGACATGAATCATGATATTTAACATAAATCTCCAACTCAAAATCAAAGCTGTTTAAAATGCACAGTGGTTTGCCCCACTCCATCCCTCTGTTCCTTTGCTCACAAACAATGTTAAGTCCCAGCTTTTCTGGAACAGGCACAAAGCTTGAATGATAACCTCTTCACCAAGGACTGCCTTTTCTTCTGCAATCAGTGACTGCATTCCCTATACAGCATTCCATTCCTCATTGCCTCCTGAAACGGGAGCCATTTGGAGACAAAAGAATGGAGATGTATGTCCATGTAGCTGATGGGAGGCTGGTATTTCACATATGGCTTTCTTAGCTGCTCTGATGCAATGGCACAAACTGTTCCTTCTGCTCCTGCACCCATTGTGCTACAAATCTGAAAGCACCCACCACTGAACTGTCTCCACATGTAACTACATCAGATTTCAAAATATAAGAAGCAGCAAGGAGCCCAATTTTTCAGAAGCAAATGGCTTCTCAGTAATAATGAATAAGTGTTTGGTTCTCCAGAAGTTCCTATTTCTATTCAGAAACATAGTTTGTTTCAGATTTTTCTTAATCTGACTTTTAAATGGATAATGCTTTTCTTGAAACCCTGTACGCCTACAGACCACTAATAGCCTCAAAAAGGGTGAATAATCATAGCATCAACTTTTTTTGGCCAAAGAGCAACATCCAGCTCCATCTAGCAAGTTCTGCCCCCTCTTCTATCTTGCCAACCCCATCAACACCCTCTGGCACAACTTGATCAGGTGGGAAGCTTGAAGTGATGTAGGATGCATATTCAGGCTCTGAATAATGACTCATGTCTTGCTGCCACCAACACCAACAAAAGACTTCCAGGCCAAGGCTCGGGGCAAAGGATGGAGGTGCCACTGTTCTTCCCATCCACCTCCTGCTCACTTTCCCCCTGCAGTCTTTGTAAGCCTCCCCTCCTGCTCCCTTGTCCTCTGACAGCCAGGAAAACTTGTCATGCTCCTCCGATCCAGATTTTTTCACAGCACTGAGCTTTGGCTCTTGCCCACTGCTCAGTCCTTCAGCCCATTCTACCTTTCAAGCTCTCTAATGGCAGATTTCCTTTGCCACTCTCCCAGAGCACCACAACCCCTTGGACTGTGACCAGAGTTTTTGTTTTCTGTCAGGACATTTTCAGCTCTGCTCTGGCCCATTTAAGGGGTTCCTGCCTTCTCCCCTCCCTCCCCATCACCAATTCCTCATCTCTGCCATGCAGCCACCCAGAAGGGAGGTGAGCTCTTCATCTGCCTCTGGATCTGCTCTGATCCTTCTGACTCTTCCAGCAGCATTAGCAGAGCAGCACAGGCAAGTGCCAGGCAGGGTGCTTGTTCTGTGAAGGGTACAGCTCACAGATTCCCCCACCCTGGCAGCTGAGTTTGGGGGAGATTTCCCAGTTCTGTGCAACTCAGGGCAGCCAGGAGGCTGCCACCAGTGGGAGAGCTACAGGGAGAAATTTGGGTGCTGAATGTTGGAGCATCAACAAGGATGAACCTCAATAATCTGCGCTCAGATGAGAGCAGATGTCTAAGAAAAACAGCACTGCAGCTGTGTACCCACAGAGAGAGTCCGGGTAGCTGGAAAATCCACAGGAGAATGATGGGGAGTGAGTTTGGCAGGAAAGAGGCGGTGCACCCTGCTGCAGCTCAGGATTTTGGAGCCTAGCACTACACGCTGGCATGCTGTGGGGCAGCAGAAGCACACAAGACCTGGACGTTCCTGGGGCCATGCAGAGAGGCATGTCAGAGGGGAAATCTGACTTGGAAAAGTTAATGGGTTACAGACATAGCTCAATGCCATGGGGAAGCAAGAGGGACTTTCAGCTTGAAAGGTCTTCTTCTGCAACCCCACTTCAAAGTCCTCCACTTACAAGGGAGATACATGGAAAGCCAGTGAGAGCACAGCACTGGGAGATATCAGAACTATACACTGCTGGATGGAGTTCTTATTTTTGACGATGCTACACATACCGTATGGCAACACGGTGCATGAAGAGCACCTCTTTTACAAGTGAAAAGCAGTTTAACTAGGCACAAGATGGGTCCCTTGACAAATTTCCACCGGGGCTTTCCAAGCTCAAATGTGTGGGAACTACAGGGTGATGCTGTCTGGAGCAGCCTTTGCAAAAGCTGTGACTGCAGGAAAGCACACCATGTAGTCAGCTAATCTGTTGTCATCATGCAATGAGAGATAAGTGCCAATAATAATAACCCCATCCAGGCTTTGCAGACTGAGCAGTGCTGGCTCTATCACATTATCAACAAGGTCATTCCTAGCCACAGCATTAGGGATATTTCTTATTTGCATCACGCAAGGAAAAATCTTGCATCCAAACCATTTTGTTATAGTTTTGGAAAATCCTTCTGCTTCCAGTATTCTTGTCCATCTTCTTCAGCTTAGTTGTCATCTAATATATTCACATTTAATAATTTCTGTGTTAAAGTCTTTAAATTATACATAAGAATTCAAAACCAAACAGAAGACCTTGAATATTTCATGTTAAAACTAAATGCTTTATGATTGCTTATAGAGTGAAATTAATAAGGAGACTGTGCCAATGCTGTATAATTTACATTATGCTTAAGCAGAAAAACAGAAAGGCTCTAGGGCTTAGCTCTGTTTGAAGTTTTCTTACCTGGCAGGATGGAAGTGCTAGGGCAGAACTGCTAAGGCAGAGCTAACCTCCACCCTCAATCAAAAGAGCTCCTATTTTTGTTTATTGTGAGTAAAATCAGCTTTAAGAACAGTTAACAGTAACAACCATCTGATCAGAGGCAAATAGTCACAGTGTTTCTTGTATTTGTTTTTTCTCTCTTTACTATTTTGTCTGCTAATCTTCATGCTCTGCAGCCAGTCAGTGCACCCTGACCCCACTAAAATGTAATGGCAGAAAGTCCAATAAACCTCCACCCCTGAATTTCAGTTTGGGCATAAATCTTTGGAACAAATCCACAGTCTGGAGGCATGGGAAGCCTACACATTGCTTAGCATAGCAGAACTCTGAACTCAGATGGTGACTGCAGCACAGGTGACCACAAACACATCTGTTGAGTTCTACTGCTTGCTCCAAAAATGGGGTTCTGCACTGAGCTGAGAGAGCTCTACCCAAAACAGAGGTGTTAGTCAGGACTGCAGAGATTCAGCCAGTTGCTGAAGTCTTCCCTGATGACAATGCATAACTAAACAAGCTGAGAGCAATAATGAAGGGTAAGACTAAGAAGGGATGATCTTCATAAAGGAGGTAAAGCTGTCAAAATGCTGGAGGCAGCTAAAAAAGGAGTGTGACACTAAGTGATTCATTGCTTTTTCTGGAAAAGGGGAATTCACCTTCCAGATGTGCTCATAAATTCCTGTGTGACCCAGTTACTTAGGCTTTTTGTGCTTTGTTTTACCTGTAGAGGACATAGAGACAATAGCTCACGGAGAAGCTACAAGGTGATGTGGTAAGCTACAAGGTGATGTGGTCAGTTAGAACAAAAATAAAAGCACTAAGGGGCACAGCTAAGTAAATAATTACATATTCCAATAACAGCAGTAACACCAGCAGGCAGAACAGTAACAGCAAAAACCACAGTAGCATTATACCATTCAAGGTGACACAGGGAAAGGACTACAGAAATTTATCAGGCCTCAAGGCATACATGCTGAGGAAATATGGAATAAAAGTTGCACTTCAACAGGAGGTACCTGAACAGAAAATAAGGGGTCATAAGGGGTCACCGGCTTTTTTCCTCCCTTCTCATTTTAGCACCCTGTGGCAAAATCAGGGTTCCATGGTGTCAAATGAGAAACCTGAAAATCCCATTACTTGGTGCAGAATTTGGCTTTCTTCATCTTTTTAAAGCCATTTAGATGAGAGACAGAAAAGAGCCAATTAACAGGGGAGGTTTTTTGGGGTTTGGCACCCCAATGAATCAACACGTTTTTCCCAAAATGCTCAATTTTCAGCTGATGAAAGCTAGGACATATTCTCTCTCTTCAACTTCTGGGAGCTGGGGTCAGTTGCTCCAACTGTGATTTCAGCAGCCAGAATTTTTAAGTCAAACTCCTTAAATGCTTGAATCAAGTGGATATTTAAACCCCTCAAATTCAAGGAATCGGCCTTGGTGAGTCAGAGGGAAAAGACTGCTCCTGTGATTGATCACATTAATGACTCAAAGCTCAAGTACACATTTGAACAAACTAAACTGTCCCCAGGGCTCATAAAACACCATGCCAGGTGTTTTGCATTGAAGTCATACCAGTCTCTGAAAGCCAAGCAGTTCGGAAAATATTTGGATTAATGTTTATTGGTATTGAATGTACATAGCCAAAGCCCCTGCCCTGAAGAGTTAAATAGTGCAGGCAGAACTGGCAGGCACACATGCAGCTCTGGCCCTGCTCTGCTCCTGGGAAGCTGAAGGAGGCAGGGAACCTCTCAGGCTCCTGGGCACAGAGGCAGATCACAGTGCAGCTGTGCTGGAGCTGATAGCTAATAGGATATTACACACCCTTCTCTGTAATCATGGGAGGCTGGGCCCCAGACTGCACTGTCAGCACACAGGAACCCCTGCAGGACGTCTGCAGCTCCTTACACTTGGCAAAAGAGGCCCCGACAGTCATGCTGCACACTGAACTAAGCATCAAGACACGTTTGATGATTCACAAGTGCAGCAAGAACTCCGAGGGCTGCAAAATACCTCCAGAGACTTGTTTGTGCCAAATTTCTTAAGTTTGCATTAGCTAAAGATGTGAATCAAATTGCTGTGGAATTTAAAAACGAGATTGAGATTTTATGTCATGTCATATCTCAAATATGAGATATTTGAAAAGGGAATTATCTTGTCTTGCCCTGGAAGCTACATGGAGGCCACCCTGCCTCTGAACTGGGAGAATCACACCAGTCTTCAGTGCAGTGTAGCTCACCCATTTTAAAAACAGAATTACTTCACTTGAGGTCCAGTCAACCCTTTATGGTGACATCAAACACGGGAGTGGGGCAACCTTAACTCACAATGGAGCTCAGCTGTTATGTTCATAAAAATTGTCTCCACTAAATGCCATTGTGGGTTCAAAGGACAACTCACCTTCCTGACTGAATTTTGTCAGGCCCAAATAGAAACAAGAAACCAAAGTGTAAACCAAGGGTGCCCACCATGACAGGCAGATATCCTGGGAACAATACAACAGTCTCCAGTCTTGACACACATGGCAGTGTAAATGCTACAGCTATGAGATCTAAGCACCAGATTGATTAGAAATGTGATGTCTCAAAATCATCCTGTGCCCCAGGACAGAGAGAGGCAGGGCAGCTCACTGAAGTAAAGCCATACTCCAAGACGAGCTGTTACAGATGGAGCTCCCAGGAAGACTGAAGCTGGACCAGAAGCATGTCTTACTGGCTGGCTGGGCCCTTCCCATCTACGTGCAAAAATTCCCTTTATATTGCCAAAGCCCAACATTTTGGTCTCTCAACCACCTTCACGGCATTCAGAGGGATATGTACTCACCTGCAAGGGAACAAGCACCTGGGGATTATTATGTACCTTGAGCAGCTACCTCTGTGGCTTCACGCCTCTTCTCAGTTCTCAAAGTTGGATTTTCAGACCTCAAAAAGGATCTAGTGAAGAAGGATGGCCAAAAAACTAGCCTGAAAAGAGTTTGGAGAGAGAAAGAAAGCAGCAGAAAAGGAAAACACAGCTCTGTAAGTCAATGTACCAAGTCACCATCATCTGCCTACATTTTGCCCACACACCGTTTAATCAGTGTGCCAGAGCCTGGCTCCCTGCCAGTGGGAATGCAGATTCTGACAATTTGTCCAAAGTGCAGTCAGAAATTGCAGCTAAAAGGAAAGAGCGCTTCATTTTTTAATTCTGTGTGTGTATGTATATGGGCTTTTTTCCCCCCATCAAACAATTACAACCTCTGACTGCCGCCCACACTGCAGTTGCCTGAGAAACGCAGCGTGGGTACGGCTGTGGTAACAGGACTCGGGTTTTACACCATTCCTGCGATCACTGGCTGGCTGCAAGGCCCCCACAAAACTGTCCCAGCAGCTAGACATGGAAAATATTCCTGTCCCAGGCACAGACCACTGCAAATTTCTGCCAAGGTGAGCATCTCTAATGTCTTTAGTACTCAGGTAATTATGCTGGTGATGGCACTGGCTCCATCCAGCCCTGTCTCAGTACTTGTAGTTACAGGGCAGTCAGCACAGGTCAGCCCAGCATGGGATGGAACAGGAAGCAGAGCACACCAAGAGCTGAGTATCACATGCACTTCTGACTGGACAGGAGCATTTTCCACACCCACCCTCACAGCAGCATCCCTGCCACTTCATCAATCAAAATAATTTCTTCTCAAATGACAGGGCACATGTCTGTGCCGAAGACTACACTCACAGCAACTGTTCAGCAACACACATCTTGGTTTACAAGTCCTGACTGGAACTACCCTGAAAAGAAGAAGTGTACTTTTTTTTTACACTGGACATTTGGACAGAGGAGAGGATTGCCCAAGCTCACTAAAAATATTCACCTTCCAAAGAATTGATGGGCCATATCTACACTGCACTTCTGAGGGAGGTAGAGCAGAAAAATGATTTCTGGCTGAACAAAAAACATTTTCTTGGAGAGGAAGAAAGCAAACCATATCCACCCCCTTGAACACTTATTTTGAACAATCTTAGTATAGTGATGGTAGAAAACAAGCTTCAGCAGTGTTTTGGGTTTTCTTTCTGTCCTTTCTGCAAAGACACGTTCCATCCAGCAGGCAGTGTGCAGCTCCAGGGATGCTGTTGTCTTCCAAGCTACCAGGTGCAGGAAGGAATATCTACCTTGGCTAACTGAGAATTACCCCGAAGGCCAGTGCAGAGCATGCTTTCCTGACACTATAGCAAGCCCTGGCAGTATTCAAAATGCCTCTGCCAGCAATGGGGGAATAAGAACTTTTCACCCAAGAGCACTCTGGTAAAGGGAGTGGTTAGGCAGCCTTCACAAGCAGCTAGTCCTTTCCTATTAATGGATTGTCTTTTACAAGTGTAAATGAATCTGTGTACTGTTCAGTTGCCTCCCATATGCTTTTTCTTTATAGTCTGGTTCAGTTTTTGTCTTACGTCTGGCTTCCAAACAAGTCCTCTCCCTTCCGGCAAACCCTCCTTGCAATCTTCTTTTCCACAGAGTTTTCAGTCTTTGATGCTATATTCTGCTCTCTTCCGCAGATTTTCTGCTCTCTTCTACCATCTGTACATCTCCCCTACATTTAAGACTGTGCATCATAAAGATAAAGGCCCTTCAGTACCTTTACACATGCAAACAAGCAATGTTAGCTGAGGAAATTGTGCTTGTACACTATGAAAATCTTTCCCTGAGATTTTAACTCACATACCTCTCTTTCCCAATATGTCATTTCTATGCTGTTTGCATTGTTGAGACTCATCTTATTTAGCTTATGGTTTGTGGTCATTGGCATAATTCAGATATTTACAAACATTGCTACAAGCGTCCTTGCAATGGTCAGTGTGTTGTGGCTGAAGCAAGTTAAGACTAGGTAGGAAATGTTCTTTCCCTCAATGAAAGGGAAACCAAATAAAGAAAGAACCCCCCTCTGTTTAGATTGCAAGGTCAAGATGTAAGCGCTATAACAAAATTACAGGCTTTAGTGATTAAGTAACACACTCCTAAGGAACTGGTCAATCTATTAAGTAATCAATATCCTGATCATCAAACAAACACACCACTACTACTAATCTGCAATTATACTATTTTCCACCCTATTACACACAATTACAAAAAGTGCTTATTTCACACTCTTAGATCTTATGAATCACATACATCAATTATGAACTTACAAAACCATCATTTTACCTCTTCATATGACATATGACCACAGTGGAAATCTACCCCTCTGAAGCCTACCCTCTCACATCAAGTTTTTCAGACACAGTCCTCCTGAAGGGAATTCCTGGCAGATCAGGCTGCATATCAGCAATGCATCTGTAGGCGCCTGCACTCCTCCTTTCAGAAGGTTCCCTCTTCTTTTGTTCTTTATCAGATTTTTTTGCTTTATTCACTACTGTTTCCATTTCCTGGAACAACATTTTTGCCACTCTTATGCCTCCCCTTCTCTGACCAGGTTCCTCCCTAAGACACACCCCTTGTTAATTCATCCTCACTGGCCAAATTCAACAAAACCAGTCCCAAAGCCTGAACTTCCCAAGGTTGTTTTTGGGCAAACTTGGCCTTTTGTTACACCCTGCCTGGGAAGTGGGGACAAAATCACCCCCACAAACTTCCAGTTCATAACAGCAACATATTAGCTCCACATTCTCCAAGGCAAAAGATACTACTTAGTCGTGATTCCTTCATCTGATCCCAGTTTAGCTCCTAGACTTTGCATCTTATTGTGAGCAGCAAGCCATCGGAACAAAAACCTGTATCATTTATGTGCTGATCCATCCAAAAGCTAGCTGTGGAATGGGACCAGAAAAAATGTCCTAAAAAGAATGTGACCACGACACAGAAAATCTGGCAAGGTAGATAGCTCATTTGCAGTAATTCATGTTTTCTAGGACGGCCCTTTTTCTAGGAGAAATAGCTAGCATAGTGCCTAACTATCATTTGGCTAAACCAACCAAACCATACGGCTAAACATCATTTGAGAAATATCAATTTAGTAGCAAACATGGAAAGAAACCGATGCAATGTGCAATGACGTGAAAAATGAAAACCTGAGTTATCACCACGTGATTTCTGTTCCAGCTCTATCTTAAAAGCCACTGGGTATTTTTGCCCTTACCTTGTAGATTAGGAGGCCACTGCAGTACATCAGTGCTCTGATGGATAGGAACTTTGTTCTTATTTCCAATCTAGAGATAATCATTACAATTTCAGACCAAACTGTGCATTACTTTGGACTAAATCTCATTCTCATGCTACATTATTCGTAAATACCCAAAAAAATGTGTAGCAGCTGTAGACTCTGGAGGTTTCTCCTGCATACACAAACTAGCCTTTTCAGTCTTCCTTGATAATTATATTCTGTACTTGGAAACTTGAACTGAAAACGGACAATAAAGAGAATATAAATGCATTTGTCTTTCAGTTTGCACCTGTTCTGTCATTTTGTTCTAGCTCACTGCATTGTGAGAAACGTGATGTGACTAATGATTCCAGGTAGAAAAACCACCAGCAAATGCTCAGCGTTGATTCTGTCAGCTAGGAAGAAACAATAAGAAAAGATGTGGTGAGCAGTACTGACATTAACATTCAGACACAGTTCAAACATTCATTTGGGCTTAGAGGAGGCATTTAATACATCTTTGTAAAATACTCCCACCCATCCTTACCACCACTTTGTTTAGTCTTTTCATTAAATCATACTAATCCAGAAGCCTGCATTGGAATAAAAAATCCCAAGGGCTTTGAAGTAGCCAGGATGGTACAACAGTGAAAAATCTGATACCTCAAGGCATAGCGTGGAAAAATCAATCAAACAAACAAACAAACAAACAAACAGAGCTATCTCAAGTGTGAAAGTCTTACGATTCATCTAAAGGCAACATCCTGAGGAAAAATATAAAGAAACAGTCACCTCAAGATAGTCAAACATTCACAGAAATCTTGGTAAGAAATGTCTTCCTTACTATTGTTCCAAGTACAAGCTTCCAGCCCTGTCGTAAATTTTGGGCATGCCCCACCTGTGTTGGACACATCCTCTCCATGTGCCCTGTGACCCCCTCTCCACACAGCAGACTAACTTCCCATGTTGAGTTATGTCCAACCCAAGAACTGCAAGGTTAACACTGTTTGCTGTGTGTTGTACAGAGTGTTTCTCCTTACTTTGGATAGGCATAGTTTCTTCACCACTCCCACCTCTGCCTTTTTACACTCCATCTTTTTTTTTTAAGTGTCTGACTCTTCAGCCTTTCAGGGGTCCTTTCTTCCCATGTGCCATGTCAGCAGCAATTCCCAAACTCAACAATGACCTCCTCATATAAATGTTGAGATCAACTCCCAGTCATTTCTGAACAGCTGTTTACTGCAGCTTCACTCCTTTAATCCACATGCTGGTAAACCCATTTTAAATCAGTCAATTCTCCTGCTGCCTCTTCACAGCAAGCTGGCTACAAAGCTGGAAGGGATGCCACCTCTTGTACAGGTGCAGAAGAGAGAGAAATGTGCTCCAGCTGCCCTCACACAGCACTCATGTGCACAAATTGCCACTGGCTCCATTGGTTACCCCAACTGCAGGTCAGATCCAGACTGCAATGCACAAAGTACACATATGCCTCAGCTCAGGAAACCTTGAAACTACTGACTGCCAGGAGTCAGAAACAGGACAGTCAGCCACTGTAAGGCCACCTTTTTGTTCTTACTTGCAGGAGCAACTGTCAGGGTTCAAATAAAAAACATTCAGCTGCAGAACGTGAAATACATTTGGTTTATTTCTTTCTAAAGTTTGTACATATACATATATCATTATACATATGTGAGATCCTTCAACAGGGTTGCTTGAGTTCAATGACAAAAATTATTGGGAAGCTTGCAGGCTCTTTGTTGCCCGTAAGCAACATTTATTCCAACTTATAAAAACACAGAGGAACAGAGTTATAGTCAGGAACATGGACACAAGAGAGAAGTCTACTTTATATCTCACAGTTTCAATACATCAAAGGCAAATTATTTGTCTGTATACTGTAGGCTTACTTTATCAGCAATGATAAAATAGAAGAAAATATTTATATACAGTCACCTCAAGTGAAAAATAAAGCAATGTAAACTTAAATTCCAAAATATTATTTTAAATGATATAACAATATCCCCAAAAGTCCTTCTTCCAAGGAGAAGAGGACTGATTAAGTGCCTTCATTTATCAGGAAATTATCATTCTAGTACCAGATACATGAAGCAGAATAAGGGAGGGCATCCTGTGATACCTGTAGAAAAGAGTGACAACTCTGCTTCAGGAAAGCATCTCTGTGTAAGCAAGTATATGTTTGAGTCCTTATGGACATCAGCAGCACATGGAAAAATCTTCCCTGAACCAGGGCTTGACTTAAGTCTGCACAGCTCTGACTCCATCCACCTAGTATGCTTTTCTGGCCATGCCTATTCCCAGGGACAAAACACGTTGTCCTGATGGTAGGATGGTGTCAAACCTGAGATTACGACCTCCCCAAGAGTCAGAACAGCAAGTTCCATGCTGCTGGAAAAGATTTAATGGCTACCTCAATGTTGTTGCTTCACAGCAGACCAAGAAGTTACCACAAAGCGGTGAGACTGGGACTGTCTCTAGTGTATTACATGAAAAACACTCCAGCAATTCAGTGATGAGAGTAAACTGAATGCAAGATTACCAGAAAGAAAGTTCCTACACATCACAGAAGAGACTGGAGACCACCCAGAGGAAAGGTCTTGCAAGGACCATTGTCAGGTCCTGTAAGGTTAGTTCTGCACAAAAGAGATGTATAAGGTGTATGTACACGCATGTGCAAAATGTTTTTCTGCATCACCACTGCTGAGAGTTACGCTTCCCACTGGCTACCAAGCAACATTGACTAAAAATTCAGTCCTCTTTCTCAGCCTAAGGGAAAACAATAAAGCAACAGCTCAGATGGAGGGTATATGACACTTAACCACGACTCTGAAACTGACAGTGCTCACCCACATCTTCCCATCACCATGGAGGGCAGGAAACCCAAGGGAGAAGCCAATACCTAAAAAAAGATTACAGGACTACAGGTTGCCCAGAGCAAAGTGACAGGGTGGTCTCCTTAATTTAATTCTGAGCTGCAGTTCACTCCCATCTCAGTTCTGCAAGGCGCAATCACTCTGGCTGTGATCCACAGAAGTGCAAAGGCATAGTTTCACTACTGAAGTTGCTCAAGTGCTTCAACCTAACTGCATGATAAAGAGTTTTACGACTCCAGGTACGAATCACACCCTCAACTTTTGCTCTCTCTTTCTAAGAATAATGCAGATCATGCTCTTATTGTCCTTACTAGAATGCAATAGGAAAACTCACCAGGTTTCCCTACATCATTTTTCCTCAGACCAGCAACTTCTTAAAAGGTTGTTCAATGTTCTCAGAAGAAACCTCTGGAAGGCATAAGAGATGCCCAAGACAGATATTTCAGCCCTGCTGCTCTTCTCTTCCCTACTGATGAGCCACTCTGGAAATTTGAACAGTTGTAGGAAAAAAAACCCTCACTACTGCTGTACTGATGTATCTGTAGGAGACACCACAGGCACCTGTCCTTCTTGGACACTTTGGACGTCATGTCCCTTTGCTGAATTTTCACAGACCAAGGTCAACATTTTCAGAAGTAAAGCTGTGTATCAGATCCCCAGAGCATGATTTTCAGAAGAAGTCAGCATGGATGCTCCTTGTACAGGCATCAGTTGACACAGACAGGGAGAAAGTCAGCCCAGTGTTAAGCTAGCAGAAAATTCCACCCACGAGCTCTTGCTTAGACTCCCAAATACATGCCTTGCTTTCAACATGCAAAACAGGCAGCCCCTGGTGGACAACACATGAAGATCAAGGCAGCTCAAAGTATACCTTAAATCTGCAAAAGCTCTGTTAGCTGTTTAACCTCATTTGAGAACAATTAGAACAAGCATCCTAACAATGTTTGCAGCTGCTGAAGTGCTTTGACCAAGCAAGCCTCAGAGAAGAACAGCAGGTTCTGCAGTGCTGAGCCATAGAAGCCATACTATACTTAGGAAATACACACATCTATAGGCATCACTTAAACATGTTCACCAAGTAATGTAAGTCTCAGTGTGTACCTCACACAGAGGAGTCATTTCAAAGTTTTTCAACAGCCAAAAAACTCTGTCCTTGTAGCCAAATTATAATTCTAGACTCAAGTAAGAGGACACAGTTGTTATGAATATGTACAAATTTTAAAAAAAACCCAACGACAACCCACCCTTGTTCTCATCCTACAGTCTTTCAGAATCTGACAGCTCTGAGTATGAGATTTTCATAAGTGTGTGAGTTAAGACTTATATTACCAGCAGAATTTGCCCTGTGTGGTGACATAGACTCGATAGCATTTATCTCCCTCTTCCCAGCAAGAGGCTAAGAGGAGTTGGAGGATTTTGTGTCAAACAAGTCTTCATGGCAGCTTAGCTAGTTGCTCTGTCACTACACCATGATACTCAACTGGCCCAAGATGAAACTTTGCCTGTTTAGACAAAAATTATCTTCTTGTGCTAGTCTCATTTAGGTGAATAACAGACAGGATCACTGCTAGAGTGGCTACTAATTACAGTCGTTTGTGTCAAAGAAAAATCCTGCCCTTGTGGTTTGCTGCACTTTCAATGCTTGCACTGCTAAGTGATGTACCTTTATTGGTCCAAATAAACCTCTGGCCTGTACCCCAGCTGGTTCCTGGCTCGCTTTAAAAGCAGATACCATGAGAGGTCCCTCACTGATTAAACATCTGTAATTTTTATGGAATAATTAAGTGTTCAAAGGCAGGCAAGAGAGAATGCCTTGGACTAGCCTAAATTTTGCTCCTTCTGACCACAAGGGCAAGGTCAGGTCAATGGTCCAACCTCTGTGAAAGTTCTTGCTTGCATTTGGTAAAGGATGGGCTCTAATAAATAATTAAAACACAACCTTAATTCAGCTAATAAAATATTTGAGCAAGGGCCATTCTCTCAGGCAAGGCTGTGCCTGCTTCCTTTCAGTGTTCAACTATATGTTGCCATCAGCAGAGCAGATACTCCCAGATGGCATCCAGATTTTTTCCAAGGACCTCTCCTCTCTGCTCTCATTTAAACCAGTCTTCTCACAAAGGGACTATGGTAACCCTGGATAAGGGTGCTGCTGTCACAAGGGAGAAAAGCAGCGAGTGCTAAAGACAGCTCCTCAAGCAGCACAGATTAGAGGGAAAAGGAAACCAGCATTTCTCATTACCTCCAACACCGAGGGCTATGCTAGAGCTCACAGTCTCCAGCAGGTGACCAGCCACGGAGGCTGGCATTGGCTTTTTCACATAGCATCATTGTCCTGTGCATTGATGCTCAGCTCAGGTGGTGGCATTTCTCTGAAGGCTGACAAAGCCTCTTCTTCCTGGAGCTCAGGTCTCCACAGTGAAGCTCCAGGTGAAGCAACCCACTATTTTACACCTATGCTCTCTATAGGAGAGAGGAGAGGCTAGACATACTGCTTCTGTATGCACTAAAAATATCCTTTAAAAAGCACAAGCTGCACACTAGCTTCTTCTGAGACAGCTTCTATGGTTCATCCCTCTAGGAAGCCTAGATACCAGATGCTGAGAACACATGCTGGTGAGCAATGATAGTGCTCTGACAAGAAATGTGAACTTCTTAACTGGCCCCTCAGAGCAGATATGATGTCCCAGAACCTGGGGAGAGCAATACTGGAGAAAATTTGAACAAGCAGCAGATTGTTTGAGATTGTAAGATTGCTTGGCATCAGATGTGTATACTGCCTTTGAACTTGCAGAAGCAGCCAGTGTTTCCAACAACCTGGGTACTAGAAGAGCAGGAATGTTGCAAGTATCTGGTCTAAGTGTGGGAAGGGGGACTTTGCATCTCTGCAGCATACAACTAGAGGATCACAGCAGTCTAAAATTCGGTCTCACACCTCCCAGCTATAACTGTGGCTGGAAACACAGGCTACCGACAAGCAGAGTGAAAAAGCTGTTCACAAGGTTATCCATTCAATGCAGCACTGCTTCAGAGAAGGTTTTCTCAATGCAAGATGGGAGAGTCAAATTTTCTGGATTTCTGCAAGCATGGAAGGAAACAGACCTGTTATACAGAAGCAGCTGAGGTGCTAAGATGACAGACAAGAGCAGCTTGTCAGAAAAGGAGGAGGAGCTGTCAGACTAACTGCAATAAGACCAAAATTCATTTAAAAATGGAGAATCCAGACACAGTAAGCAGTAAGCCATCTGCAGAGAAAAGCCTTTCCCATTTTCAAGAAGAACATTGCCATACAATGCCTCCGAGTAGCCTGATGATAAACCTGTCATCTCTGACTTCTTCCACTGCCATAACCCCATCTTCACTGAATGGCCTACTCTAGCCAAGCCTTCCCCATTGGAGAAAGGCAAAAGTTCTTTTTCAAGCCAGAGGAGCAACCAGCCTTGTTATCTGAAGGCACTGGAGCTGTGAAACGTCACTGAACAATTCCAGTCCCTGGAGGTCTGTTAGGCCAAAGTCCCCCTCAAAGCAGGGCAGTGCAGAGCACAGACTGCAACCTGGGAGCAGGCAGGATCAGAGGGAAAGTATTTTAGTGAGGAGCTGTTACTAATTATTTGAAAGTTTCTGGTAACCATTTACAAGTGACTGGCTACAGATGAAAAACTCTGAGTCGGCAACACAGCTGAAAAGCACTCCCGCAAAACTCCGATGCATTAATCACTCTGCTGGATGACTTATCTCTCTACATCAACTAAAGACACAACATAAATACTGGATTTAGAAGCTGTAATCATGTTCACTGGTTCATGCCTAATTTATCTGCAAGATGTAGACAAACACACAGCTAGCCCAGGGAGTCTCTTTCGCAGCCACTGATGAACAAAATCCATCTGAAACAGTCCCCTGCATCGTGCTGAATCATAGAGGAGAGTATGGTTTTGGCTTCAAGAGAGTATTTCACCTGCTTTGGTTGCTGGGTGGGGAGGGGGGAAGGCAGTTTTCCCCTTCTCCATCAGCCCTCTGCTGTCAGGTGCAGACTAGTGGGGCCCTTTCCTGTCTCTCCTTCTTTAGTTGGGGATAGCAGTTCAGCCCCAGGAGCCAGCAACACTTCAGAGCCAGGTGGGTCCTCCCAGAACCACTGTCTGCACCTTGGGAAAGGGGAAGTAAGGAGGTGTCAGCCTTAGCCTGCTCCCCTCTTTGGATTCCCATTCTCTACATGCAGGCAGAGGCTTTGCCTGAGCAATGACAGCTCACTAGAGCAGGGAGGGTGACAAGGAAGGATGACACCTCACTGCATCACCAATGCAAAGGCTCTCCCACATGCACACATGCTCATGGCGGCCAGCCAGTAACTCCTTACACGGAGCACACCCAGGAAACTGCAGGCTGCTCCACTGATTTGCAGCTCAAGTCCCAGAGGCGGGCTGGAAACCAGCAGAATATCCTTACATGCTGCAACCAGAGCTCCTGAGTCGCTGCAGTCAAGCACTGATCTCCCCTAAAGGCAAATATTTCAGCAAAGAAAGGCAGGGTGCAGGGTACCGCGCTAAGCTACCTGGTCAGACTCCTCATGGTGCTACTCAAGGAGATGCACCACTCCAACCACCTGAGAACCTGCCCTATCCTTTATAGTGTCATCAGGAGGGAAAAAAATTAATTACAGTACTGACTGGTAGATGAACCTATTTGCAAGGGAGGGCAGGAGTCTTAGACTTTTGCAACAGGATCACATTTTTTTCTTGTTCTCCAAAGCGTGCATTTCTACACAGGAGCCTGGGATGCTTATAAATTGTAAAGCAACAAAGGAAAATGGCATTAATTAAAACTGAAGCAGAAACTATAAATTCTGGGTAAACTGACTTGCACGCCTCAGCAGTCTCAGCAAGACTGCTCTAAGCTCAACAAATGTTTAAAGACCAAAAAATGCAGTGAAAAACTGCATGTGATACACTCAGATGAGACCCCAAAAAAAAAAAAATCCTATCCGTTTACAAGTATACAAGGAAATAGATAATAAATAATGAAAAAAACAACATTTTTGCAGTTCACCTTTTGATTTTTCCTATTGCTTCAAATCATCTTTTCTGCAATGACTTTGAAGAGGAATTACCCAGTTTCTGTGTCAAAGCTGGAAAATGCATTTAACAGGAGTAATTTCTTTTTGAGCTCAGCAATTTAGCTGGAATTTTCGGCAATGAAAATACGTTTAAAGCCAGAGAAGAAGAAAGTTAAATGTCACCTCTTTGCCTTTTGAAGCATTGCACTCCATAAACACAAGTGGTTTGCCAAGCATGTTCTAGCCTGCTTTTAAAAAGATCATCAACTCAAACCAACCCTGACAGCGAAGCAGGGCCATTTATATATCTGCACCGTTTTTGGGTTTTGCTTCTGCTGCATGTATTCCTATTGGTATTTAAAATAATTCAAGTAATGATGTACTGGCTCTGGCCAGGATGGTGTTAATTTATGCAGTAGCCCAGCGGGAGCATGGCTTGGACTTGATGGTTATTCTATACCACCTCATGTCATTTTCCAGGAACCAGAGAAGATACCCCTTCTACGTCGGGGTATTGGGAAGCAAATGGTTAGGTACTGTTGGGTTCTGCGTGGTGAGCATTCTTGAACACTCTGTTTTTAATACTGTTGTTCTTTACCATTCATTTTCTTATCTCATTGCCTTTTCCAGTAAATTGTTGTTACCTCAATCTTTGTGATCTTTGCCTTTTATGCCTCTAATTCTCCTCTCCAGGATGGGGAGGGGAAGCAGGGAGTGAGCAAGGGCCATGCTGTTTGAGAGTCTCAGTGGGAACACTAAATACCACTCCTTAATCATAACAGAGGTCAAGTTTTCTTCCCAAAGGTGCATTCAGCATTCCCCAAATGAATTTCTTCTCTCTGTTCTGCTTGTTCCTTTTCAACCTCCAAAGCATGACAAGCAGCTGCAGCGATCTGTATTTGTTTTCCCTCCATGAGCTGTTGATCCACCACTCTCAATTACCCCAAACAATCCCTCCCAGTGAGCACTACCATGCATCTCAGCTGAGTTTCCCCACACAATAAGCTGCACCACGTAACGTTGGCTCCAGCAGCAGAAGACACCTCTCATCCTCAATAAGAGAACTGAATGTTAACTCCACCTCAGTCAGAATGCACAACTTCTGAAACCCCAGCACTTGGGAAGCACTGCCAATTTCTACTCAGGACTCTGCAGCTTTTAGCAACGTTGCCAAGGTTAGGAGCCAACCTCCTGACTTTTAGCACAGAGCGGCCACTCTCAGTGGCAGATGCCAAACGGATGCACATCACTTGTGAGAACAGTCTCATCTGGCTTTGCTGCCAGGCTGCAGCTGCAAGGATCAATTTGCCCCAAAACTTCACATTTGAGAGTGCAACATCATGGTTACAGCCAACAGTCAGCACAACACCAGAAAAGCTGTTGCTTTGGTGGTACTTGGTACTGGAGGCAAGTCATGCAGTGCCTGTTAAGGGCCTTTTCTCTTTAATCACTACTATTCTGCTCACTGGACTGGCAGCTCAATAAAACTAGATGAATTGACTTGGACCCTTGGGAAGCCTGACAGAACACACATCCATTCAGACAGCAATTTTTTTGATGTGTGGCCCTTTGACTACTTGGGCTGAAAGCACCGGAGCATTTCTAAACAGTCCTTGCATGGATCTTGACATTTCTCTATGCATCAAGAATTGCATTCAACAAGAAGCCTGTCCTGTGCCAGGCACAACAGAATGAACAGCAAGGAGCAATTTTCAACTGGCCCTCAACTTTATCTCCCAAGGCGCTCTGTGGTAAAGGCCAGTTTGGTAGTACTGCTTCATATAGGGAAAAGCTGACACCAAATGGGAGAGACCTGTCCAAGCTCACCCTGTGGGCCAGTAAAAAATTGAGATTAAAACTCAGTAACAGGTTAGGTGACAGAGCCATAACACTGCCCAGACAAGAGGGGCTGGGAAGCAGGAAAATTATTTCTATGTCATCTTTCTGCTGTCTGTGCCTGAAAACTGCTGGCCACCCCAAAGGTCTATGGCACAAACAGGGGTCTTTCAGGTATGGAAAGACCTACCCATGGTGGTCTCTCTCAGACCTGTGCTCCCCTTGGAAAGCCTGGTACAGGGGTTTGCAGGAACTGTGAGGAGGCACCAGCCTCTTCCACCTATATATCAGCTAAAAAACGAAAATGGAGAACTGAGGAAAATCCCATTCTGAAGAAAAAAGGCCAAGTGCTTTGTCACTATGAGAGGAATTGAAAGCAGCTCTCTGTGCACACCAACAAGGAAACCCCTTGAAGGGGAAGCAACAGGACACAATATATCATAAGGCTCTATATAGCAGCTAAGTGAGAGCGTATAGTTAAAAACTACACAGAGGCCCTTTGTCTTTAATATATATAATTAATATATAATGCTAATGGCTGACATCTACAGCAGCCTTCTCTGCAAATAAATGTGAAGCCCAGATAGCCATTCCAACTGGGTAATCCTTAATCTTCCTGACTGCAGAGACAGCATGGGTTTGGATGCCTTCCAGCCTGCAAACTCAGGAGAAGGCTCTCTGCTTGGAAGGAAGCAAACAAATTATTCCAATGCCATCATCTCAGCATTGCCAGAGGTTTCCAGGTTTCATTCCTTTACACTCGTGAAGTGTCCAGGGTCAATACAGTAACAAGAAGCAACAGTGACTATTTACTGTACCACCTGCTGCTAAGTACCAGTACCAACATGCCCCATATTGTCAGGAAACTAGTGTTCCCAGCACCCTAGCCTCTAGTTAGCCTTCTGCAGCTGCATGTTTGCACAGCTTTTCTCACAGCTACAGCTCATATTCACAGCACTGCAGCACTTGTCCAGTTATTTTTCCCACCTACCACGTAAATAAAGTGACAAGTGACTTGAGAGATGAAAGCCACATGTCGATGGGAGGAGATAAATGGGGAGGAGACAGAATAAACATCACAGCACTCTATCCCTTCCCCAGCTCCTTTAGAACAGAATAACACAAAAAAGTCCCGATGCTTCAATTGCTAAATGATAAATTAACAAAGCAAAGCAAAGCAGGAGCAAAGACATCTCCCACAATCTGCACAGAAACAGCAAAATATACAATAGAAAATGTCACTAACACCCCATTCAGGCAGATGCACTTATTTTTTGTGAATGACAGGTTATTAAATGAAAAAATTTTGACCACCAATACTTTGCTGCATGGCTGTTCCCCTAGTTGTCATTTCCACCCTAAGTAATCTTCTGCTTAATGCTGGGTGTTTCTGGCCTGTAGTCCTTCCTCTCTGAGACATTGCGTTTCACCTTGGCACTAACTGGAGACTCCTGATTCAAAGAAGGACTTGAGTGGGATTTCTTCAGTCCTGGAGCGTCGTTCTCTCCTCCGCTCAGCAGCTCCTTCACCCCTTCTTTCAGCAGGCCAACATAAATCTCATAGCGGTTTTTCTGGGAAATGAAAAGAAAGGCCCAATCAGTCTGGAAGAAACTCTGCAGGAGCACATGAGAGACCACTTAATGCTTTCTGCTGGCCTTGAAAGCCAGGAGCTCAACATGTATGCAAACAATGGAGCCTAATGTGGATATGAAACACAGTGGCTAATGTAAGTTAAACAAAGAGGATTTCAGGCAGACTGAGGCCTGGGGTGCTGTGTGATTAGAGGCACTCAGTTCTGCAGCACACAAATTCCGACGCTCTGAGGAGTGGTGGCTCCCATTCCAAGTAACCAAACGAAAGCTTGCTACTTCAGTCATGTTGAGACCAAAGCTGTGCTCACACACACTGAGATCCTATGTGCTCAGGCACACATGGAGATAAAATGCACTAAACGAAGGGACAACAAAAATCCTGCCCTGCTGCAATCCTCCACTCCCACCAGCAGGTCCTGCTTCTCCTGCTTTTCTTATCCACGGGGGAGAAAAACAAAGTAGGGTCTAAGTTCAGACTGTACCAGCACACGGGAGAATCTTGTAAAAGGCCAGACCTTGACAAAAAGGAGCAGATGAGAGGGCTATGACAGCAGCATGGCATGTTTCTCTGCTACATCACTCACAGGGAATGATGAAGGTTGCTGTCTGTCTAGCATTTTTCAACTTGTATTTTTCAACTGGAGAAAGTTCACTTTACGTCCCCCCTGCCCATTTTTTCTATTCCTTGCCTGGAGCAGGGTTTTCCCTCTCCAACAGGAAGATTTCATTCTGTTTGCTACAACCGTACCATTTTCCAAAAAAACAATTCAGCAAGGAAGAAAATGAGGGTACAGTAACAGAAGACCCCTCAAAGGTCTCAAAACCAGATGTTGGGGCAGGAGGTCATGAAAATAGAGCAATCCACTTCATAGGATTTATTTAATAACCTGCCCCTGATATATCCACTAAAGACATGGTGCAGGCCTTGTAATTACAGTGATCTCAGTGTGCTGGGAGTCAGGAAGGTGGATGTAAATATCTGTACTGACTGTTAAATTGCATTTGAAAGTAGCAGAACAGCAGCCAAGCTATGATGCTCCTGACAGAGGAAAAAGTATTTAAGAAAACAATTTACATTTTCTAATAAAATAATAAAGTTCTGGTAAAAACATTTATTTAAGGTCAGGAAGTCAAAAAGCTTGGTAACTGCACTGAAGTGTGAAATATAAAGGGGGGAAAAAAAGAAGAAAATGTGACTGGCTTTTGAGAATCCTTTGAATAAACAAACCCTGATAGAGGAGAATCATAAGAGAATCCTCCTACAAATTAAATAAATAAGTATTCCTATGACTTCCATATCTGGAGATGGAGCTCCACAACGTGAGAGACAAACACATGAAGCAGGTAAGATGTGTCATTTAATAAAAATGGAAATGGAGAAACAGCAAGAAGAACTCTGACGATGATGCACTGAGCTGATGGATGATTCATCACAAAATGAACCAGACGCTTCTGTAAAAGGCCAGCCAGCGCTCTCAGCTTGGGAACAGCGCAATATCATGAAATTGAGAGGGGGGCTTTACTGTTGTACAGATTTATGCTTTTACTGGTCCAGTAAACACCACCAGAGTCTCAGGACTTGGCAATCAGAATGGAAATCCAGGACCTGCATCTGTGCAAATGACCATTTTCCCCTTTATTTCTATTATAATTAAGCAACACATTTCTACTTTGATTTCAACCACAACAAAGTTGGTCTTTCAGTGACCTGACATTTCAAGTTAGGTAAATGCTAGTGGAAATCTTGTCTTGAAAGAAATTAATTTGGAAATTTCTGTCAAGAAATAAAACCACATAAGTTGAAACCATTCAAAAACTTCTGCAACATTATCTCTAAAGAATGAATGCACGTAATAAAGAAGTATGAGGTAGCCACACATCAGTATTCTGGCTTCACCTCTCACTTGACAGCACTCAAAAGATCTTTCTCTAATTATAAATTTTCTGCAATAAGCAACACTTTTTTTGCAAACTGATGCAGTACTTTCTCGGAGAGAAGGTAATGAGTGCTGTTCCTTCCATGGTGTGTATATGCAAAGACACCATCAAAAACAAATGCTACTGGCTGCATACCTGAACAAGGACCAGTTACCTCCTGGTTCACCTCCCCTCCATCTCATTGTCTTTCTTCAGGAACAAGAATGTAGGCACCACCAGTGTGTAAACAAAAAGAAATTGTACAGAAAAGGAAAATGACATCTTCCTTCCTAGTACTATGCTAACTTAGGGACCCACAGGCCCTTTGGGTGTGTTTCCCGAGATGTATCAGCATGGCCTTTTTTACACAGACACAAGGTTTAGCCTGCTGTCTCAGCCTGAAAGGGACAGTTACAAAATCCTACCTCACATGCCCCTTGCCCTTGTCATTTAACCTCATGCAGCAAGCTCTTTCACCACTCCTACCAACCCTGACAGGGCATTGTTCTAAAGGGAAGCTTTCCATTCACAAAATTTCCATTCACAATTTTAATACAATTCAACATTTAGGTTTGGTTTGGGATTTTTACTGCCTCACAGAATAACAGAATAAATTGAGTTGGAAAGGGACCACAAGGATAACCAGTCCAATTCCTAGCCCTGCACAGGATCATCCACAAGAATCACACCATGTACCTGAGAGCATTGTCCAAATGCTTCTTGAAGTCTTGTCAGGCTGGTGCTGTGATCATTTCCCTGGGGACCCTGTTCCAGTGTCCAACCACCCTCTGGGTGAAGAAGAACCTCTCTCCAACATCCAGCCTAAATCTCCCCTGACACAACTTCAGGCCATTCCCACACATCATCACAGACAGATCAGTGCCTCTCCCTCCTCTGCCCCTCACAAGAAAGTTGTTGACTGCAATGAGGTCTCCCCTCAGGCCCTCTCCTCCAGGTTGAACAAACCAAGGGACCTCAGCTGCTCCTCATGTGGATTCCCCTTAAGGCCCTTCATTATCTTCACTGCCCTCCTTTGGAGGCTTTGGGGTTTCGTATCTTTCTTATACTGAGGTGCCCAAAACTGCCCCCAGCGCTCGAGGTGAGGCTGCCCCAGCTCAGAGCAGAGCAGGACCATCCCTTCTCTTGCCCAGCTGGTGATGCTGTGCCTGATGCACCCCGGGGCAGTGCTGGCCCTCCTGGCTGCCAGGCCACTGCTGGCTCATGTTCAACTTGCCCTTGACCAGCTCCCTTTCCATGGCACTGCTCTCCATTTCCTCATTCCCAGGTGGTCCATACACCCAGGGTTGCCCCATCAGCACTTTCCCCTGTTGAACTTCACACAGGTGGTGATTGCAAATCAGATTACCTCTTGATTTGTGAAGGTCTCTCTGCAGGGCCTCCTTGCCTTCAAGGGAGTCAACAGCTTCTCTCAGTTCTGTATCATCTGAGAACTTGCTTAGTATCCCTTCCAGTCCTGTGTCCAAGTAATTTATGAAGATGTTCAAGAACACAGGGCTAAGGATGGAGCCCTATGGAACCCCACTAGTGACAATTCACATCAGTGTGATGTCACCCCATCAGTGCAGCTCTTTGTGCCTGACCCTTGAGCCAGCTGCTCACCCACCATATGGTGTGTTTATCCAGCTGTGGGCTGCACATTTTCTCCAGAAGGGTCCTGAGAGAGACAATATCAAAAGCTTTATGAAATAAAAAAAAGATTGCATTAACTGGCTTCTGTTGATTAACTAAGTGGGTTATCCTGTCATAAAAGGAAACCAGGTTGGACAAGCCTGACTTTCCTCTCATGGAAAATGTGATGATGGTCCCAGCGTCCTCCAGGTGTTTTCCAGTACTCCCCAGAATAATTTTCTGTAATTTTACCAGGCACTGAAGTGAGACTGACAGACCTGTAGTTTCCAGTGACATCCTTTTTGCCCTTCTTGGAAACTGGGAAAACATTAGATAGTTTCCAGCCAATTGGGATCTATCCAGATTGTTCAAATATCATCGAGTGTAGTTTTGTGATGACATCAGAAAACTTTTTGAGGTTTCTTGAATGAATCGCATTAGGCCCCATATATTTGCAGGGATCCAGCTGGAACAGCTGATCCCACACAACTTCAAGGTTAGATGGGAGCTGATCGTTCTCACAATCATGGTCCTTCAGCTCAGGGCACTGAGATCCCCCTGGTCTGCCATCCATATTGCAGACAGAGGCAAAAACTGCATTAAATACCTCTGCCTTGCCCATGTCCCTGTTTGTGAGATGATTATCTTAATCCTGTAAGAGGCTGATATTATTTCTATACTGCCTTTTGCCATTAATATATTTCAAAACACTCTTTTTATTGACACTCTTCTTAAAACACTCATTTTATCCCCCATAGTTCTGGCCAGATGCAACTGCAATTGAGATTTGGCCACATGAATTTTCTTGTTACAATGGTGAGCAGCACCTCGCTCTGTATTCTTCCCATGCCACTTAACCTTGCTTCCACCCAGCATAAACCTTACTTTTTTGCCTTAGCCCCAGAAGAAGATCTCGGTTAGCCTTCTGCCTCATCTGTCTGACTTCCAACATTTTGGAATTGCCTGCTTTCATGACCCTTGGAATGGTGTCTTGGTAGTTCAACATGGTCTGTGAAATCTGTGCTTAGTGTGAAGGTAACACAGCAGAGCAAACCAACACCTTGAATTTCTCCCACATAACTGAAGCTGTTGCCACAACTTGCCTGCTTAGATGAGCACTCGTGCAGGGCTGATCATTAATCTGAACTGCACAGCTCAAATGCTATTCAAGACTCTCACTCGTGAAGAGGACACCTTTTGTTTCCTGGGCTATACTGGTTCTGATTTGTACTGAGGTACCTGAGAAATATCCTTAAAAGATAAAGGATATTATCGCTGATAAAATTCACAGGAAACAAAAAAACCAACCAAACAAACAAACAAAAAAAAACCCCACAACAATCTACTCCCTCATCAATCTTTTTATAAACTTTTAATACTCCAGCCTACATTTCATCTTAACTCACCAAGCTTCTAAAAGTGATAGAAAATAAACTTTATGTCAAGAACCCAAAGCTAAGAAAATGCTTGATCTTTCAAGTTTTACAAGATCCCCTCCAGGGAGAAAGTGTGTGGCTTACCTTGTACATCTGAGTGCTCTGTTCAAAACTGTCACTGTGCCATTGATCACAATCCTTTGATCTCTATTGTTCACCTCACTGTCAACTTCCTAATCCACTTAATCCACGACTACAGGGTCGTTAGAGGTAAAAATGTCAGAATTCTTGTCAAAGTAAAGAACAAGCAACATCCACTGCTCTCCCCTCATCCATCACACTGAATATCACATCATAAAAGACTATCATGTTGGTCAGGTTATGATTCCTCCTTCATAAAGCCATGCTGATGGACATTGCTACAGCAAAGTGAAACTCAACACAGTGGTCACACAGTGGTTAACTTTTTGCAATAGCAAAAGTATGCAATGATTTAAGACCAGGAGAAAAAAGAGTCCCTCTAAAAGAAACTGGCAGCATGGGGCAGAAGGCTTACTTCAGCTCTGGAGGCTTGTACTGTGTTGCCTCTAGCATCAGCTCTGGTGGTCTCATCTGTCTTATCTGCTCTTCCTCTTTCTCAGACTATGTATTTTCCTTGCCAGGCAGTGCCTATTTAGAGTAGGATCCTTTCAGATCCAAGGCAACATTGACTTGCAGTCCTGGAGGAAAAAGCTCAAAGGTGTAGTCATATCAAATACCAGACATCTGCTGGGTTGCCCATTCATTCCCACAGTCCTAAAATGTGGCATTCACCGTTATAGATAAAAGCTGCTGTCAGATACTCAAAACAATCCCCTAATGCATCTGCCTAAGTTGCATCACTCAACCCTGTGATCTTTAATTCTACCATTTTCCTTCTCATCCTGACATCCATTTCAGTGGTATACAACACAAATGGCTCTGATGAGGGAGGCATGCCTATGACAATAACTCCAGCATATCAGTTCCTTCAGAACCTACCAATGGAAGACAATTACCATTGTCTGCATTCCTGCTGAACACAGTTATTCTTTAGAGACTGAAGTTCCAATACTCTAGGCAACACAGTTTTACAACATGAGACACTTTGTGCATGAAGATCTTAAAATCTCTTAATCAAGAAGGACAGGAGTCTTGTTTCTATCCTCCATGTTACAGACTGGGAGCTAAATTCACTAAAGAAGTTCTCACCAGAAAGAAGAACCATATCCCAGCATCTGCAATTGCTGTGACTTTTCTGCCTACCAAGAACACACTTCCTGGGGAATTAAAGTGAAAAATGCAGAACTTCAGGACTGTACCCCAAATATAAGACCATCCACACCCAAGAAATAAAAGTAATAATGCTTCCCACATATACCTCAAACTCCAGATAGTGGTCCTTCAGTTTGTAATCATCTACTTCCTTGCCTTTGAGCTTCTTGTCAGGAGGATAGGAGCGATGTTCAGCAAGCTCAGTGGAGATCTGCTTCAGCTTAGCTTCATGGGACTTCAGCTGTTCATCCTTCAGAAACACATTAGGCACTTAAGTGACAGAATCTAAAATATCCAATAAGCAAAGAAAAATAGAAAGGTTCCTGTACAATAATACCTCATAGTTTCTTTTTCTTAGCTTGATAAGGTCTGCCATCCCAGAGCGCTGCTACCAAAGGCACGCTCTCTCAAAGGCACTCAGAGTGGCCAAGCTTGCAGAAAAACTCAGCAGCTAGCAGATGCCACTGGGAAGGAGAGCAAACTTGTCATCCATTGCCTTGCTGTGAGCAACAGAAGCAGCTTGCTGCTGAGCAATACTGACAACATGACACTTTTGCTTTAACACATTTTTTTGTATATTAATTAAGACTATTGTATATGCAGACAAACTAAGGGCAGACTGAGACAGGTGAAGGCCCTGCCTCAGGTCATTACAATGTAAAAGGAATTCCTTCCAGGATAGAAAGTCATAGAGCCGGGACCCCTCCTTCTATTTCTGCACTGCCAAAAGCTCTCTGGTGTGTGGTTTCTATTTGTTTAGAATAATACAATGCATTCAGAAGAGGAAGGGCTGTCCAGACCCCAAAAAGTATCTCATTTTGCTAAGCTGCTACCAGCTTTTATCCCACTGTGCAGTCGGAGAAAGTGAGGAGCTGCTACTCCCACTTTCTAGGCAATTTCCTTTATCATAATCCCAGGCCCACTCACTTCCTCCAGTCCATCTGTCAGCTAACCTTCCCTCATCTCAGAAGGTTTTCATCTCCTGCAGGATGGCCTTCTGTCCATTTCTAGGCTTGGATCTGAAATCATGTTTGAATTAGGTAAGTCCAAAATAGACACATGATCATGCAGATATTGGTGAATTAGCCAAGAGGCAGTACCCAGGTCAGCTCCTGTGTAGGCACCTCGCCTCAGAGGATGGAACAGCTGCCAGTGCTGTCCCTCAGTGGTGGGGTTCTGAGCACAGCCCACAGCTCAGATGAAGCCCACAGCTTCAAGCTTAGCTCGGAAATGCCTGCACCACACTGAGTCACGCTGGGGACTGAGCATCTTGGCTCACTGAGCTGGAGCCACGAAAAACAGCAAAAAGGGGGAAAACTTCTACAGATGATGATAGCTGAGACCCAGCTAATCTTGTGTTTCAATTCTTTTGCAGGAGTACTGAAGAGAGAAACATGTGGGCTAATTTGCCTCTGCCTAAACATGGTAGGGTTCTAAAGAAAGAATTTGCCAAAAATTCTTGTTGCTGTTAGTTACTACCCTAAATGTGCATGCTCGCTCATCAGTGCCCAGTCACTCTTTACGTTGTGCTGATTCCCTGGTCCCAGGGACATCCTGTGGTAGTGAGTTCTACAGCCTGATGACAGGAGGTCTTTGAGCAGCTATTAATACAGCACTTTCATTTCCAGGGCACCAGCTTTAGAGCTTTTGTGTGTGCTGCGCATATTCAGAAAAAAAGAAAAAACCCAACACCCTAGTAGGTCTTTTCTAGACTCGTTGCTCCTTTATATTTTGCTCTGTCACATCCCTCTTTGGTTGGACTAACCAAGATCATACACTGCTCTGCTTCTGAAAGAAAGTCTGGTACAATGATCTTGCACAACCTGTCATCATGTCCAGCCTCTCTTCCTTACCCATGCCAGGTCCTCACTGCAACTCGACTTCTGGCTGACCAGGAACAGACCCTTTGAAGAAGTAGTGTCCATCATGATTTATCCCATAAAATCCTAAACATCAACCACAGGCATCTGACAATTTGTATTTTTTTATGAGAAACAGCCTGCTGGCAGGTTTTCCACAGTGACAGATGAAAGCAGAAATGTTTCTACTTCCCTTTGAATTTATCTATTTTGAACACTTAACATTCTTCTGCTTGTCTAAAACAGCTTATCTTATTCCACTTTTCATGTCTCTCCTTCTTCAAGATACAAACCACAGGGTTGTGATCTATCATTTCCCTTTCCAGGTTAAATGGAAACAGTGAGACTAGGAAACAACATGCTAAATGGAACAATATACAGAACAACAAGTTCTTGGTGACTGGAGGTAAATTATGGAAGCCTCATACTGTATTTTTAAAAAGGTATGCATGAGCAAAAACTAAAACCAAAATGATGAAACAAGTTAGTATCAGTTTTTTACATAACATGCTTTAAACTTTAGCCCAGAACAAAAAGTGGTAAGTCAGTAACCACATTGTAAGAAGAAAGCCTACTGTCATGGAGAGAGAAAAAGCACAAGCAACCTAAAAACCCTACACCCTTAGAGAAACACAGATTTTGAGACAGTGGTTTCTAAGGATAGTTGCTAAGCTATGAAGACAGTAAAAAAACAAAAAAACAAAAAAACAAACAAAAAAAAAAAACCCAACAAATGCATTTAAGAAGCAATACAGCACGGGCAGATCACTTTAAAAGCTACAGGAAGATGTCATGAAGTATAACCTCTGTCAATCTGATCAACACAATCAGTATCATGTTCCTGCCAATGCAGGAGGAATACCAGGCAGGCATTGCATCTCCTAAAATACAAAAAGGTATGGGCACAAGCATCTGACACAATCAGTCTGAGACAAGCAGAAAATACGTGTGTTTGTGCAAGAAGCAATAGAGCTGTGAAACTCTTTGCCATGGGATACTAAAAGCTTGTGTGATCACAAGGGAGAATGAAGAGATTCATGCAAGACACAGTTTAAAAATATATATATTATACAGGAAATTCCTGAGCTGATAAATGAAGTCTGGAAAATCTAGTCGGAGAAATATAATTGATTCTTGTCTGATGCATCAAAAAGTTTTCACCTTTTATCAATTCAATACGCCAAAGACCAGGAATATGTCCACTTAATCTGAAATTAGTGGCTTTCATAAACACTCAAATACAAAAAAAACTCATAAATCAGTATCTGAAATGTCCTCTGAGGGGCAATAAGCACAAGAATAAAATTATTTATCTAATTCTTTATCTATTTTCTTCAGAAACATAAAACAGTCGTATTTGAGTCTGTTCCTCTTCTCCCCCCATTTTAAATCTTGCACAAGGAAATGACCAGAGATTTACTATGCAAGCCTTCTCCTCCTAGGACTGCTAGTGGCAACAGTTATAAAACAGTGACAAGGACCACCATCCAGTGTCCAGTCAGAAAGAGAAATCATCATCACCTACCCTCTACATAAAAATGTCTCACCTGAGATAGCTTTGTTGTGGTGGCTGGCAGGAGTGGGCGACTGAACTTCTTCTGAGAGCCAATGGCTGCTGGAAATGGTGGTGCAGAGAAGACAGCAGCCACACAGTTAATCTTGTTGATCCAGGTCTGCATTTCTTCTTGGCTCCTGAGGAAGCAACACGTATTAAGCACTGCTGACTCAGCCTTATCTACCTATTTCCATCCCTTCTATAGTATTTTAAAAGTCAGAATAACCAAAACTAGACAATTCTTAAGAGTCTGCTCCGTATTCCTGCCTATGTTTGGAAGCATTTAGTGCTAAGTAGCTCAGTCACAGGCTGGCTTGTGGTTTGGTCCATACCTTAGCACACATCTTTCCCTAATCCAATCCCAGTAACACAGCTCACAGAGCCAACTAATGCCCTGATTCAGACATATGTCCTAAGGTCTCAGTTGTGCTGGACACCACAGATCTCTAGGAGGTTTAATATGGATCTCAGTAGAAAAGGGCTCAGAAGCAAAAGGCAGGTCATCTGTTATGTCTGGATATCACAGCATGAAAAACTTTATTAAATCATTCTTGTATTAAGTAGTAACTTTGTTTCTGACCACAGCATTCCTTCTAGAAAGACATCTGGCTAGGGCTCAATGACATCAGGAGACAGACAATCCAAGGCTACCTTTGGTCATTTGCTTCAATGATTAATCACCCTGACAGTTATAAGTTTGTGCCTTGATTCCAAATTGAATTTCCTGGAGCTTCAGATTCTAGCTGCTGCATTTTGTTATGCCTCTCTCAGCTAGATTAAAAAGCCTCTTAAAACCTGATGTTTCTTTCTCATGCACTACTTGTGCACTGTAATCACATCACTACTTAATCATATTTCTGATCAAATAAACAGATTGAACCTCTTAAGCCTCTGCTTTGACCTGTCCAGGCAGGAATTTATTCATTTTTCAGCACTGCTTTCTCTCCTCAATGAGCAGCACAAGGAGAGCACTTACTGGGCTTGGAAAAGCAGGACTCTCCAATCTGCTGTTTTAAGCTTGAGGACATTGGGTTTCTTCTCGTAGTCTGTTGCCTTGGATGCCAGTGCATGGTGCACACTAACAGCATTCTTCAGATCTTCCTCAGACAAAGCCTTTTCTGGCTTATATTCATCCTGCAGGAGACAGCAGGGGGAAAATTTAGGGCCTTTAATTTCTGCATGAACTATTCCTTTTTCCTTAGCCTAGGGAAAAAACCTTATTCCAGAGTACAGAAATAGTAATAGAGTATATGAACTAAGTGCAACCTGACTTATGGTTTCCACTACCCTTAACATGTTCTACTTTCTCTCTCTTTCTTTTTCTGTTTTGATGTCTTTCCAAGGGAGAGAAGTAGTTCTGCTACCTGCGTGACAGGAAGAGATGTAAACAGGAAGTATTTAGACTATGACAACACCTGTGGATTATTTGTCTTCATTTCAAGAATCCTTCATAATCAGCTCCCCAACTCTACCGTTCAGCTACTTGTGTTCTCAGCCCCTACTGCCTGATTTTAATTTTTCTCAACCAGTTACCTTTGTAGGTGCTCCTAGGCAAGCTCTCACACGTCACAGAAGCCTCCTTACCATGTCCACAAAGAAAATTACAGCAAACTCCCTTACATCTCTCTGATGAGGGTCTAAAAATGGCAAGCACAGCTCTATCTGGGTTACTGACACAGTACCGTGCCACTCCTAACACCAGATGACAAAAACAGCGACTCTTGTTTGCAAGCATCAGCCTGGAAGCAGTCTTTGATCTTCTCAGTGATGGAACCCGGACAAGGGCATAATGTAGCCACAAGTTCCATTCAAAGCCCATGTGACTATAAATGGCTTGGGAAAACCAGGAGCTTTTTGAAAGAAAAGTGATTTTCCAGCAAGGCTGCATCACCTTTTTTTCTGAAGGGCAGGCCAAAGCAGTCTGTAATTGACTCCATTTCTCTCCCTTAGTGTATCACAGAAATCAGTCTCACCTGCAATATGCACCAAGTGTGACATCTGCAAAGCAGTGAAATAACTCCCTGCAGGCATTGTAACTATTGATTCTGCACTTGAACACAATTTATGTGATGAGGTTTATCAGTAAACACAGTGCAGGACGAAGAGTGTGTGCAAGGATTAGTACATCCAGGGAGGCACCCACCTGAGAGAAGAGCTGGATAATGTGCATAAAGTCATTTACAGAACTTTTCTGGCAGCACACCAAACAGGATTGCAGCCAGAGGAATCCATGCCACTGCCAAAGGTATCTGAGCCTTCAGCCAGGCTGGTCTGGGGCTCTCCAGGTTGAGTTTCAGTGGATAGGGAGTCACCAGCTGTGGTGACCATCTCTTGGAAGGTGGGAGAAAACTATCTTGCTCCTTTGCCTGTCTGGTGTTTGTTATGTTGCATCCTTTCTGATGGAGGTCCTGCTAGTGCAGGCCCACAACTTTCCACACTGCTGCTCAGACACTCGACCTGAAAAGAGGAAGCCACCCAGCAGTCCTGCCACACCACCACCTCTATCTGGAGCTAGGCAAGGGCACAACCCACCATGGGTATGGCAGGCCCAGCAGAAAGGCAGAGCATTACTGTACAGGTGACCAAAGGGCAGCCTCCAACCTAAAGAGCTAAGGGGTGATATAAGGGGTTTATAAGGACTGGCAGTGAGCAAAGATAAATGTCCTTCCTCTCTCATAATTTGAGACTCAGCAAGATTTGGAGGCATCTGTCTGTCTTGAAGGATTTTGTCTATACCGACTTAGGGCATTTCATTAAACCTTTTTCAAGAAGTCTGGCATACCCTATCTTGAAGATGGAGGAGGCAAGGCCTCAGATCAAGCCCCTTCCTGTAAGGGGTCAAAAGCTGATTTATTTGGTGGTAGTTTCGGGGGAAATGACTGGCTCCATTGTCCAGGAAGACTGGGAAAACCTCAGAGCCAGGAAATGAAATTAGACAGGCCTCAGACATATGATACTCCATCTTACCTCGTATTACTGCCTAGAGACAGTGTCAGCTATCACTGAGCTTGTTGCCTCCTAGCTTCCTCTGTGAGCTGCATCCAATGTCTGCAACTTACTCTGGTGACTAAACCTGTTTCAGAAGAAGTCCACATTTGGGCAGCCCCAGAAGCAGTCCTGTCTGATCAGCCCTCCTTTCCAACAGAAAGCATTCATGGTAATCCTTGCTAATCCCACCAGATCAGTTGGCTGCAATCTACCTTGACAGCTGGGCTCTGCCAGCTTCTCCAAAGGCTCTGATCAGCATACCGGAAATGTCTCCACGAAGCCTCAGAGAAAGCATGCAAGGACATGAATGTGCTGCCAAAATTCCTTCTCCAAGGCCTTCAACTCTTTCTGACTGGTAGGGAATGCTAGGGGAGTAGGAACATCCATTTTTGCCTAAGCTGTCAAGGACAGTATGTGCTATGATGTGCTGATGTCAGCCTTCAGGTTGAGCCGAAATGGAAGGCAGATCTCTAAAGTTAGACCTAGACAGTGGCAAGGAATATATGGAGCCAGAAAGAAACTATGATCTGACTGTCAGCTGAAGGCTGATGTGAGTGCTGCATACAATGCAATGGCATGCTGAATTCATCCTTCTCAAACTCCTGGAGAATGCCTTTACCACATCTCGATGACCCAGAGTCAGCATATTTCTAAATACATTTTTGGTAAACCAGAGAATGACATTTGTCTTTTCTTATCAGTCACTGTACCATAGATGGATATCTCCATGCAGCTGCATGTGACAGCTACAAGATTCTCTTTCAGAAAGTCTCACTACCAAACACTTTACATCCGTCTGGCCTTTTTCCATCTTTTTTTTTTTTTTTTTTTAACACAGAAAATTTGACAAAATTTTTATAAAAATACCCAAAGCCCGAAAGATTTTGAGGTGCCACATCAAAGAACAACGATGTTGCAAACCTCACAGAAGAGTCCAAATAAAACATGGAGGTTTGTGTCATGTACTGTTTGCCCAGAAGCAATTTCTAGAAGGGAAGCGAGGTCAGCCTTTTATGTCCCCTCCTTATAAGCTTCTCTTGTGTATGCACATCACATCCCATGTCAGTCTAGTGAACAGACATTCTGTCAAGCTGCTACTTTGCAATTTCCTCTTGCTATGAACAGAGGGCAGGAAATTAACCTTGGCCTGAGGATGCCCAGAGAGACAGCCAATGTCCCTATCATGTCCAACTTCTTATTTTATTTAATACTGCACAGGCATGTTTAGTTGGCTAATTGTGAACATTTCCACTGAGCTCCTCCAGTGCCCTCTGTGCTCACTAATTCAGAAACCATCTCACCTAAATCACTTATTTAAGAACAAAACGATACACACCAGAGGAACTGGAGTAAGTCCAATGGGAAAAAAAAAGGTGGGCAGAGAGACAAGGCTGTCCAGAAAAATCCTCAGTAAATGTCAAGTGACCACCATTTACAAAACACTCTCATACATGGCCTTTGACAGCAAAACAAGGAGAACAGCAATGCAAACAGAGACAGCAGAATTGGGATCACACTGCCCACTGGGGGATTCACAGCTGCTATGAACACTTAATATTTGTATTACAATAGTGTATTGAGGGAACAGCTAAGTTACAAATGAGCACAGAAAGCAATACTGCAGAGGTCTGTATGTGTGTTTGTGTGTACACAGCACCTGTACAGTGAGATTTCTCTCGATCCTGCTTGAATAGTGCAATGAAACCACCATCACAGATATCTCCACAGGTATAGAGGGAATGAGAGAAAAAGGACGTGCTTGTGAATGCACCCCGCCCTACTGCACTATGTCAGCCTCACCTCCTCTATGATCACGAGAGAAGGTGAACTGAGACAAGGCAACCCTTTGACCAGGACTATTTCCAGAACCATGCACTTCTGCAAAGAAATCAAATTGTTCTAAAATGCTTCACTATTTCCTAAAATTAGGATTATTCAGTCCCTACAGAAGGAAACAGCTGCTCAGCAACCTTTACTATAACTACTTGGCCTAGCTGTGTATTTTTTAACGCTGCCACCTTCACCTTCTATGATACTACATCCCTAGCAGAGTGAAGTTTGAGTGCTGAAGGAAAGCCCTGGAGGACCCTCTGAAGCTGAAATCACAGGCGTTTTCACAGCTGCAGTATGTGGCTGAGCAGGGGCCAGAGGCACCCTGGGGAGGCTCACAGCTGCTCTGTCACTCTTGCAATGAGTTACCTCCATCACACCCTTCTGTCAACCTCTCACAGCACAAAAGCAAAAGCCTTGCTTGGCAGTGTGCTACATTTACATTCTGTAAATGAATTCAATGCAATGGATGGCTCCCATGCAAATGGGAAAATGCAGCTCTGCACTGCCCTGTAACCACTGAATTTAAGTGCTCTGACAAGTGCAAAATACGCAACTAACAAACAAATAAGAACACGAATTCCAACAATGCATTTTGTTCTGCAAAGATGCAGTCATATGTGAAATTACTCCCTGCTTCTGAAAGCATGGAGGGTAAGAGGGGGGAGGGCAGCATTCTGTACAAAATTTGCATCTTACGTCAGCATCTCTACATTTTATTAAACAGAAAGCATTTTCAACTAATATGCCAGCAATACTCATAAAAATATTTAATTAAGGTGCTAAAATAGAGAGTATACTCAGTTCTTTCCCTGGAATATCAAATCAGAAATTAATTATTTTATTATAAAAAAGGAGTCTTCTTCTTTCTCAGAGAATCATACAGTTTTTTCAGGTGAACATTAAAGATTACTTTTTTCAGAAACTGAAGCAGATGAATCCACGTTGGTCAGAATAGGGCAAGTACAAGCCTGCCATTAAGGCATTTTAGTAACACCTGAACGTGTTCCCAGCAAAAGGACTTGGGATTCAGCAGACTTGGTTTTAGTGTCTTGCACTGGCTCTGAGCATATCACATCCACATTTCAGCCTGAATCTTCTATACTGACTGCAGATTGTTTTATCTGTTTCAAGATTTCAGCGCCCTCAAAAAGGTACTGCACCCCGAACATTCCTCTTGTAAAACTCATGCTATAATAACCTGATTCAAATCACTCTTTCTTCTCAAGAGACTATTGAGGTTGGCTCCAGTGAAACCAACAACTTCAGACAGCCACAGCAGGGGAGGAGGAAATAGCAGTATGTACTTGCACTCCTGATAGTTACAAAACTATCCGTTTTTGAGTGAAAATGTAAAACAGCTTTCAAAGAAGTATACTTCTGCAATATAGGGCAGTCTGGACAAGCAGCACCTATTCCATGAATATTTCATCTATACTGGAGAGCAAAAAGCCTTAACAACCTACTTAGCTGCTGCCATTTATTTGATTTTGACAGTTCTCACTCATATGTTGCATTTTATGTTCTAACAGTGTAGTTAAAAATGTACTATAATATATTTAAGCTTGCAACAAAAGGCTTGAAGGATTTAATCTGACTTTTTTTTTAGACATCTTGCAGTCAGGAAGCACATTTTGTTAGAAACCAGTCCTTTCTTGCTTTGTGGAAAAAAAAGTATCCTTTTATCCTTCAATTTTGCAAAGGAACAGAAGCCGCAGATTCCTACCAAAGCCAAGCTGTTGTTCAATTGTTTTGCAGCTGGTCTGGCAGGCACTGCAGAAAAGTGTAATATGAAAAGGTGGGAAAGGAGGACAACCTTACAGAAGGGGAAGTCATATATATGAAATGCAAAATTAGAAGCAGCCTAGAGGAATGCGTGCACAACGCAGAGAGGTGACTCTGTCTTTGCTGGTGAAGCTGGCTGGCTTTTTCTGCGGCGTGAGACAGCAGTGGCATATGCTGGAACTTACAGGGGGCACATGTGGATGTGGGCAGAGGAACAGAACTTGAACTTGTGAAAAGGGACAGGGTGTCAATGAGAGGATTCATGCCTGAATGTGTGTGTTAATAGGGTGGGGGTAGGGAGATCAGTCATGCTGTGCATCCGAGGGAAAGGAGCCTGGAGGTGCGCTGAGAGAGTGGAGAGGATGTGTGCTGCTTTATCCCTCTTTAATTACTTTTCAAAAGACAGTGATTTCCCCTACCTTCTGCAAGTACAGGACTGTCCCCTTCAGCACAGCGTAAAAGGTTTTCCAGCCTCGTTTTCCCCGGGGAGCTGGAAAGAAAACAAATGAAAACCCATTTAAATCAGATCCATTTTTATACTTTGTCTATGCTACGGGAGAGCTGTAGGACACATTAGTCCTGTGTTAAACCTCCTTTGAACTATCTTTTTCAAAGGACAACGCAACTTAGCACACTGCCTGCATGTCACAGTGCCTACATGTACCTGCTGTGAGACAGAGTAATACAACAACCCTGATGACAGCCCTGGACTGGATCAGAAAGGAACAGCAGCAATGCAGAAAGCAGGCCACAGAGAGACAGAGACCCAGTCTTTGTGCTCTTGAAGAGAGGCAGACATTGCCCCTACACAGCTACGCCTGAGCTCTGCACCACAACAGTTTTCAGAAAGAAGCAGTCTTTCTACATGCCACAGCAGGCTGGCAGGAGCTGCTCAGAACCAGTGGGATACTACACAGAAAGCAGTGTCTCCCCAGAGCATCATCCCCCTTTACTGCTGCTGCAGTCCCAAGGTGGCATTAAGAAAGGAGAAGGGTGCCAAACCAAAAAACACTCAACCCCACAAGAAAGCAGAAGTCAGTTAGAGGTTGAAGAACATAACAGAGACAACATATCTAGCCCATAAATTCCTAGAGACAAGCAGTGGCTGGGGGGGGAAGTAAATTCAGCCTGAAGGCTGAAGGAGCTGGGGGGGGAGAAGTAAATTCAGCCTGAAGGCTGAAGGATCCAGTCTGGAATTCAGGTGTGACAGAGCCAGAGAATTATGTGCAAGCTGTACAGTCACCAGAGACCAGAAGCCTACATCTACGCTCACTCCCCACCAAACATCCATATAGTGTATTACTGACACTATACCGAAATTAATACACACACAACTAAAGAATGACACTCAGAAAGGCACCCCATTCTGATCTGAAGACAGAAAGTGAAGATGAAGAGGTTACAAGTCCCTTGTCCCAGAGGTTAATCATTCTCATCTTGCAAAATGGGCCTTATTTCTAACTGGCATTTGTTCAGTTCAGCTTCCAGTCACTAGCCCCTGTTACACCCTTCTCCTCTAAGTGCCTAGAGTGCTTTAGCCCTTAGAACTAGGTTCCTGAAAAATACAGATGACCATTCTAGCACATCACTTAATGAGAAATCCCACACAAGTTAATCTCTGCCCTGCAAGGACTCCAACAGAAAATGAAACTTGAAAAAGTCTAACAAACAAACAAAAAAAGTTTTATCAGCACCTGGAAAACCAGAATGCAACTTTTTTGAGGAAGACAAACCTTTAAATTGTACAGGAACTTCTTAAAATATGGCCCTAATTGCATTACTCACAAAAGTTATCTCCAGAATGCCAGTGACCAGTATGCTAAATAATGAGCAATTCTGATATTTATAATTAAAGAAATAATTTAATAAAGGCTACCAGATACAATTACTCATTAAGGTTGAATAAGAAGATGTTTAATAAAGACTAGTCTATTTAGAGTATCCAATCATCACAAAGAATTAGGTCAGCTTGATTTTGACACCTCTGTCTGAATCCAGTTGTCCAGCTGTTTGCTTCCATCTTGAAAATACTGACCTCCAACTGTACCTTCTAAAATAGACTAGCAAAACATGTGAACATCAAAGAGCTTAGCCTGAGAGAGATTGGCTGTTGCTGGAAACCCATCATAAAGCCAGACTTTGTCTTTGGGATTTAGCCTACCAATGTGAATCATGAGTAGGCAATCATCAACAGTTACTGGGGAAAACACAGATGCTCTGACTAACCTCAGCTTTTTCCAAGATCTATAGACAACAAATTAAGATATACAAACAACAAAACACACACAGGTGCATCAGAGGCCCTTGATGATTAGTGCATCACAAACAGAAGTAGGACAAAAAGGGAAGAAGATAATTAAAGTAAGTAAGGGACACAGCAGGATTATTACAAGAAAGGGGTGGGGAGGAACTGCATACTAAAAAGCTGTCTGCTGCCAAAAGCTGCTACCCTTCACTGGATATGTGATCCATGGCTGGGAAAGTATGGAAGGGAACAGTATCTTCTAAACAGAGGTAAAGAACAGCATTCCTTTAAAGACAGACCCAGAGAGGAGGGGAGATCTGGAACAATATGGTGCCGCATAAGGAAAATGAGAATTATATTACTGCAGAACAGCTACTGTAATTCACTTGAAATTATTTTCTATCTGTAAACCACTATACTAAGTTTTTTTTAGCCCAAAAATTCATATTGCTTTGCTGTATCACATTACTTCCTATACTTATGCATTAGAGCTTCTGCAAATGGGACTGAACATTGCAAATTCTAGCCTAACAGTGAGAGTGTGATAATGCAGTTGTGTTACCTGTTATTGCTGCTATTTCCCCTAATGAAGCACCACTATTCGCCTTGAGAAGTAAATGGGTTCATTGGTAAGTGGCATTGTGAAGAGTAACAAGAAAATAACACATTAGAATTGAAAAATTACTCACTTTTCTTTCCATCCATATCTGCATGGATTTTCCGAGCCAGAAATCCAGTTTTATACACGGCAGCACTGGGGTCATGAGGGATGTCCAGGAATGGGTTATTTGAATTGCCAATTCGACTGACAGCCTTTGTCTGGTTGCCATTATCCTTTTCATCTGTACCATCCGAATGTGATTTTTTTTTCTCTTCTTCATCCCTTTAAAAGCAGTGAAAATCATGCATGAAGGACAGACTGACCAGCAAAGTTTCATTTCAGCACTTTTCGTCAAAATATACCTCTCTCTTTATAGGGGGCCATATTTAGGGAGAAATCTAGAAATATATCAAAATATAGACTTATTATAGCACAGTTTCAGTTCACCTACTTTACCAGCACAGGACACAGATTTTCAAAAAGTACGTTTCATTATTGTCTCGAAAGATAAGACTTCAAGAGTATTCTGTGTCCTCCAACTTTCCTATTTTTAATTCCATGTATTTGAGTGCTAAAATGGGAAATATTTACCTGCTGGGTTCAGCAGAAAACCCCCAATTTTTTCATGAGCTTATATGTAAATGAAAAGAATTAGAATACTACAGATCACTGAGGCTTACCCCTTAACTTAGCATATGAAACACAGACTCTACCTCTTTTTCTTTATTTTCCTCTGCAGACTAGCATAAAATTAGTAATTTAAAAATAAAAACGACACTAGGTGCATTATGTCATCTTTACTTTGGAAACAAAATGCTGCTGAAAATGTTACTTATTAGGGCAATGTATTCCACAGAGCTCCTGGGGACAACAATGCGAGTCACAAGAATTGCCTGACTAATAAATACCTTTTTGCTTGTCACAGGCAAAGGCTAAAAAGGACTAGGCAACCTAGAAAGTATAGAGTGTCCATCACAAGAGTAGGACAACAGTTTTCAGAGAATAGTCCAGGTTACAGAGTAGCTCTTTATCCTTTGAAATCTGCATACATTCCCCTCCAGGAGCCTGGTGTGATAGGGAGTATGAAGGCTGTCATTGGAAAGTCGCGGTAGCAACGCCTCCTGAGACCAGCACCTGATTTAAATTTTCGAAAAATCATTTGAGCATAATGATGGCTAATATTGCCAACCCACTGTGGGTGGGCCTCAGCTTGAGGCATCTCACTGGCATCAAGAGACTGGCAGAGAGAGCAAGCTCGAGCAGATCTTCCAAACACATTTCTATGTTCAAAGGCACGTACTATGTGATGATTAGCAAGGCACATATCAATCCAGAAGCTCCTTTAGGAATAAAGTGCTACCATGGCTGCTTACGGGAATGACCATTCAAAAAAATGTCCTCCAAGACTGCAGGCTGCAGAAACAAATCTATCTTATCCTCAGCTCTGCTGCTGTGGAAGCTTATTATCACCCTCTACAACTACCTGAAAGGAGGTTGTAGCCAGGTGGGGGTTGGCCTTTTTTCCCAGGCAACCAGTGAATGATGAGAGGACATAGCCTCAAGCTGTGCCCAGGGAGGTTCAGGCTGGACATCAGGAGAAATTTCATCACTGAATGTGGTTAAGCACTGGAACAAACTTCCCAAGGAGATGGTGGAGTCACCATCCCTTCAAGTGTTCAAGAAACAAATGGATGTGGCACGTGGTGAAAGGGTGATGTTCAGTTAAAGATTCTACCTGATGATCTTGGAAGTCTTTCCCAAACTAGATGATTCCAAACAAAATTATTCTATGATTCTATGAAATGGTCTTTGGGGAAATAACTTAAAGGAGGTAAAAGGCTAACAGACTGATTTGACAATAAGGAAAACAAATCCAGAAACATGGGGGCTGAATTAGTGAACTCTGTAGTAGCAAGGAATGTTCTCAAGCATTTAACTTTGATCACCTCATATAAAATTATAGAAATACAGTCAGGAGGTGCACCATATCTTCATGATGTTGTCTTGCAAGGTCTCCTAATTAAGAGGAATGAAACTTTTACTTGAAGATCTGATTCCTTCAAGGAAAAGCAGTCCTTGCATTTTTAGCCTACTGATGTGTGCTTTCCCACTCCAGCACAGAAAGTTCTACAAAAATTTATTAGCCAAAGCAGTAAGGACTTCTTCAAGTATGCTTTAGTTGAAGCCCTCTCCCAGTTGAAAAGGTGTAGGTGTTTCTGACAATTTTGTTTGTCCCCACCCTACATGAGTCTACTCACTGGCTGCTGGTAAGTCTGAACCACTGTGTGTTATATGTTTTTTAGATATATGCCCATTCCAGAAGCAAATTCTCTCAACATGACTCTGAGGCACTTAATCCAGACTAAAATCTCTCAAAGGGCATAAGCACACAGGCTGATTTGTCACACAGAAATGCCTTGTGAATTCTGGGATTTCAGCCAAGGACACAGCAGATTTCTCCTTGTCAGCAGAGACGAATTGCAGTAAAAGGCTTAACACTTTCTTGGAATAAACTATGTCCTTTGGAGCTATAGGAATGAATTACTGTATACTGATCAATTGTCCTGTGGGAATATCCAAGTGCCCTTAACCAAGCAGCCACAGTGGTGTGATAAGCAATCCTCTGGGGGATCTTGGACACCTCTAAGAGCTGGGAGCCGTGCTCTTAAACTCAGCACTTCTAGGGTAGCTGTTAAAATAGGAATTCCTCAAAAGACATGGTGGAAAGGACAAAATATCTGCTGTCACAACTGCTGGGAGCACTGAACAAACCTTTAACTGGTCTTTTGTTCTATCACGAAAATGGGATTTTTTGAGACCCAGAAGCTTCATTTCTGAGAGCTGAGTGCTCTGACAAGATGCACGAGGGCAAGATGCACAAGTCTTCAAGAGGCAATGAAGGGAGACAGAGAGGCAGGAAGGACTCATTACACACAGGAAGTGGATGAAAACCAGGGGATCTGGGACTCATTTGCTCAAACACTCAACTTCATGTTACTTCAGTGGTCAAACATAAGAAGAAAGCAAGATGATTTGGAGGAATGCCAAAGTAGCAAAAAAAAGTTCAAGTATTAGCTTTTCCTCGGGTATCTTCCAAAGTTGGCTGAATAGATAGGTCCCAAATACTGTTTATCAAGGATTTAACCATCTGAGCTTACTTCTAACAAGCCTTTGGGGTACTTTTGCAAGAAAGAACTGCAGAAAATTCAGAGGGGGGGTCCTCTGGATACATAATCTGAAAATTGATCTTTGTTTGAAACCCTAAAGTGTGGGGAGTGCGGCTACCTGCCCATCCTCAGATGGCTCTCACAGATCACCCATGTGCTGTAACATCCCCAGTGTGAAGTGGGTAAGAGTCAGTGGTGATCTCTGCGCAGGTATGTTCAGAATTGTGGATGCAGTGTCACACAGGCATTAGCTCAGGTCCTTTTGAAGGGCAGGACCACTGCCTCTCTTTTACATTTCATACAGGAAATAACACAATCCTTGTGCCTTTAGGGAGGGAAAAACTCACAATGGTTCCAACACACCATTCAGTATGCAAACCATCATCATGAAGGTCCAAATTAGGCTTGCAGAAGTCTTATGATATTTTCTGCCCCTGATCAGCAGAGGAAAATCATTCCCTGCTCTGGGTCTGGAAGCAATTGCTCTGGTGACTCCTCCCTGATGACTGAAAAGGGTTGATAGCTGCAAAACTTCTTTTAAGTCCCACTTTCCATTCATAGGAAATGGGACCCGCAGTGTCTCTTCTCTGCAGGGTATTGGTGACAGGAAAAGGTTTACCATCTGTAGAGTTTCTCTAAGATTCTGTTTATGGCACATGATGTTTGCAAGGCTTCCCAAAACAAGAGGCTTCAGTTCCACTTCTGTAAGCTTATCTCACTGGAAAAGGACCTAAAGAGAGAGCAGCCCTCTGGCTGCCCATGAGAACCAGCACACCAAACCCAGGACCTGCTTGTGCTATCATCTGCAGTCACAGCATTGAAACAACAATGTTTTCCTTCCCAAAAATATGTGATAGCTGACAACTACAAAGAGTTGGCCCCTTATTCTCAAACACATAGATGTGAAAAAAAAGAAAATTCAGATGTTGCCATTTTGGTGAAGAAAAGCATCTTCTGCCTCTCCCAAGAAGACTCTATACAAGGATGCCCCATTTCTGTCTTCTGGGAGAAAAGCACCAACTGATTCTCTCAGTAAGAAAATTATTTCTGTACAATCTATGGTCTGATTTGAGGCTCTGCCTCAGAAAATTCTGAAATGACTGATCTGGAACGATGTGGTCAAGCTCTTAATTTTTAAAACTCTGCTTCATCTCTGCATTTGTTCAAATAGCAACCTTATATGACACAGCAGAAGGTTGAGTTCATTTAAATATTGCAATTGAGAAAAATTCATGTTTGTAACATGCATCCATGAAACTAACAGCATCTGTATCAGGAAATTGACTTGAGAGAAGTTTTGGTATCTTTCCCAGGGGGAGGAGGGAAGAAAGAGAACCAGGTTGAATACCACCTGACCCCACCCTAAAACCAATCAAGAAGTTGCAAGCAGGAAACATCCTAGAACTTTGAAGACAAAAGTTAATTGTAACAGGGAGAGATTTCTCAGTTTGACCTAGAAAAAGGTGAGCTTCAGCAGAGATGTCTTTTTAACTACCCTAATCTCAGCAACACAGTTTGATTTGTCAGCATCTCTTTCCCACAATTACCATCTGAATGACCTGTTTTGTTTTGGTTGAAAGGAGATAATTTTTAAGTGTAGTCTATATAAACAAAAAAAGAATATACCTTGTCCCTGTAAACTTCTCTGGTTAGAGAAGTGTGTAATCGGCTAGTTAAAAACCAAGTGACTCTCCTGAAAACTACACTGTTCTGCTGAGAGGAGGCTTTTGGGACACAACTGGCTCAAAGGCAGCCATTTGGCTTTAGCAATTTTGCAAGCAGTGCTTTGGGAGTACATATATTAATTCTAGATCACCTGTTTTAAGATGATGATGTTTTTATTCCTATTACTTTCAACAGTAATCAGACACAGTATTACAAACAAAGGAAAACAAAAATAGCCACCATGACATTTCCATGTAGACATCATGCAAATAAAACATAACTTAGCTCTGGCACTTCTGTAACCAAACGGATTTTTATTTTTCAGCTTAAAGCTGACAATGATCAGTGTGAAAGCCAAAGAATGAAAAACACCTGAAAACCTTGGGATATAGTATTACAGACAATGAAGGGATGTTAGGATGCCAGGCAATGTCTTTCCCTCTATGGCTGGATCTCCTCTTCTTAACCCATTCCAGACAGATCAACCAGCTCAAAAAAACCTCCAATGAAAGGACTTCTGTACTTTATCCAGGCAAACCTGTGCCTTGGTTTAAATTCATAGCCAACCTTTTTAAAGGTTGATTTCAAATTTCCCTTGTTTCAAATTTAAGCCCATCCACAACAGACATGAAGAACAGTTCACACCTTTGGGGTTTGCAGTGTGGAGCAGAAGTGTGTTTTCAGGATCCCACATTCACCAGACCAGTGTAAATTTCAGGTCAGATCTCTTTACTTTACAGATTATGGTATGTGATTCACTTTTAACTTTGTGGAGAACTCGAACCAGGCATGACTGCAGAAGAACTGTAGTGCAATTCTCTCTTCATAGCTGTACTCATGCTTTCCTGTTCAAAAAGGATAAATGAACACTCCTACTGAAAGTCTTTGGAGAACATCTGCTGATTAAGGTGTCACTTCTCGTGATTGAAGTCAATAGTAGCCTTTTCTTTGCGTGGGCTTTGGATCAGACTGTAATTCTACTGGAAATGTACTGCAAACTGCATAAGATGATAACACACCTAGCTCACAGCTAGTAAGATAAGGATTGGATAACAGTCCTTCCCCATCTTATGTTTCACCATTACCCTTTCCTGCCTATGGACTTACTGATAGCCATTAATCCACTAAATAATGTACTTCCAGAGTAGCTCTTAAACCTTTGCTTAGCTGATGAGCAAAGGATCCTCAAAGGATTTCTGGCTGGAGGAAAGGCATTCCTTCGAAATGCCAGCATTGCAGGAGAGCTTATACTGGGGTTTGCAGTCCTATCTTCACCTTTGCCTCACCTCCTTCTTCTTACCCTGCCAAGTGCATCATGGAAGCAAAGGAATCAGCTTTGGAAGGGAGATGGGATTTTCTTTGGTCCCACCAGAACAAAACTGACCATGCTTCCTTCCTATTCAGCTTTCTTTGCAGATCACAACAGTAGAGCAAAAGATATATGTGTCTCCTCCCTCAAGCTCAGGCAGTCCCAGGGCTTCTTGGGGTTATTATTTTATGCCAACCACACATCTCTATAAAAATGAAGAGAAACATCTTCACACTTCCTCTTCCAGCCAGTACTCTCAGCTCTAAAGGTATTGACAATGCCCAAAATGAGCTTTGTTTCTCATCATGGAAATTAATTGTAACATTATTCCTAGCTATGTGTCAATCTCAGATTGGAGCAGACAACTGGTACTCTGAGCATTTTCCTGTAAGAAAGTAGCTTTATACCCACTCAAAGCCTTATTTAAGAAAAAGTCTGAATTATCCCTCTTCAGCCTGCTTGGAATTTTCCCCCAAAGGACATGGACTAGACTATGTAAATGTCAAAGCAGTTACCACCTATACAGGAGGCAAGATCTCATAAATCTCATGAACCTTGACTGAGGTTCATGGGAGCAGAGCCAGTCATGAGCCAGTTCCCACCTGGAGGCTGCCCAAGTGTATTAGACACGGTATAGTTTCTTGGCAAGAGCTGGAGGAAAATTCTGACATTGAGAAAGTCACATAATGGATTCTGCTGGTTCTAAAGTACCTGTGACAGTGTCTGGCAAGCAGCTTCGGTGTGACATGTAAGATTCACACAGCATGTTCCAGGTCCAAGACACAGTCTGTGAAAATGTCTCCCACCATGACTTTTAATGCTCATCAGAGATGGCACTTCTTGCTGATTCTCATTAAAAGCACACCTTCTTTACTACTCTGACACCACCTAACACATTTCTAAACTGGGGCAGCAATCCCACTTGGAACCAGCTGCCCTTGTGAGACTGCACACCCTAACAAGAAATTTGTTTGCAAAGCCTGAACTAAAAACAATGAAGATCAGAAGCCACTGGGCCTGCAAGACCTATGGCAGTTGATAAAAACTCTAGAACAAGAGGTGCAGGAACATGCATTCGAGACATACACTGTTCCCAAGAAGGTAAGGTTTCAGATATGTAAATATGTGTAGGGAAATACCCTTGTATAGCTGAAACATACATAAGACATCGTTTTCCTATTTTATACCAAAATCCACTGTTCTGCAAGTGGCAAAATCAAGAGTAGACACTTCTGCACTTTCCTGGCATAACTAGACCACATGAAACCTAAGCACAGAGAAATACCAGTTTAACACAATCAGAAATTGAAGCTTTTTCTTGTCTGCAGCATTTACATAGTTAACAAGTGTTATCCTGTCAAAAGCAACTAAGGATTGGAGGGAGTGATATCAGACTTTGTCCATTTATCATCTTTCACATTAGGTTGTTGTCAAGTTATCCATAGTTAATCAGGAGATAAACCAAGACAATAAACCAACAGCAGGAAACTCAATCCAAGAAGTGTGGTTCTATTCAACAGTTCTGACACAATGAACAGAAAGATAAAGGGAGACGTCAACTTCTGTTTTATTTATGCAGCCATAGAACAACAGAGGATTTAATTTCTCTCTTTTCAGGCTGAAGTTTCCTACTAAATGAAATGTCCTCTTTCCTTACAAATGCAGTTGGCTCCTATTATTAACAACTCCCCTTGCTGGAGAAACAGATGATGCTGTATTGCCAGGTCATTCATTAGCAAGAAAAGCAAACTCATTATGTACGTTGGCTATCTTCTACAGGTTTTGGAGCCCACATACACAGACGGTGACAGGACGTATAAACAGATTACTACACAGGTACTACTGTTAAACTTCTAATTTCTACAACAGAAGTATACTTACACTGCCCATTCCAACTTCTCATTCTTGATTGAATTGTAGAGGGCCTACAAAGGGAGAGAAATGAGATGGAATTATTGTTAGACCCCTCCTACACATACATTAATATGCTGAGGAAAGATACCCAGCTAGTATCAGCAAGCAAGCGGTCTCTGATCAAGAAAGTCCTGTATCTGCTAATAGTAATGTGAAAATCTTCAGCAGAAATTCCACCTAAGAAAAAGATACTTAATGTGTGTTTTGAGATTACAGTCATTTTTCTCAAGTAATACTTTGGGGTTTGTGATTTGTGTCTCTTTAAGAACATAGAATCATGAAATACCCATGGAAGGGACCTTAAAGACCATCTAGGTCCAACACTGCTGCCATGGGTAGAAACACCTTTCACTAGGCCAGGTTACTCAGAGCCCCAGAACACTTCCAGTGATGGGCATGTACAGCTTCTGTGGGCAACCTCTTCCAGTGCTCACCACCCTCACAGTAAAGAATTTCTTCCTAACATAGACTCTAAAGCTATTCTCTTTCAGTTTGAAGCCATGGCCCCTTGCCCTTTCCTTATATGCATTTGTAAAAACTACCTGTAGGCTGCCTTCAGGGTCTGGAAGGCCACACTTAGATTACTTTTACACCTTCTCTTTTCCAGGCTGAAAAAACTCCGTTCTTTCAACCTGTCTCCATAGGAAATGTGGTCCATCCACCTAATCACCTTGGTGTCCCTGTTCTGGACTCACTCCAGCAGTTCCACGTCCTCCCTATGCTGGGACCCCAGAGCTGATGCAGGGCTCCAGGTGGGCTCTCTCCAGAGCAGAGCAGAGGGGCAGAATCCCCTCCCTGCCCTGCTGCCCACGCTGCTTTGGATGCAGCCCAGACACCTTTGGCTTTCTGGGCTGGGAGTGCCCATGGCTGGGTCATGTCCAGCCTCTCACCCACCAGCACCCCCAAGTCCTTTTCACAGGGCTGCTCCCCATCTGCTCATCCCCAGCCTGTGCTGATACCAAGGACTGGTCTGACCCAGGTGCAGCACCCTGAACTTGGTCTTGTTAAACCTTTTGAGATTCCCATGCACCTACTTTTCTATTTTAGCCAGGTTACTATGGACACCATCTCATCCTTCAGCTGGGTTTCACCTGCAGATATCCCGAGGGTGCATCTGATCCCTTCATCCATGTCATTAATGAAGGTATTAAATAGTACTGATCCCTGGTCAATGACATTGTGCCATTGACCATTACCTTCTGGATGTGACCATCCAACTACTTTCTTATCTGTCTAACAGTCCATGCATAAAATCCATCTCTCTGCAAGTAAGAGACAGGCATGTTGTTAGGAACTCTGTCTAAGGCTTTACAGAAGTTCAGATAAATGAAATGTGTAGTCATTCCCTTGTCCACTAACATGGACACTCCATCATTCAAGGCCACTGGGCTGGTCAGACAGGATTTGTCCTTGATGAAGCAGTGCTGGCTGTCTTGAATCCCTGTTCTCCATGTGCCAGAGCACAGCTTCTAGGAGGATCTGCTCCATGATATTCCCATGCAGGCAGTGAGGCTGGGAGGTTCCTGTTTGCCAGGGTTCTCCTTTCCACCCTTTTAAAAGATGGGTACCATGTTCCTCTTCTTCCAGTTACCTGGGACTTCACCAATACAATGGTGAATTCATGACTACAGTGACTTTACAAATACCACGGAGAGTGGCTTGACAACTACATCAGCCAATTCCCTCAGGACTGTGGGATACATCTCACTGGTTCTAACAGACTTAGGTACATTCTAGCTCCTCAGGTGGTAATGAACCTGAACTTTACTTAGTTTGCAAAAGCCACAAGACTATGGCATTGAAATTCAAAGTTCAGTCTAATTCCTGACAATCAATGAGACCTTTTGGTCAATGACTTTAATGGGGACTTTAATATTTCACCACATGGGCCAATGTGAGAAAATTTGCCAGAATAGCTATCCAAAGTCCCTAAGCTTCACAGACACCTGAATGCTTTCCCAGTCACACACCTAAACATAAAACATGATCCGTTTCTAAGTGCAAAACAGAAAATTAATGTTAAGCAACTTTTGAGCTTGAAAATCACTATCTGCGACTGATGTCCACTAACACTGTTCCTCTTTCAATTCATAGAAAAGGTGCCCAGTAAGTTTGACACCAGAGGTAACAGTTCTGTTTTTGATACAAGCCTGCAAAGAAAAGGGTCTGAAACCTGACTTAAAAAAACCCAAAAATCAAAAAACAAAACAAACAAACAAAAAAAAAGGCAAAAACAAAAAAAACAAAAAAAAACAAAAAAAAAAAACCAAAAAAACAACTGAACCCAGTTTCAGACAGCTGGGATGGATTTTTTTTTTTTTTCTGAAAGAAATTACATATATCAAATGGATAAGTATGTCTTATTTCAGCCCTCCATGAGCTGATGTATACAACGGATAAACCCCTGGTATTACCAAGCTAATGGAGCTCTTCAAATAGGTCACTTAACTCAAGTGAAGTATTTTGGTATGGAATGTCCCTGATTCTCACACGCATAATCTGCATTTGTAATTCACCTTATATACATAGCTAGATTTACTCCCTCTGGCACATAACTCCTACACAGCCTCAAAATATGTTAACGTGTAGAAGAACTGTTGATGCACATGATTAGCAAAAAGTAGCACATCAAGTATGAACAAGGCTGAAAATCACATACTATAATAGCTATGACATGATGCTCAACAGAAACAGTAACATTTAGATAGCCTTAATGCTGACCCAAACCAAAAATAACTCAGAAACTTAAGAGTTGAAATTAGTCTTCTGCATATGCCACAGCTGAATTCACATGAGCATATCCCACTCTTCATCCTGTCATCCACTGGCTCCTTTTTGAATCTGGAAGTCTTATTTGAAGATCCTTAATATTCAGCTCTGTGGAAATATGGCTTAACTGAACCATACACAAGCAGATCAAACATTACGGTGTAATTCACTTCAAGCTGATGCTACACAGGCAGCAACTCTTGGCCACAATGTGCACAGAAGGTAGGTTTCTCAGAGCCAATACAACAGATATGACCACAAAGAACACTTATGCCTCATCCTACTGACACTGAGCTAGCAAAGAGAGGTCCTCACCACTAACTTGAGCTTCACTGTGCCATTCAGAGAAATAAGATTAAGTATTTCCAAGTCTGGAGTTTTCACTGTTTCTACAGAACCTATCTTCTCTAAAGTTGTGTAAGGCACTGTGAACCAACGGCAAACAACCAAAGGTGAACAGATGGGCATTTCTGACAATTTGTAGGCACTCGCTTAATTTTCAGGTGAAAGCTATCAGGAGATTTTAAGACCACTCTGCAGAAAGAAAGCAAAAGAAAGAGTTAATATTTCTCCTGCCAGCTCAGCAGAATTAGACACAACACCATTTTTCTACACAAACCAAAGCTGATACTGGTTTCTGCAGTCACTGAGCATTTCTTACATGATTTGGCCAAAGCCCCTGTCTTATTCTTTGACTTGTTCTTTTCATCCTGGTATGACTAAAATAATCTCTTATATTCTGAGCCAGAAAATTACTCCAAATACAAAGCGAAGCGGCTGCATACTTCCTCCAGCTTTTCAGAAGCAGTTATTTTTTTCCTCATCTAGCCCAACGTGTTTCAGAAACAGCAAAAACCTGGCTTGAGGAAACACATTTGTTGTCCTCTGGCCCAAATGCCGACAAGATTGGGTCAAAACCTCTGAAAATTAACACCTGCCCTGTGCAGGTTTTTATGAGATTTCACTGCTAAGCACGTCTCTAGGGATCATTGCAGCCAAAGAGCAGAACACACAAAAGCAGCAGTCCAGATTGGTGCGGGGATAACAAATGCCCCAGGCTTCTGCCTTGTGAAAAGAGAGCTGTGTTTGTCCCAACCTTTACTAATAAGCCAGACATCATCTTTCTTCTTTAGGGAGTAACCAACACCAAACCAGTCATATGGCACACATCTGACCAAGGACATGGTGCCCCCCACAGACCATCAAACAGAGCCTGTCAAAAAGTTTCTGGTATTTACAAAACAGAAAGAAAACTGTACAGAGTATGCATAGCCCAGACAGCTGTGTTCTGTAAACCTGTGCATGTTCTGTGTGTCTACCAGGCATGTTCACTGAGACCTCAGCAAGCAGACCTCTCCAGGGATGCAAACACACGAGTTCTCATGCCTGTTCCCCAACCTACTCTCTGGCAGAGACTCTGGCAAGGCTGCGCACCTGCTGCTGGACTCACCCGCCTTTCAGAGCTGCTGTATGTCACTTCTCCAAAACAATTTCTAATTTAGCATTTTCCTGATGTCTGCCTGGGCTCTCATATGTTCCAGAGAAGCAAAATTTTTTCCTGCCGTGTTCTGCAAGCAGAACCATACATGTACAGCAACCTGCTCCCTGATTTACCTCATGCCTATTCCCCAATGCCCCGATTCAGACAGTAGCTCTTTTCAATAGACATTTTTTCCAGAGTATGACTAAATCAAACAAACTTGGAGACAAGCACTTAAATTCTTTACTAAATTGCAACAAAGCTCACCAGAGATTATGGCATGGTCATGACTCTCACGCTACTTAGCTAGCTGCAAGGACAGATTTTATTAACTCATGTTTTCTCTCTGGGAAATGGAGAGAAAAAAAAAAAGAGCTCTAATTTGAAGCACTCTTACAGATTGACAACAAAACAATCACCACTTCCTACCTGCTAACCTGGGAAGTATTTGGCAAATTTGTTGTGTAAGCCACAAAGAGGAGGTTGATCCACAGCAGTGAATGATAGAATGAATATTGCACAGATGTCATCTTCCAAGCTGGACTGCTACCAGTCAGTAAGTGGAAAGACCTTCTATCTCTTTTGTTACCCAAGGCTACTCTGAACAGGATCCAAACCCCCAGATACCAACTACTCAGCAGTGTCTGACTTCAATGCTTTGACTTTTTATCCCTGGTCCTTACAGCTTACAGCTTTCCCCTTTCTGGTAAGTGTTGATCTCTAGGTACATCACACCTCAGGCTCTGCATGGCTATACACTCCTTGGAGAAACAAGTGCAATTCTGAAGGCAGAATAAAAGACATTGACTGCTGCATAAAGCAGAACAGCAGGCAAAATCATAGGCACCTTCCTTGTTTTAACTCCAGTGCTGTCTCCTACAGTTCAAATCTAACCCTTAGAAGACTGAAGTATTAAAAAAATGAGATTTGTTATGTGTTTGTGGGATTTGCTTGTATTTGCTTGTAGGCAAGAAACACTTTCCTTTTTAAGTGGAAGGCTGTAACTACTGCAGAACTCCACCCCCATTTCCCCTTTGGTAAGCAAGTGGGTCCACAAAAACCCCAGATTTTCACAAGCTCTCACTAGTTGGTACTTTTATTTTATTATAAAGAAAAGCAAAACTATGGAGAGCATGCTCCTGAAAAGTCTGGTTTATTTTACAAAGCTACCAAGAGAAAAAAGGTCATTCACCACCCTCATATTCCTCAAAATCTGGTCACATGCACGAACCACTGGACCCATTTAAAAAGGCTGCTCTTGTCACCTGCCGGCTGCCAGTGATGCCGTGAGTCAGCCTCTGCATGCAGAAGCAGTGCACAAAAGAAAGGCACAACCAGGTGTGTATGCAGGGAGAAGGACACAGCAAACCACGCAGATACTGAGAGTGGTAAATCATCTAAGTTACAGGTAGACACAGGGCCCCCAGAGCCTGGCCAGCAGGGTGCAAGATGCTTGAAGAGATCCCAGAGCACTGTACAATTCCTCCCCTTTAAAAGCAACATAGGGCTGGCTCTTGAAGAAAGCTACTGATTTTCTGTTTGCACTAGCCCATGCAGAAAAGCCTGCCAAGAGGGAAAAGAATATACCACACATTTTTTACACCTGCTCCACGCACAGAAGAGGAGCCAGAAACACCTGCTGTGAGCTGGTAAATAGGCAAAACCAAAACTAAGTTCATAGAGACAGCAGGGATGACCCAGACTGTCTTTTCCAGTTCTTGTCTCCCACGGTCTTTGCTTGCATCCAGCTCCTCCCTGATTTTTGGAGTCATTATTGGAGGGATGATCATCTGATCATTGCAGCGGATAGCCTGGGTGGCTTTTGATGCCCTCAGAACAGGGATGCACATGTGTTCTGAGCCAGGCCTTTGCCACACTTCCCTGCTGCCACTACCAGAAGCAGCCCTGCCTGGATACACTTCTTCACTCCAGCTGATAATGGCATGGTTGACTTCAACCAGCAAGGAAGCCCCAGAAACACGTGAGGGCAAAGACATGTCCAGTCTTTGCAGTCACAGCACCTCTCCCAGTCACTCAGCACCTGTCCATTGGCTTTGCCCTTTGGAGCTGAGCAGTCAGATAGGCATCAGCTCCAGCTGCTGCCATATCTGCTTTACAGGAGGGAGAAAGAACAACTGAAGTAGCAGAACCCTACAAAAAATAAAACAGGTTCTAGAGGCAACAGATACCAGAGTATCTGTTGCATGGAGTCCTAATAGCTGTTAATGTGCTCATCCTTTGGACCAGGGCATAGCTCAGTATCACTGCCTCCTGCCAAGTCTGCATGCAGAGCTATATTGGTTGCTATATATCACTCGTAGCTTGCTGTTTAGATCACTATCTGAAGGCTGGCCCTCACTCAGAATACAGATCTACACTACTCCACCACCTGCTATTTGCCACCCTCCTTCAAAACCCTGATCTTGACATTTTCTCCTGTCCTCATGTACAGATCTGTAACACCTGGCAAAGGGAGGATAAGGGTTCTGATCACTGAGTGCCTGTAGCTCATTGCCAGATTCAAAGCCCACACACCCTCAATTTCTCATGCATTTTCCCTCTTCTGATGGGGATGCAGCAAGGATGCCAGAATAGTACCCCAAGAAGCCTGTGCATTAGTGCATGGCATCACATGTCTGCTGATACTGCTCTCAATTTTAAATTCCACTGGTTTGTACAACAAACGTTCTTCTAACAAGCCAGCATACATTATTCATAGAACAGCACAGAGCTGTTCAGCAGCATATGGAACTGATGAATGCTGTTTTGGTGTAGGAGGAGATAGGGTTGATAGGAATGTTTTAGAGGGAAGGAAAGGAGATCATTTCACCCAGGGAATTTCAAGTGCGTCACCAACTGGAGGAGAACATTTAGAAGAGAAACTCCTCTGTTAAAAATCTGGTTTGTATGGAGAAGGAGGGGGAGGGGGAAAAAGAAAGATTGTGCCAGATACATCATAACACAGAAAAGGATGGTTAGCTGTGGCTCCAGAGACCCAAGAAATTATTGCCACACAAGAAATGCATCCTCTGTATTAATACATACAGCTTGCTTTAAAAGATTCTTTTTCTGCACTTGCTGAAGTGTTTAACCAGTGCTATCATAAAGGCAGCATATTGAATTATTACAGATAAATAGAGAAAAGGCTAGAGAAGTACTTCTTGATAGTGGAGCCCCTCCACAGCCTATTTTTACACAGCCTATTTCAAACTGTTTTATTGGCCCTGTGCATTGGCAGGCAGGACAGGTGCAAAACACTTGGCAATTCAGTCCCTGGCTGCAGGAAAAAAGTCTGTCAGAAAAAGAGACTACAGAGCATGCTGGGTCACACGGATGATCCTAAGATCCTCTAACTCACCTTGCATGTAGTCTGGACTTGAGCCTGCCCTCCACAGAACAATGGTACAGAATTCACAGTATCATTTTCACAGGTTCTTCTGCTGGCATAAAGCTTTGGTACCTGCCTATAATACACATTCAGGATGCATCCCCCCTAGTGAAGCCTGTCCACAGAGAGGCACTGCCTGATGTGAGTCAAGGAGATAAAAGATACTTGGGATACCTAGCTTCTCTGACACTGGCAGCAGGCAGACCTCATCTGCAGGCACCATGCTGGCGCTTTGTTCATACTAAAGCATGAGGATACACAATACCCTCTAGCTTACCAAAATAGGCTGAGTCATATAAGTGAAAAGTAAAAGAGGAGTATGTTTCTGAGGCACAAATGGTTTAAATCTATCTTCTGTCCAATGTTAGCTGAAGCAGTCCCAGAAACAGGTCTTGAGCACTGAAATCATTTTATATGAAGAGCAGATAAAATACAATGCAGTCCAGACACAAAGAGGGAGACACACCCACAGAAATATGAAGTCTACATACCAAACCTTACTTATGACTGAGGAGATCTACATGGCATCAGTGTCCTGAAAAGCCCAGCTAGAACTGAAGACATTTCCTGAGAAGTGATGCACACACACATATGCACAGTTACACTAATAAAAAGAGCTTTGCCACACTACAGATTAAAAACCTCCAGGTTCTTCAACCAACACAACAGTATCAAAGAGCCAAGGCTCAGTTATAAATTGGTTCTCTAAATCAGCAATGTCTTAGCAAAAAAAAAAAAAAAAAAAGTGCAAAGATCAGAAGGGGGAACAGAGAGATGGAAAGAACAGAACTGACCAAAATCACAACACCAATCACTTGCAGAGCCAATTGTCATCTTATCAACCAGGCAAGCACCACTGAAGAGAATGCAGGGATCTTCTCAGCCCTCCATAACACAGCTTTTACGCATCTCAGACGCCCTACAGATACAAAAACCTTTGCTTGAAATAAAGAAACAGTACAATAAACTGAAACGAAGCTGCAGTGTTCTTTCCAGCATATTGAGATAGGCAGGAAAAGAAGTGGATATCTCTCAAATAGCAACCTGCATCACCTAAAAGGAAGAAAAGTAAATTCCAAATTCCACAGAGGAATGAACACAGAGCTTTCATTACTGCAGTAGTTAACTGTGTCAGACACCATCCCTGGGAGAAAGTCCCTGCCCTGAGGACGCTACACCATGCATACAGAGTAGACACAAAGCCTGGGAGAGGAAGATATAAAGATTAAGTAATTCATCCAGTGTCAAAAGACTTGAGTTTTTATCATATGCAGGAGAGTTTTAATGTACAAATCCTCCCACCAAATACTGTGCAATTATTCCCATGCTTAGGGTGAAAGTGATCACAAGAGCAGGGTCCCAGAGCACCTGCAAGATGCAGCCTTTACTTTGACATTTGTTGACATACTGCATCAGCAACAGCCTGAAAATGATGGCCATGACATTTCTCTGCCCTAACTCAATAATACACTATTTCTTAGACACAGTTTATAAGGTCCTGAAAACAGAGGCTCACTTAATTGAACTGAAAAAAATACTTGACATTTATTTCTGTTTGCAAATCACCCTGTGATTTAAGTTACACAGCTCAGGCTCTAAAATACCACACAACCTGTAAGCTGGCAGAGAGTGTTTTGCTAGGAACTACCATGCAGCAAGCACTGGGGTCTTTTCACCACGGCAGAGCAGAGGTTTCTCACAGAACAGATCGGAGATTTAGGGAAGGCACACCACAGGAAGATCCATGCATGATGCCTGCTTTGTATGCACATGGACCCAAGGCATAGTTAAACACTTGGTAGATGCTTTGAAATATTTCACCCTGATTCAGCACACCTTTGCAAATGGTTGTATCTTTTAATCCCAAGGTCACAATCAACTGGCAGTAAGAATGAAATACGAGGCTTATTTTTATCACCGCATAAAGTTCATCTGACCCTTGGAGACATGGAGCACCTTAGAGAGGGAGACAGGTCTTAAAGCACTTACCAGGAGTTCCTGAGTGCCTCTCCATTATTGTGTGGGAGAGAGGGATTAGGCAAGAAAAGAGATATTGCATGGCGTGGGGGCTGTTTGCTTAGGAACTGAATAACTGGGCTGGGCTGGGTGAGGTGATGCTGCACACAGTCACAGGGAATAGCCTGTGCTATCAACCATTACAATACACTAATGTATTCCTATAAATGCACAAGCAATGCCTTCCTAACAAATACTTGACAGCAGTATTTAATCATGCATGCAATTTAGACGGTATTTTCACCTAGCACTTGCACCTACTAAACCACAGAGCTGCAGATAAGGACTAAAAATGATTTTTCTATAGAAAACAACTCCCATTAAACAAATAATCCCAAGGACATCACCTGCCAACTCTGGCATATTTCCCAAGAGTAGAGCTCCAACCAGCACTGTCACTAGCAAGTTTTCCCTGTTTACTACTGCACCAAGCTCAGTGACAGGGCATTCAACTAAGACCTCATCATTATAACACCAGAGCTCTTTCACCTTCAGGTCTCTCCTCATATGCAGAGATTTTTTTTCATGACCTGACAGCAGTTTTCTGATCACTGCAGACCATCCAGAGCTCTTAACTCCTGCAAAGCGTAACCTTTTCCCAACACCAACCCCAAGCCTAAACAAGCAAAACGCTACTAATATTTAGTCATTTACCTTGCTTTCTTTAGTAGAAAACTCGGAGGAGTTGGATATTTTCATAGATTTTGACCGATGGGACTGCCGCCAGAGAGATTCTTCTCGGGAGTATTTCACCGAACCTGTGGCTCTCACCCGGACTTTGCTGGTGCTCTGAACACTGTTAACTCCAATCATTTCCAAAAGTGAGGGGACGGGATAGGAAAGAAGAAAGCTAATGAAACTTCCCAATCCCCTGCAGAGGAACTGGAAAATGTCACGACTGGAGAGCCCAGGCTCAAGCAATCAGTGTTTGCTTAAAGCACACTAGGCTGTTTTCTCCAGCATCTTCAGGCACAGTGTATGGAGCCAGCCTGATTGTTCCAGGCATTGCTCACGTCACTGGATGGGAGAAAAAAAAAAGAAAAAGAAAAGGAAGACGCTGATAGAAACTCCTCCCCTGCTCTGCTCTGCTCCCCTCTCCAGCATCAGCTCCCCCTTCACACACACACCAACAGTGAGAGGGAGAGAGGTGGAGAGAAAGATGCTGGTACAAATGCCAGCAGATCAAGCAAGATATTATTTTCAGTTCATGCAGCCACAATTCCCTGTCTGCAATAGCCTGCCATGCTCATTACTGCCTGCAATAACAAAGAACACTGTAAAAAGAGTCTTCAATCACCTGCCAGAAGCTACAGGCTTCTGGATGTGAGAAATACTGATGGATTCCCAGAGCACTGGAGAAATGAGTGAAAACTTACAGCACCATGACAAAGTACTGGCAAGCCCCAGAGAGACAAATCAGAAAATTTCCACAACTCAGTATTTGCACTCACTAGCCAGAGTCCTTGGGGTGCCTTCCCAAAGTGCAAGAGAGAGCAAGACCACTTTCATACTCTTAAAGGGGCTTAGGGGAAAAGAGATGATTTTCCCAAGGTGATCAGTGCAAACCAGCGGCAGAGGAGGTGCGAACAAGCAGCTAGGAAGTCATCTCCCCACTCAGCAGCCAGGAGAGCTGTATCCATACCCCCACACAGGCAAACCACATGCTCCAGTGGCTAACCCCACAAATGATGCAGCTCCCAAGTGGCACTCTGTTTCTCCCTCATGGCAAACCCATACAGCCTAGTGATGGGAGGGCCACTACCACTGCCAGAGGCACCATCCAACCAACACGAGCCTGGCTCCAGAGGCTAGGCACGCTCTCTTTGCCTGGAACCACCTGCCTTCATGCAGGGGACAAGGGGAGGCCAATGCCAGAAGGAGCTAGTAGTCTTACTGAGGGGTGAATGCACTAAATACAGGAAAAGAGAGACATTTACCTCAATGTTGCAAAAGCACCATCATTTCTGGCTCCTGGAGACCCAGAGTGCAGCAGACTGTGCATTGCCATGGCAACGTGCTCCAATGTGAGAGAGAGATTGCTCTGCTCTACTCTGCTCAGCACAGGATCGTGGCAGCTGCCGACACACACCGCACAGGCGGAGCAGCTTGTGTGAGCAGCAAGGGAGAAGTGGACAGTGGGGACCTTGCGCCAAACCCAGAAAAGGCAAACAGGTGGTGCAGAGGGTGCATGAAGAGCTGGAAGACTCTGCAGCAAGGCTAACACCAGGTTCAGCAGCCTGCCCCACACCATCATATCACAGGCAAGGCAAGGACAGCAGCAGCGGTGCTGGGCTGTGGAGGACATGAGGGCTCACATCCCATTCACACCCTCACACACGGAGCAAGTCTGCACGCAGACAGCAATGAGGCAGCACTGCCCTGGCATGCTGACATGAATGTCCCATGCTGAGCTACTTCAGACAGCCAAAAACTGGGTGAAGAGGCTCCACTCTCTATTCACATCTGAATCCTGTTCCATGTCTGCCAAGCCATGTGAAAGCAAAATGAGAGTTTTCATACCCCATGTCATGTGCCCAACAGCACCCCGGGTTAATAAGATGCATATAAATTGATGGACTTTACCCTGGTTACATCTTCCCAGACTCTTACAATCAGAAATTTACATCCTTACAGGGCAACTGGCTAGACAGCCACATGATGGTCCTAGGTCCATTTTGCTCACAAAAGATGCTGCTGTCCCTCCAGTATGAAGCAGCCTTTTTGATAGCATTAACCCTTTGCTAATGTTGTTCCCAATGATGCTACAAGGTGTTCATCTTTCTCACAGACTGTAAAAGGTGTGGACCCTGCTGAAGGAAAACAGTGGAACAGGGAACAGGTTACCTAAATATCAACACAAAAACTGTCCCTGGGGTGGGAAACTTCTGATTCCTTACAGATTCTGCCTCCATTCTGCTTGAGGCACAAATAACTTCCATTCTGGCCAACAAGAAAAATATATTTTCATTTCCACCACAGTCAGATCTAGCAAGCCCATCACTACCTCTCACATTAAGATCAAACCCAAAATGTGCCCCTTTTTACACAAATCTGTCATTGCTAGATGATAACTGAAAAGAACCTTTTTCTCTGGCAATAATCATGCTCTGAGTTACTTCTGTCACTTCGCTGAAAAGATTTTATATTACTTAACCCATGTGAAATTATCCACTGCTTGTGCGAAAGCTTTTCAAAGAAAATCTCTTCTTAGAGGAAATTTGCACTGCAGTCAAACCGCTCCAGATGAGCTAAGCAGCAGGTCCTGACAGGTGCTACGTAAATGGCCACAAATCAGTCTCTATCCTAGCAGCCCCCTGCCTAGCAGATTATTCTTGCTCTCAGATTTATAGGGCCGACTCCCTAAGCACTCTCAACATATCTGAAATAATTATACTCCCTAAATATCACACACAGACCTAGGCCAGTATCAATTATACAGAGCAATTTTATTATTAAATACAAACTAGACTGAATCAAAGCAATATTTCTTTTCTCTTGTGTTACCCACAGCACCATCACTGCTGCCTAACTGCAGCAGTTCATCTAGCACTCTGAGCTGAATTTAGCAGATCCTCAGGTAGGACAGCAACCTTACTTCAGAAAGGAACAAGTCTGTTTCTGCAGCAGTCCAAAACTCCAAGGATGTTCTTTCTTCAGTATTTTCTGAGAAAATACTTCTCAGCTCACACTCTCCCGAAGACAGCCTCCTGAGAGAACATATTTGAAGCCTTAAATATCTTCAGACTGGGGATTCAGTCTAGATTTCATCAGTGTCCCTGATTTTCATCTGCAAGTGATAATACAATCTTGTACTCCTGACTGAGCCAGTATTCTGTGTACACACTTACTGTTATTCTGGGGAAAGGCCAAGCTTTGACACTAGAGAAGACCCACCATTTTAGAAATTAGCAGGCACATAGGATTGATTTATGTCTGTAACTGAGCAACAGGAATTTCTGAGGGAAAAGTGTTTTGAGGGACAGAGGGATAGAAGGGACGTTTTTAAAGAGGGGCTGAAATGGCAGAAGTATCAGAAAAATCATAGGTCACCACAGCCAGGGGACTCTCCAACTGTGTCAAGAATTCAGAATCTTCCTCTTGTTCAGAGGTCAAGCAAAGAGGTGGTAGAAAAGGGGTAGAATGTAAATATTCGTTTAGTCAGTGACACAACTGGGGTGACCAAAAGGACTGTGACCCTATATAGGGACCTTCCCTATCAGTTCCTCTAAGAAACAAACCATGAAACAGCAGGAAAATTTAAAAATTTGAGTCAAAACGAATGCAGAAGCAGAAAACCAGAGTTACTATTATTCCTTCCATCCCATCCTTTTAAAACTATACAAAAGATTTTCTCTTGTCATAAGGCACTGTCAGACCCCATCACCCACAGAGGAAATGGGCAGCTGTTCCAATTTACCCTGAAATAAGCTCCTTCCCATCTGTTCCTCCCACTAGTCAAGTTTCCCTGGGAGGCAAAACATACTCAGTCCTTGCTTGGTCTTCCTAATGTCATTCAGCGAATCAACAACACAAGAAAAACTGCAGAATTCAAAGTAAAATTCAATACTGGCTTTTGGGTTACAAACCTAAGGACCACATTACTGTATCTGAAGAACTCCAAAGTCCTCAAATAGAGTCACAGGAATCCATTAGAATCATTTAAGCCTGATGTCAGTAACAAATACAAACAACACAAGCTGACAAAATGCATAAACACATGCATATCAATTACTAAAAATATACCCTCAAAAGCCAGTAACATATTTGTGCAGCACAGAAAGGCAGAACTACTTAATACTGCCACTAAATGCTGTTTGTTAAATAAACAACAATAATTAAATCTTTCCTTCATCCTTCATGTTTCATTCTTTCATGTTTTTTTTTCCTTCTCCCCACAACAGTAAAGAAGGGGAAAGTAAATTGTGATGGATAAGCTACTCTTATACAATGGCTACAGAACTAGAGCTTAAAACTGATCAACAGTTAAATTCCTGTAATGTTCAGATAACAATTTCTGAGGTCTGCTGACTAGGGGGAGCTGACAATCAACATTAAATGTCTCCTGTGAACGGCAGAAATACTAGAGCTACCACTTAATTTCTACATTCACATGCAACCAGGTCAACAGGAATCTTAGCAGAGTAACAGCTGGAATGATGGGAAAATGATGGATGACTGCATGAGGGCAACTGAACTATCTCTGGTTTAAGTTACATGAGAAGAAGGCAAAAAAGAGCATCCACAGCCAGCAGCTCATGGTCACAGCACAAGTCTTTACAACTGACTTTTTACATCAGTAAGCACCTAGAAATGAGCAGAATGACAAAACCACAACAACTGGTGGAAGATCAAATAAATCCTGGTATCACTGTATCTCTGGGATCTGGCATTTTGTGCCAAAAGAAACCACTCCTAAGGTAAGTGCCCTGCTGAGAATGACAGATCACAGCTTTAATGGAAACAAGCCATTGGATAATAACAGGGATGCAAAGAAATCATGCACCCTTTTATCCTGATCAGCACTGCATGTGAAGAGATGTCTTCAGCCATCTTCATGTTCCTCGCAGCAGATCCGAAAACAGCTGTTTCACAGACTAGCTGTTTTACTTCCTGGCAAAGCACTGGAGTATCCAGGGGAAAAGTTCCTCTTCTTGAGTCCTCCTTTTAGGAATTATCATCTGCTGTCAACAGAGCTCACAGAAATTAAGTGAGCCATACAGTAGGCAGACTAACACAGACCACCAAGTTCCTTAACTTAAAGCTGATAAATGTAGCTACAGTAAAGAGCAGCACTACGAAAAAATCCATAAAAGCATCAAAACCCTAAAATTCTGCATAGGTGTGACAGAAATCCACAGTAAAGTGATTAAAGAAGTGATGCAAAGTATACAAACTATCACAGATCAGCTGCAAACAATCTCTGCCTCTGTCCCTGCAGTGAGCATGCGTTGAGTCAACATCGCTGAAACAAACCTCTCACCCTAGAGATCTGCATTAAAAACAAAAAAGGAAAAAAAAAAGAAAAACTACCACCCTCCTAGGCTTCTCTCTGACTCAAACAGCAAACACAACGTCAAAAAAAAAGGAAAAAAGGAAAATGAAGGGTAGGACAAGGAAGTTGGGGATGAGAGGAAGCAGGTGAAGGAAGGAAGAAGGCAAAAGGATGAGGGCAAAAAGAAAGAGAAGGGGCACAATACGGAGAAGTGTGAGAAGAGACGGGGAGGAAGGAAATTGAGGCCACTCTAAGATCCATACAGGTTGTAAGTCAGTGCCAGGTGTGGCTGTAGGAATTGCACTATGGAAGAGGGGAAAACAGGCACAGACTTTGACACACCTTTTCTCCACAATTCCATATACCTATGGAGTCATGTCCAGCTACCTTGCCCCAAAAGCAGATTAAAACCTTCCTACTTCTCTTGACACCTTCCAGAACCCATCTGTCAACAGGGCAGAAAACTAGTGCCTTGGATTTGCCCCATACTGGTACAAGGATCTTGTGAATACTTAATCACCCAAGAAAGTGTGAGTTTGGAAGGAAACAAAATACTCCATTTAACAACACAGGAAAGGAGAAAAAAAAAAATCCAAATTTAAGGAACAGCCTAATACTCTTGTTTGAAAGAAAACAGTGTAACTGGGTCAGAGAGAGAATAGTCCAATACTACTTGAAAAGTGTGGCGACAAGCAGAAGGAATACCAAAGATTTATTCAGCAATAATCCTAAAGCTTGTGGAAGGAATGTTCTCTCTTCTTCTTCTTCTTTTTTTATTTTTTTTTTTTTTTTAGATATGGTATAAATTATATTCGTACTCTTCCTTCCCTTGAGATGCAGCACAGAAGTTAAATTTCAAGCAGATCAGTGGGTGGAAGATCAAAGAATGTTTTTCAGAATTTGTTTTCTACCTACATGGAGGTGGGAGTAATAAGTCATAGGGACCAAAATGTATGTATGACATTGTATTAGAGAATTCCCAGTCTGAAAAGAGCCCAAAATTCCTCTTTTAATGTGGCAGAGTGCATTCCTGGAGACTACCAGTCTGTATCCTCCACACTTGACAGCTGACATTCATCCCTGGGACCTGCTGTGCATTTCAGTCATAGCCAGAGACAAGCTGATGGCCTTGGCTATCTAACAGGCTGGAGAAGTCAAGTAATTCCCTTGTCTGATCAACCTGGACAAGACACTACAGACAGCTTGCCTCCACAGATGAAAATTAACCCCTCAAATGTTCATTATGAGGCTGGTATTGAGCCACATAATGGCAGCCAGAAGCAATGGAAATTCTTAGCTGACTCTGCCTGGGTTTCATTCCTTGCTGACCCAAAAGCCTGGTAGGCCAGGTGAGACCTTTTGAGTAACAACTGGAAAGTAAAGAGGTGAAAGGTTGAAGGAGCAAAAAATAATTCAGAGAAATGCAGGTTGTCAAAGCAGAACAGGTCCATCCTGAAATCAGCCTGCTTCCTAAAATAAGCAATCCCTTGTACCACCCCTAGATTATGCAGAGCAATCCTAATTCTTGGATCACCTTTAAAAAATGTTATGTTTTAAGCCTTGTTTAAAGTTCTGCTTTCCCTGCTCAGAGACAGCTGGTATTAGGCTTCTGCTATTATAAGGCTTTCTTCAACTCAGATCTGGGTTTGACTTGAGAAAAAATATATAGATTATAGATTTTTCTTTTTATATGCACTGAGCTAAGTTCCTGAAATGCAAAAAGAAAATATATTTGCATTTCAACAGGGCAGGAAAGTGTCAGGAATCACTGTAATTCAAGGGACAAAAGCAATACCCACACCATCATAACCTGGTCCAATTATCAGTTCTCCACTGGCATGCTTTTTAAATGGTTATTGCTCTTGAATAGGACAAATGACAACACCCAAAAAAAAACCCACGTTGAAGAAAACAAAGGTTATCATGGCAGGAAGGTTCTAAGCAAGGATGGAGAAGAGTGAAGACAAGCCAGGTGTTCCCTACAGTCACCTACAGTTCCCTATAGATCTGTGGCTCCTCTGAGAGTGAAAGCAAAGTATGTTTCACAAACAACGTTCTAAAACAAGGATTAACAATTTAATCCTGCATTCCCTGACTTTTATACTGCCAGATTAGACTCTGTTGTCTTCTAGCAGCTGAAAGGAGACTTCTGTAACCAATCTTCTATTTCATACAGATAAAAACAGCCCAAAAATACTATTTCCAACAGAAGTATTTTTTATGAGAAAAAACTTTACTTTGGGGAAGAAACAAAGAGGCAGAGCTCTGTCTTATTCAGTGAAGTAAAGAAACTTGGTCCTCTCCTTCCTCTGCCCACTGCTGAGGGTGTTATAGCAGTCAATTGAGTCTTCCTGGGGCCATTCTGGCATGCTGTCACAGGCTCTCACTTCCCCAGCTTCATCAGGCATCCCTCGAAGGTGGGAATTTCTTGCCAAAAAGCCACAAAACGGATGAAGTACAGAGACTGCTGATGAGAGCAATTAGGGTACACACAGCAGTCCAATTAGTGTGAGTTCCTCTCTGCAAAGGGGAGCTGAGGAGAAGTTAGCCACCTGATGCTCATTCTCTCTGCTAAATACCTGAAATGATTGGAATGGATGAAGTAAGATGCCAGTAATTCTCTTTAAATTGAGTATTTGCTTTGGAAGGCTTTCAAAGGGAATTAAAAAAAAAAAAAAAAAGAGAGGGAGAGCAAGAGGAGGCAGAAAGACAGTGGCAAAACCACCCCGCAATTACAGTGCAGGGAACTGACAGCAACATGAGATAAACCCTACTTTGCAGCTTCTATAGGAAATTACATATCCCAGGAATCCTAATCAAGAATTCAGATCATGTAGGAAATTAAGGAGGACGGGTTCTTCAGAAGAGTTCAGCACCAGCAACTCCAAGTTAATTTGGTCACTTCATTACAGTGTTTCTGCAGGAGATAAGGCCTACCCAAAAAGCAGTCTTTGAGAAAAAGCAGATCTTTTATGAAGGATTGGCATCTTATCTCCACCAGCAGTGTCCCTGAAAGGATGAGTCTAGCCAAGTGCATCCCAGGTATCTCAGCATGATGGAGGTTCCCAGGCAGTACAATAGGTCAGTGAAGAGCTACCACCTCCTACCAGAAAACACACAGCCAGGTATGACTTCCCCACTTGATGTCATGGGGCATCACCACCACCAGTCAGCCCATGTCAGAGGTTGGGTGATGCCAGTGAATCCATGAATGAGGTGTGTTGGATGCTGTAAATGCATAACATTTACTTATGCACGACAGCTGGTACTTTGCACACAGCCTAACAACAGAGTACTCCTCCCAGAACACTGCCTAACAAAAGCAGGGATCCATTTCCTCAGTGATGCCTTCTTGCAGGCTCTCTGTGGACCACGGAAGACATTTTCTCTATTTACATATGAAAGGCCTTGTTAATGCTATCTTCCTGGAGTGGACTCCCACACACCTTGTCTCAAGATGACAAGAGGAAAATATTGTGGCCAGCACCATACCAGCACTTTATTTATGGGGACCACACTGCCCTCAGGCATTGAAGCAAGAATGTATGGCCAAAATTAGGCTCTTTCCAAGCCAATCTCCTCCTCATTCCAGAAAATCTCGTGAAGCCCAGCTCTGAACAAGGCTACAGTCACACAGTATAATTCCCTAGCATATAATTGTGAAGATGGTATCACTACAGAAGATTAAAGCTGGTGTGAGCATGTGAGAAATAAACCACTCCTACACTGTCATCATGAGGTTCTTGACACTGCCAAAATGTCAAGACAGATTTTGTTTTCTTTCCAAGGAGGGAGATCCTAGCCGTGGCTTCCCTTTCTACATATATATGTGTGATGAATACTCAAATATTACAAGCAGACCCCATGAGGAGAAGTGCACTTTTAATCACAGTTTGGCGTATTTGTCTTTATGAGCCCCAACTGTAAAAGCAACCTCGGATCTGACTAAAGGAGTGAGGAAAAAGGCAATGATTCTTTGTGCAGACAGGTGTACAAAAGCAAAACCTTGTTCAATGTCAAATGAACAGACAGCAAGATACAAGGTGAGGAAGATCACATTAGCATTTCTTATTTCTACTTTCAAACCAGAGTGAAATAATTTGTTGTCAAAGTACAACTAGTGACACACAGAGAATCAGGTCATGAAGGCCTTGTGGTTTGTACAAAAAGTGTTCTCATTGTTGGAAAAAAACTTAATAAAACATAGAGATAGCTCTCCCATGGAGGTGAAAGAAAGGAGTAACTTGATCCAATGTCCGAAGTTTTCTGAGGCTGATCACACAAAAGCGTGTCCCTCCTCACGTGTTAATGTCTGGCCCTTGATGTGCTATTTTCCTATCCAGACAAAACACTCAGGGACACACTCCACACTCAGGGTGAAGGGATTGACTGAAGGTGACATCTGACTGATGCCTGTCGACCATCTGTCCTGGATAGCACAAGCATTTGCATTTGCACCCCGGACTCTGGGAACTGGATCCACAATGAATGCTGCACAGAGCTTCACAAGCCCTGGAAGAACACCCGGCTCTCCACAGCCTTCCTTCCCCTCCACCACTGCTCAGCTTCACTCTGGGGCTCAGCAGAGCTGCAGAGGTTCACACAAGGGTGCAGCAGGGCCATGAGGAGAATGTGGAGAAACTGCAGAGGCAGAAAAGCTCACTTGCTTCACCACGTTAGGCACCAGTGGGTGCTCAGGACCTCACTCCCACAGGGATACACTGCCACCCTGTGGAAACCACTCTTCCTCTCCCAGGCAGCTGGGCAAGGATGCAGGGAGAGGCTTGCAACCTCACCCATGCTCAGTGGCTACACAGCTAATGCACCAGCAAGCCACATGCACTTTGGTGCTGTGCTGAAGAGGTACAATGAATTTCATTTATTAAGACTAATGCAAAAATTTATTTCCGCTGATTCTTTCTAATCTCACATTTAGTGACAGAATGGCTGCTGTGAACACAAGTAGCACAATTACTCGTACTCACTCCACTCCCCTCCACCAATAAATTAAAAAACAAGGATTAGTTTATCAAATCTTCTTGGGCGCCAACTCTGTCCCAAAGACATCAAGGCAGCACACAGAAAAGGGCAGAAAGCCTGAAGCAACATGGGACACCAACTCCAAACTTCTTCTGTCTGTCTACATCCAAAAAATCCTGAGCCCTGGTATTGCTTTGGGTGAAGAGTCAGACATCCCTAGCATTAGCAGGTGAGCACTAAACACGAAGGTACAACCCCAACTGTATAATTCTGTGAGCAGGAAAACAAACAGCAGGAGCACCATTGGAAGTCTCTTGTCAGTACAGTCAGGTTATTTAATCAGGTTATTTAAAATAGTCTGGAGATCTATTTATTCAGTAAGGGCTGTAATTAGCCTGCAAATTAATCTCAACACATCCTTCTATGGCAAACAGAGAAATGAGATTCCTTGGGGGAAAAAGTAATTTAAGTGTGGCTGTTGACAGATATACAGATTCAAAAATTAAAGACATTAAATCTAAAATTTAATATTTCCCATTGCTTAGTAAGAACTGAAGCAGGAGGGGCCAACAAAAATCTCCTTGAAAAAGATGAAGATGACGAAGAAATAACCAGTACTAAATGACAAACTCTGCTGCTTTCAACTATGCAAGTATATCTGTATTTCACAATGATCATGACACAAAATTCACACAAGAGATGGCAACTCATTTGGTTCACTTCAACAGGCATTGGGTCAGCTCTAAGATGTGGCACCCTCTTATTTTTATTTCCATTACCAATAAAAAAAAAAAAAAAATATGAACTCCAGTGTATGCACACCTGTCTTCTTTAAACAAAGTGCTGTTTCATGCTAGCAATCAGAATAAAAAGAAGCGAAACATTCTCATTATTACTGACAATAAAACAAGGTTTGTCCTGCTTAGCCTCTTCCCCCATTCTTCAGATTTAACTCCTGGCACAAACTTAATGAACAAAAGCTGAAGCAACGCAGCCTGTGCCAGATAGCACATCATAATCTGAAATTACATCTCCAGCTCTAATGCGAATACCCCAAAGCACCTTTGATGAAAAAACACACACGCCTTCCAGATTGTACACAGAGATCAGGCTTAGCCTTTAATGTATTCGCATTCAGAGCCAACTGGCTGCTTCTGTCTGCTGTAATCAGGAGACAGCACTCTGGGTTGGCATAACCACAGGAGTTTACAAAGCACACAGCTCCGGGGCGAGACCTGCCGCAGCTCAGTTTCACCTCTCTGTGCTGCAGAGTCTCCTTCACTATGAAGTGAAGGCAAGAGGGAAAACAAGGAAATAAACATTATATATATTATGTATGTTCTGGAGGAGAAAGGTGCCCATTGCTTGTCATGTTTGACAATTAAGATTCAGAAAACGCAAGATGGGTTTTGCTTTGAACCATCTTTCAGCAGAAATGAAACCTACGTTCTGCAGTTAATTCCTTACCTTCAAGAGCCCTCTCGGGAAGTCTTTGCCATCGTTCATCCCCTGGAGGTTAGCAACGAACTCTTGGCAGGTCATCTTTTTCCCGATGTTCTGAAAGGAGTGCCAGAGAAACACAACATCATATTCCTGCTGCTTTCCATAATGACAGGAACAAGCAACATCAGATTAAATGCATCTTCCTGCTCTCCCTTAAGCCCAAGGCAGGCAACACTAAGAACACATTCATGAGATTACTCACAGATTAGCATCCTTGTATGCATATAGCTAGAAAAGGGGAAGTACTTTTGTACCCAAAGGCCCACATACACCCCCCCAAAAAAAATCCCAGCTTAATACTGGGGTAATGAAGAGGATAATGATGAAGATCTCTGTTATTTGCATGGTGCCTTATATCCCCACATCTTCTAAAGCTCTACCAGTCTCTGATGGAAAAGCTCTACTTAAATCTGCTGTGGGGCACCAGGAAACACCTGACTGAGGCCCTTTCTACACCCTTCTCTTACAATTTCAGATGCCTCCTTTCAGTGGCAAGTGCCCTGAGCTGAAGTGTGGTGCCCAGATGTGGCCATTACCTTTTCTGATTCACAGGCTGAGGCTGCTTTGACATTTCTATAGGCTCACTCTCTTTTCTCTCTTCCTGTCTAAGCCTCAGACTGAAAGTTGCCCAAATAAGCCACAAACAGAAAGGAACAGTTTGGCTGTTCCTACATGTCTGTGTAGGAGCCAAACTATATCCAGAAGTTTGAGGCTGCCCTGAACTACTCTTGAATCCCTGCCTCCATCACCCCTCAGAAAAAGTGTCTGTACTCAGCCCCCCAGGAGCTAGAAGGACCTGCTTAGCATGCGAGGAGCCGTGTGAGTAGGCAACAATTATAACACTGCATTGATGAAAGAGGACACCAAAGACATCTGAGAAAAGGAAAGCAGCCTGAGGTGAGGTGTGAAATGCAGTAGACAGAGGGGAAAATAGGGCTCTGTGATAGTCATGGTATCTTTGAGGATAGCACCACTCTCAGTCATGAGATGGAAGTGAAGACTTTTCCACTGTCAGGGCATGTTTTGTCTGTAGAAATACAACAGAAGATCTCTCTGTGAGCTTTGTCTTCGGCTAGGAGCAGGAGCCCAAATTAAAACAGGACTGGAGCCCAAGAAAGGGCATCAGTTGGTAATACAGGCATTCAATGTTATGAGTTACATGACAGCTTAAAGTGCATATCCTCTATTGCCCTTCCATAATGTATGATCAGGAAAACCACCAAATCTTGGCCATCAGCCTCACCTTGCCAATAAGGAACAGCCCACAGCCTGCAGCCAGCATAAACCTACAGAAAGAAGGCAAGCAGTAGCCCTGGAACAATTCATGGCTTCCCACAACAGGCTGGCTCCTGACAACACAGATGGGCTGTAACCTGGGCTCTATGTTTGCAAAGCTTATAGAACACAGCTGATAACTTCAGTCTTCAGGTGCAGGCTGGAGCTGGTCTAGTAGATTTACAAGTGCTTTCTTTTCTCCCTGCAACTTCAGCCTACTTCTACTTCTTTCCTCCAAGCAGCAGTTGGCAGCTTTCCCATGCTGACCAAAGCCAACAGCAATGTGGCATTGCAGACAAATGGCTGTTTTGCTGCAGCATCAAAGCTAACATCTCCATACAGTGCCACAGAAGATATGCCTGGTGGTCTGGAGAGATCTCAAAACTCTCTGGCACCAGTGTGGGTGATGACCTCTGTGCAGAGAAGCAAGCATGCATTTCCAAGACACACCTAGCAAAAACTGTTTAGTTACAAATAGAAGTGTGGCAAGACAGGGAACATAAAGGGGATTAAGTAAGAGTTTGTCTACAAGAGTTAAAGGCAAGTGTGAACTGAAGGCAGAGCAGCTGCATTACAGCCCTACAAGCAGTGGAGCTGACTGTCAATTAGAAATGTCTGTGCTTATGATCAGTATGTCAGTAACAAATAGAGCTCAGTGTATAAGACAAGCCCTGGTACTCAATGGCTTCTTGCTCTAGCAGAATCCTGGTAAGGATGGGGCAAAGTGTTATCTTTGTTAGAAAACAGGCAATTAGGTGTATCTTGCAAGGGCTGCATTCCAAGTCAAAAACGCCAAACTTACCACCTGTGTGGAAAAATGCAAAGCAGTAAGAAAAAGACCAAAATTAGAGGAAATCAGAGGTGTTTGAGGGAACATGATGACACACCCACAGACATAATACAAGCAGGAGTCTGGCAAATACTGCAGCTGCATATACATAACAACACACTCAACTGCCAGTGGGAGAAGTCTCCAAAGTTACACACTGCAACAACCAGAGTCAGCAGCAGCAACGATGGGTCAGAGCCAGATCGTTTATTCCAGTACCTACTGAAGACAGTACGGCCCAGTAAAGCATCGCAGGGAGCAATGGGAATTGCTGTCAGGCTGATGTGTGACCATTATTTGGTCTCCTCCCTGGACTGTGGGGCCAGACAGACTGTAAAGCAGGAGCCCCAGGCTGCTCACCACTCTGGGGAGCGGGATACCTGTGCAGAAAGACTCAGGTGTCCTCAAGAGAAGCCAAGTGTGCTAAGAGACAAACTGCAGCACATTCCTATATGCCCCACATCTGGTCACATCACACATGACTTACACACCCTTCAGGAGGCAAGGTTAAGCCTTCAGAGAAAAAAATTCTTCACAACTCCCTACCCCCCTCTTGCTTCTACAACCTTCAGACAAAGGCATTCAATTAATGGGAGGTGGGTCTCAGAACTCATTGTGAACACTCAAGCCTTAGTTTTATCACCTGCACCCCCACAGGGGCTAAGCAGCCCTTTGAGACAGACCCAGGATGTCTCCATGTCCTGCTGCCCAATCCAACACCCTTGATGTGTAGGAGTTCCCAACAGACACCCTCCTGGGAGAGCCCTTGCAAGTACAGTGGAGAGCCAGAGAGAAGCCCCAGAGCCATTTTGCTGAAGCTACTGCTTTTGCATACTATAATGCCATGCTCCTTGTGTTTTCACACACTCCATCCTAACCCCAGGGCAGAGGAAGACTCCCATCAGCATGGGAATACCTTGCATAGCAGGTGTATTGCACCATGGGTGCTGAAATACCCATCCTAAGGCTGCTGGCACCCTGCAGCAGTGTGACTAGGAGGACTCAAACCAGAATACTATTTCACCCAGGCAGGCAATGGGGAGAGGTGTGCAACACAGGAACACAGGGCTCCCACTCAGCATGTGCACATCCCCCCCCTCCATTCTCTTGGCTCTGAGTACACCCATCGTTTGTCTGTGCAAAACCCTGCTACCACCAGATCTGCCCCCTGCAACTAAATGACCACAAACATCACTTTCCCTTTGTGACCTTCTCAAAACTTCTTCACCTCCCATCTCTAGTCTGCCTTCCCACATGTTTGTACATACTGCAAAGGGGAAGCCAATCCCAAGCACAGCTTCCCAGTCAGGGCCTGCTGCAGGAAGCAGAGTAAGCACACCAGAAAGATGGCCCTGAGGTCAGGGAGTATGCTCAGACAGTATGGCAAATGCCAGGCAAAATGCCAGCTTACACATGGCTGATCACGGCACGCTGGAAAGGCCTGCCCAAGACAACAGCCTGGGACTGCAGCCTTCTCGCTGTCTGCTGTCTGCAGGGGCTTCAGGAGAAGGCACCAGCACAGGGACTGCCACAAGAGTATCCAGCATGGCGTGGATAGGAGCAGTCTACACAAAGCTGTGCATACTCACATGGCCATAGAGGTCTGTGTTCAGCAGCATCATGGCACACGTGAGACAGTGAACTCCATCTGCAGAAAGAGAAATAACCAGTCACATGCAAAACCACATCTGGATCTTTAAAAAGCTGAAACGGAGACTCATAGACTAATTGTGTCTGTTCCCTTCCTAAGAATCTGTTTTATCAAGAAAGATACATAATTCAATAAATTAACAATGAGGTCATCACACAGCTGCCAAACCATAACAGTCTTTCTTTCATCTTTTAGTAACTGTCAGAACTGTCTTGCAGCACCCATGGATGAGGCAAGCAAGACAGGAAATCACGCTATCACTCTTAGCTTCCTAATACCAATATTACAGTCTGAATCAACACCTTCTTCTTCATTTACTTCAGTGCAGAAAGGGAAAAGTAAAATACATTTGTTCTTGTGTAAGGAGTGAGTGCAGCAGGGCATTCTGGTTTTCTCCCCCTCTGGCTTACTACTCATTCAGAGCTCAATTAGACTTAATTTTGGAGAAGTATAGTCAGTTACTTATGCTGCCTTGGCTCCATGTTGGGTAGAGAGCACTGCAGGTGCTAAGCTGGTTCTGTGGCCAAGGCCCTCAGCAATAAGTCAGATTCACAGAACCACAGAATAGAGCTGGAGGACTAAGAGACTGAAAAAAATTATTACTGTCTCAAAACAACTGGAATGTATATGTAGAGAGAGCAGCTCTGCAGAAAATGGGATGGTGCACTGCTCCACACCCCACTCTCTGGAGCCCCTAGTTCAGAACTGCCACCAATCACTGGCACACTGAAAGCAATGCCCCACACTCTGCCCTGGAGCCCCAGTCAAGCCCTGGGATGGCCAGATGACTGGAAGCACCCCCAGGGGTTGCTTGCCACAGGAAGCCAGAGCAGACCCCAGGACGTGTGGTTCTGTCCCTATTGTCTTTGGACACCAGGATCCAAGGCACTAGCTGTATCTTGGTTTTTGCTCTTTCGTTTTGCCTCTTTTTCCTCTTTCCTACTCCTAATTTCCGTTTTCTGAAATGAAATGGGTAATTAAGATTGGATAAGTAAGGTTTGCTAAGTCAATGTTCTGTGAAATGCTTTATTTTGATTGAATGTTTGTTTTAAATTCCTGATTTTCTAAGATTTGCTAGGAAAGTTTGGTTGTGAACATTCTGGGAACTTTTGTCAAGCTCTTCTTTGTGCCCAGCTCAGGAAAAAAGTAGAAAAAGTAGTAGTAGTAGTAGTAGTGTTTTAAATTCCTGATTTTCTAAGGTTCGCTAGAAAAGTTTGATTGCAAACATTCTGGGAACTTTTGTCAAGCTCTTCTTTGTGCCCAACTCAGGAAAAAAGTAGTAATAGTAGCTGCAATACCTTTCCAAGCAGGTTTAGAAGGCACCCTACAAGGATCATGGAGTTCAACTTGTAGCTCTGCACAAGATATCCCTAGGAATCACACCATGTGCTTGAGAGCATTGTCCAAACACTTCTTGAGCTTTGTCAGGCTGGTGTTGTGATTGCTTTTCTGGGGAGCCTGTTACAGTGCCCAACCACCCACCAGAAGAAGAACCTCTCTCTGATGTCCAACCTAAACTTCTGCTGACGCGACTTTAAGGCATTCCCTCAGTTCCTGTCACTGTAACCACAGAGAAGAGATCAGTGCCTGCCCCTTCTCCTCTCCGTGTGAGGCAGCTGTAGACTGCAATGTCTCCCCTCAGTCTCCTCTTCTCCAGGCTCTGCAAACTATGCGATCTCACTGCTCTACATTTGGCTTCCCCTCTAGACCTTTCTCCATCTTCATATCCTTTTTCAGGATACTCCCTTACAGGTTCGTATCTTTCTTATATTGTGATGCCCAAACTGAGCATAGTACTAAGATCCTGGGTTAAGTGTGCAGGATTCTAATGCTTACTCAGGGTCCAAAGTCGCAATATCGCTCTTGCAGTCTTGACTAGAGTAAGGCAGCCACATCATCAGGCAAGTCATTATTTCACTCTGGACATGACACACGCGTTCTACCTGACTGCCTACAGTGTCTTGAAATAAGAAAGGCAATAGGCAGAGTACAGAGACAGCACAGGAGCAGATCCTGTCTTACTCCCAACTCTTTCCCACCCCTGAATGACAGCCAATAATGCTGAAGAGGTCCAAAGTGCCCAAATATTATCTCACTGCAACAGGGGTAGGTCACAAAGCAAGGGGTAATGAGGTGTTGTGGTACCTCCAACTGTAGCAGCTCTTTCTCACACTTGAAACTAAAACTACAGCTAAACTGATAACTGCCTCCTCCTTCAGTATGTGATCAGCATGTGCTACAATCACACGGCCACAAGGCTCTGCCAGCATGTCTGGCTGAACACAGCATTACGCCAACAGACAGTTTGTCCTCTTCTGCAATCCCAGTTTTCTCAGGTTTGATCTATGTGCTTGTTTGTTTCCATCACTTATTGGCAAGGAGGAGCACTCTGACTGATGTTAGCTAGCTGAGATGAAACCATGCCAGGGTCTGGATACAGCACCCAAAATTCACCCCCACAACTGGCAAGAAGTGGCATGCCTGATGCCAGTGCATGCAGATACAAGCACTGAATGGAGCACGGAAAGCGAACAGCCTCTCTTTCACCTGACACGGGACCTGCTCCTGTCCACATGAGTGCAGCTGGAGTACAAACACCCACACACCGAAGCCAGCGAGACCAGAAACCACAACTGAGGACAAATCTGGAGGTGCCACAATTGAGGATTTATACTGAGGACCTATATCTATTGAACACTTTTCGTGCTGAGGGTTTTGATGCTTACCAGAAACAATCTAAATGTGAAGCTGTGTAGTCACTGTGGTACAGTGACCACACAGCTTCATTTTCCAGGCATACACCATATGCGTGTGCTATTGAAAGTGAGAATTAAGGAAGACAGCAACAAGCAAAGAGCTCAGTATCAGAAACAAAGTTACCTTGAGAAGAAATGGCATTTGGGTTGCACTGGTAGTATCTGCTGGAGAAGTGGATTAAGACTCTCTCTCGTTCCTGAGTTTCTCCAATAAGTGAAAAGGCTTTAAAGAAACTCCTAAAAGAACAGTGGGGGAAAAAAATGAAAATAAGGTAATAAATCTCTTTTTGCTTCACACAATACACAGAGCAAAGCACACATCACAGCAAGAAGTACATGAGCACACATTCAGTTCCAAGAAGCCTTTCTAGGAAATTGGGCTACCATTCTGCATGCAACTCCAATATTAGTAAATAAAAGATTTAAATTACCAGTGGTCTCAGTCACTGAATATACAAAATAATAAGTAATTCTCATTTGAAAGAGCTGTTCTTTTAATTTTTTTTCTATGTGCAAGGGATTGGAACATGTGTGTTTTATGCATGATAAGATATCCAAGATGTTCCCTATTCTCTTCTAATTGCCCACCACCCCTGCACCTTTTAACTTTACTCATTAGTACTGCTCTCCAAGTCAGAAAAGCTACTCCAGTGGTGAAGTCAAGCAAGCACACAGCACTCACAGCTAGCACCAAATGGTGGTCACTCATCAGAATGGCCAGGAACATATCAGCGGGGGAAGAGTTTGACTACTTGGACCTGCAGAAAATATCTGAGCAAAAGGGCAGAAGACTTGCAACATCTCCCACTGAGCTTCAACAACAGGAGGAGGCCCTCCTGAGGTTCTTGCTCAAGAGAGCCCAGGGCACAGGGCTGGTGCACATGTGGGCACACTCACTGGATATGGACAGCAAGTCTGTGCAGAGAGGTGGAGAGGACACACATCTTCCACTTCTATTCCACTTGACCAGACCTCCTCTTAACCACATTGCTGTTCTGCCCGCATAGAAAAATGCATCTCACAGCCAAAGATGACCTCCTACATTCACTTACCAGGATGCTTCCAAGAAAATACTGAAAACACAAAACTTCTGGATCTGAAGTAAGAAGACATACAGAATGACTAACAGACAATTTTTAAACATCACATTGGACAGAAACTAACACCAGATGTGAGAGGAATGGAATATATTGCTGGAACATTCACATCTATCTAGTCTCGATGCACAAACTTTAATTTTTTTCTCTCTGATATAAGGTCAGAGATAGGCTGTACTTTCAACAATCTCACACCCACACAGAGTGTGATCTGCATGGTAATACCTTAATTTCACATGTAATGTATTGCAAATAATCCAGTTCAGAAGTAGACACAAGTGAATCTTGACAGGGTTTCTGACCTTCCTACTTTGTGCTCCTGTCCTGGCTCTGGCCAGGACAGAGTTAATTTTGAATATACGGGCTGATGTTACTTCTGATCCTCTTGAAGGGACCTCCAGGTCATATTTACAAGAAGTGAACGACATGTACTATTACTAGAACTACAGAGGCCCCAGCCAGGTTTCAGAAGAAAGGGCCAATCAGATCTACTGGACTGTGTGGCTCCAGTGCTCTGGCACATCAGACACACAAGAGTGTAAGGCTTTATCTCATGTCAGCACATGACGTCCCCTGATGCCACCAAGGTATGTGGGGACAGAATCCATCTCTTTCTTGGTGCCAAGGGGATCCCAAGCTGACAGCACAAGAAGGTGGAGAGAGCACGACTCAAAATGAACAGCAAAAGCATCCCACTGTGACTGGTCCAGAGGCCCTGTGCATCCTTAGCATAGGTTACCCCAAAAAAAGAGTATTTCAAGGACCCAAAAAGGCATTGTTAGGATTTTTGGGAGAGCTGCTGTGGAGACAGAGGAAACGAGACAGCTGAACACCTTGCCTGGTGTCTCAGAGAACCCCTCTGTTCAGGGCCTGCTGAGGGCTGAAGAACACCACCGCATCACTGCTGCACCATCAACAATGCTGCATCACCTGGGACACTGTGACCCCAACCAGGAGATGATCATGAACTGGAGAGCCAGGGAGTGGTCAGCAAGACTTGTTAACCCTATAGAAGTCCTATATGGTCAGTGTGTGAGCCCAGGGACCAACAAATTATCATGCCCTAAATGAAGTCACACCACCACTTAGTGCCACTGTGCCCAACATGCTGGGACTTCAGTATGAGCTGGAGTCCAAAGCAATGAGGTGGTGCCACCATCAACACTGCTAACATGCTGTTCTCAATTCCTTTAGCAGCAGGATGCAGGCCTCGATTTTTTAACTGGAGGGGTGTGACATACACCTGGAACTGACTTCCCCAGGGATGGAAACATAACCCTATTATTTATCCTGGACTAATCCAGACTGCATTGGAAAAGGAAGTGAGGAAAAGGGTGAGGTCCTAGAATACTTGCAACCTATTGACAACATGATCACGCAGGGCAACACAGCAGGAGTTTTGAGAAAGGGGAGAAGACAATCCAAATCCTCCTGAAGGCTGGTTTTGCCACACAGTGAAGTAAGATCAAGGGACCTGCCCAGAAAACTCAGTTTTTAGAAGTTAAATGGCAAGATGGATGTCATCAGATTCCAAAGGACATGGTCACTGGAACAGCACCTATGTCCCCACCAACTATCAAGAAGGAAACACAGGTTTTCCTAGGCACTGTGGGTTTTTGAAGGATGCATATTTCAGATCACAGTCAGATTTTTAAAACCTCTCTATCAAGTGATACCAAAGAAGAATGATTTCAAGCAGGGTCCTGAACAACAATAAGATTTTGAACAAATTAAACAGGAGATTGCTCATGAAGTAATCAGTCAGGACACTACAAGATGTAAAAAATATGCTCCACAGTACAGCCAGGAAGAATGGTCTTTCTGGAAGTCGCTACCAAAACGGTAGATGTGAAGATTCGACAATGACCCCTGGTGTTCTGGAGTTCGGAATACAAACATTCCAACATACAAAGGATCTGAGACCACCTACACCCCCACTGAAGCAGAGACACTGGCAACTTATGAAGGGGTTGGAGCTGCCTCAGAAGTGACTGGCACCAAAGCACAGCTCCTCCTGGTGCCCCAGCTGCCAGTGCTGGGCTGGATATTCAAAGAGAAGGTCCGTGCAACACATCATGCCACTGTGGAGTAACTGGATTACTCTGACCACACAGCAAGCTTGAATATGAAACCTCAATCACCCAGGGATCTTGGAAGTCATCTCTAATTGGCTTGAAGGTGAAAATTTCAGACTATCATCATCAGAGGAGGAGGAGGAGAAGATGACACATGCTGAGGAGGCCCCACCATACAATCAGCTACCTACAAATGAAAAAGAATACGATCTCTTTATTGACAGTCCCTTTTCTATCACAGGGACAAATCAAAACCAGAAAGCAGCCATAGATAGATATGACGAGTCACAGAAGCCACTGAAGGACAAGGTGGATCAAGTCAGGTTGCAGAGCTGAAAGCCATCTAGCTGGCTTTAGGTATCGCTGAACAAGAGAAATGGCCAGCAACCTACCTCTACCTCGTGGATAATGGCAAATGCTGTGTTGGAGTGACATGACTGACAGGAAAAGGCCAATCAGCAGTGCAGATGGAAACTCACTTGGGCTGATAAAATGGCTGCCCTGGTGGAGAAGTTGGCTGTAGAAGAACATCACAAGATGCACATGTGCCCAAGAGTCAGGCTGCTGAAGAACACCGCTACGATGGAGAGGTGGATCAGGCCTCCACAACTAAAGCGACTCAGGTTAAGCTGGACTGGCAACGTAAGAGCAAATTACTTCTGACTCAGTGGGCTCAAGTTGCCTCAGGTCATCAGAGAAGAGACACAACATCCATGTGGACTTGTGATCAAGGGGCAGACTTAGCCATGGACAATGCCTCTCAGTCACCCATAACTGTGAAACATGCCCTGCAACCGAGCAGGCCAAGCAGGTAAGGCCTCTCTGGTACGGTGGGTGGTGGTTGAAACACAGATATGGGGCAGCCTGGCAAATCAGTTCCACAACACTGCTGCAAGTGCTTACAACGGTGGAAACAACCACTGGGTGTCTGGAAATTAACCCCGTGCCTCACACCAGGGCCCAAAACACCATCCTGGGCCTTGAGATGCAACTTCTGTGGCAACATGGCACCCCAAAAAGAACTGAGTTGGAATAATAGGACTCATTTCAAAAGGAGCTCCACAGACACACGGGCCAGAGAGCACAGGATTGAGTGCAAACACATCGCCTATTATGCAATGAGAAAATTGAACAGTAAAAAATTACATTGAAAGCAATGGGTGGTGGAACCTTCAAACACGCAGATCTGCATTTAGCAAAGGCCATCTCATTAGTAAATACAAGAGGCTCTACCAATCAATCTGGTCCTGCCCAATCAAAATTACTATGCACTGTAGCAGGGGATGAAGTCCCTGTGGTATGACACAGAGAAACGTTTTAGGAAACACAACTGGGACTGGTCCCCCCTTTTTTGCAAAGGCAAATCCATTCATAGGATTGGTTTTGCGCAAGGACGTGATGGCACTTGATGGGTAATGTAGAGGGACAGGGAAACACGAGGCGTACTCCAAGGGGATCGATTTTTGGGTGAGAATGGTCTGTAATGTTCAATTGTACCATACTGCTTGCTGAATGGCACTGCCACTGTATGCTGTAACTACTATGGAGAATGAATATACACTGGTCCAGATATACTAGTCATGAGCTCCTGATGCAGACTGCAACCAGGTGAAAGCAAGCAGCCCTCCTGCCATGGAAAACATCTAGAGCAGATAGAACCCACAGTCATGGAACAAACAAACTCAACAAACATCTTGAAAGGACAGCCACTGACTACAGAAGTGATACTCATGCTTGCATTTATATATACACGCAGACACATATATGTAGCTGGGAGGTGTCGACCTGGACATGATATAAGTGGTACAGCATAAGAGATGGAAAACATACTGATTCTGGCCAGGACAGTTAATTTTTGCGGTAGTCAGGAGGAGCATTCCTAGGAGCCTGATGTTACTCTGTACAACCTCAGGTACATGTTGTGAGGGAGAGGCGTTCCTTCTGGTTAGGTAGCGTGGTGGAGCAGTCAGGGTATTGCTGGTTTCCACATGGTGACTGCCTGCATGTGAATGATTCACCTGTATTGTACACTCTGTTATTAATATTGCTACCCTTCGTTTTCTCGTTTCATTTACTGTCTCTAATAAATAGTTCTTATCTCAACCTTATCTAAGATCTTATCTTAGATCTTTGCCTCTTGTGCCTCCAGTTTTCCTCTCCAGATTCCCCATTGCGGGGCGTGGGGGGGAAGGGAGCAAGTGGCACATGTTTTGGAGTGTTTCAGTGGGAACATTGAATTAGGGAATACTGTTCCTAAATCCACAACAGCTCCTAAGGCACATTTTGAGAATTAGTCATCTTTCTGTCTCCTTCCCCAGTCTGGGCTCTTTCTAGCAACACTCCCTGTCCATGCCAGGTACCACTGACCTACACCTTTTCCTCCTCTGCAGCACATTTACCCCCTTGGAAGCTAACCGGGAGAGGAAACTAATGAAAGAATATTTGGTAAATAAACAAGGCAGTTTCCTCACTCTCAGAGCACAATGCTACAGCCAAGGGTCACAGGGATTAGTTTGTGCCCACCAGAGAACACAGAATACACTGAGCTGGAAGGCACCTAACAAGGACCATTAAGCCCAACTTCCAGCTCTGCAGAGAATACCCCTAAGAATCACACCATATGCTTGAGAGTGCTGTCCAAACACTTCCTGAACTCTGTCAGGCTTGGTGCTGCGATCATTTCCTTGGGGAGCCTGTTCAATCACCTGCTGTGTGCAGAACCTCTCTCTGACGTCCAGCCTAAGCATCCCCTGACACAACTTTAAGCCATTCCCTCGCATCCTGTCACAGGTCACCACAGAGTCTATTGACTTGTTTTTAAAAAATATTTTTGTTGTCCCATACAAGTACTAGCAATGTTCAACTCCTGCTAAACTTTGTCAGCTGGAATTTTCTCTCTACAGCAAATTTATATTCTTCCCACATCACCTGACCTTTCTCACATTGGACAAACACCTTTTCTTTTGTTAGTTCCAGAAGATCCCTGGTCGTTCAAGTTAGCCTTCTGCCTTGTCTGGATTTGCCTGCTCCTGTGCACTTAAGGAGGTGGTGACCAGTACTGATGGATTCCAGCACTTTTGAAAGCATTCTCCCAGGGAACCTTACTAACTAGTTCCCTGAGCAGCCTTAAGTCTGCTCTCCCTGTGTCCAGGGTTGGACTCAGAATGCACACTAAGAGGAGCTGGAGCAGCACCACATTCCCTCCTTCATCCTGCAGAGATGTACTCAGAGATGTACTCAGGAGGTGCACGGGCAGCATGGATCCAGGGAGTGGACAGTGAAGGAACAACCCTTCCCAGCTCTCAGACTTGTCACCGATGCTGCACTGCTGCCTCCCACAGCTGCAAGGTAGCACAGATCTCAGCAACTGCCCCTAAAATGCTCAATAAACCACAGCTTGTCAGTGAGCCAGCAACAACAGCACTGTTTCCTCTCATTCTCTGCCAAGTGTGAGGAAGCATGTCTCAAGTTTCCCTCGGGCTTTGGGACAATTCTTTGTCCCCACCTAAGCTACATGCTTAGGGCATGTAGCTGACAATTACTGCAGCTACTTTTGAAACCTCAACAACCCCTTGGCTTGTTTAAGTCCTACATGAGCCTGGGCACATTTTAGAGAAAGTCCTAACTACTAATATTAACAGAAGATCTACAGGGAGGCAAAGACCTCCTAAATATGTGCCACAAAGCAATTGTGTTGGATTTCACAATTTATAAGAAGGGTATATTTAGCATCACACTTCAGGGGTGCTGAAACCTGGAACTGAGCAACACCTCAGTTGCTCAGTTGCTGAGAAACCTCGAGCCCCGTGCTGAGCAGGTGCTCCAGCTTGGCTCCACTCGCCCTGCCTCAGGACCAGGCAGTTCATGTTTGTGCAGGCATGTTCCATTTCCACCGCCTTCAGAAAGCAGGACTTTGTGGGTGCCTTTCATCTGCTATGGTCTCATGGCATCAGACCCCCAGAAATGCATTTGCAAAGGAGCTAAGAAGTGCATGCACACCCTCTAGATTTTCATTAGAAAAAAATTCCCACCTAAGTAACCTCAGTCAAATGAGTTAAACTCATTTAAATCCCCTCAAACACCAGAACACCAGCAACTGCGCACTGCTACACACACTTTGTGTTTTTGACTTCTGAGAAAAAAAGCACTGAAAAAAAATATTGTTGAGGTCTGATTCCAGTGTAAAAAGGAAAGAAAATGAAAGGGCTGGGTCTTCAAACACCCACACCAACAGTTATCAAACTCACTACAGCTTTTTCCACGTAGAAGCTTTTGCTGTTCTGCACATTTCTGGATTCCTCAGGGAGACACAGGGAGGGAAGCTGCCAAACCACACTAAACCCTGGTCTTAGAGCACTGCAGCAAAGCTGGGTAAGCTCTAAAAGGCATCAGCCATAGAGTCTGAGTAGATCAGCTGTGAGCAACACTGTAATTCCTCACTAGCACCTGGCAGACTACAAGTCTGTGTTTTGCCAGTGACTGGACATTTTTCTCCAGCTTCTCAAGGACCATCCCTAGGCAGGTCCACCCATGTATTTCCCTCTCCACATGGCCACCACTCCAGTAGCACTAAAGTAGAGTAGAAGACCAAGCCAAACAGAAGAAGAAAGTTCTGTCCCCAGAATACATCACAGTCCTCTCTTCATCTTCTTACATCCCAAAAGAGCAACCATGTAAATCAGGACAATACTGCAAACAGCACTGTTAATAAAATAAGAATACGAAGTCCACAAATGGAATTGTACCTGAGCGAACAGTCCAGGGTCATGCCTGTGAAGTCAAAAAATTTAAGATATTCTTCGGCCACAAGCTTGCTGAATTCATTGCTAAAGAAAAGCAAAGAAATAAGTAAAGGTTATCATTCAAGAGTGAACCCCTCCAGAATCATCAGTAAGAACGTGGCCAAGCACGTACTCATATCAGCACATACTTTTTACCCAAATGTTTTGCCACATCAGAGCGTTTGAACCTGTCCAGATGGTAGAGGCGCTTAGCCAGGCGCCTGGCTGCTTCCAAATTGCTGCTGCTGCTGCCATTGCTGAGGTCGTGGCCAAGGGCTCCAGTGGCATCTTTCTCCTGAAGTTCATTGCTCCCCATGGCTGCACTGGAGTCTAACACCACATTCTGCAGGTCAACATTGCTGTGAGATTAAAAGAATATGGAAAGAAGAAAAATGAGATTACATTAGCGCTTCCTCTTACAACAGCAGGCAATTAACTGCACAGAGGCAAGAGGACAGAATGTAAGAAAATCCACTTAATTGAATGAGCAGTGTAGAAGAGGGACATTCACTTAGCAGTCAGCAGAAGTTAAGGGTTTCTAACAAACATGGACTTTCCTTCTGACTCTGCTATCCTATTCTCAACTTGGGCTCACTTCAGAGAGACCTCTTTGCTATTATCAGCCTACAGCTGCAACTGCACTAATGCTTCTTGCATTAGTATTTTTTTAACCCAATTCCTTGCTTGGCTTGAAGAGAACTCTTTAATAGGAAACTAACCATTTTCCAGGAGAAATGCAGTGATTAAGCTGGGTGATCAGCTACTCCAAGCTGAGTCAGAACAAGTCCCTTCCTCATTCTTCCCCAGTTGTCCTGGAAACAAAACAACTTTAAATCTAAAATAGTATCACCAGAACTCTCAGCGGCTTCTGTGTTGCCCATGAGCAGTGGACATCCCACAGGAATGCACTGCTAGAAAAAGCAGGATTTGGAGCAAGGAACCCAGTTTGGATTATGAGAGACACAAACCATCCACGCCAGCTTGAAGAACTCCTTCCTTCCTTCCTGCTCCCTCATGGTGGCAATTATTTCCCTCACCTGCTCCTCAAAGTCAAAATGCTGAGCATAGTAGTCCCAGGGCACTTCAGATAAATCATGCACTTACAGATTCCTCCCACCTCTAGTACAATGGGAAAGCTCTGGCTGAGCTGTGTGCCTGCTTTGCTTCACCCATGAAAGAGGCAAGAGCCCACTGCACCAAAAAGTGCACTCCCACCTACACATCCATGCACAAAGGCAGACTTTTAACTTTAGAAGAGTTTGTCTCTGACACTGGCATGAAATTTTTTGCAAAATCTCAGCTCTGTGTATGTGTGTGTGTGCACGTGACAGCGTTTCTAATTTTATTTCTATATTTTTATACTAAATAGAGATTCTTTTTACTAAAATGCCATTTACACAGGGATAATGAATGATCAGAAAGGGTCATGCACAGGACAGATATGAGTGGAATGAGTTAAAGATGACTTTGTGCACACAGCACTTTAAACAACATACCACAGCTTCACATACCACTGTAATTTTCAGACTTGACAAGCCATGGTTAAAACAACTGATCACTGTGCTCCAGTAACAATTGTCTAGCCGTTTGCTCAAATGTCTGCTAGCCACTCATTAACTCCTCACAGATGAGATTTCACATAAGGTGAGCTTAAAATAAAAAAAAATTGTATTCTGCATGCCACAAATCATCACCTGCTTCCTCTCTTCTCATCAATGCTTTAAGAGAAGGACATGTGCAGAACAGAGATTTGCCCATTTTACCTCTGTTTCCGTTCTTTCAGAGCTTCTACAACATCAGAAATATCACATATTCACTGTGTGAGTACAACTTCTTTATCAAGTATCTGGGGAAAACAGAAATCTAACCTGTCCCTGCAAGAACTGGGGATTTGCACTGGTTTGCATTTATTTCAGTGTAAATAAAATGGTGCTTTAACAAAAGGGAGTCAGCCTCAATGCCTAGTAGGAAATTAACGCTGTAAATACAATTCCAACAACACTAATATTACTGGCCATCAGTTATCCTAGAAAAGAAAAAAAGCCCCTCCTGCCATCACTGTTGTGTAAAATGCCTCCTTGGCCCTATCCAAAACCACTAGCAAATGTCTGAAATTCTCTACATTTGGCCTAAACCAAGCTTGTGAAGAAAACAAATGACAGAGTACCCTGACACAAGCCCTGAGCAACACCTTGTCCATTCAAATCAGGCACGACTCATTCCAAATTCCCATCTCTAACAATTGACAAGAGCAAGGCATACCCAAGTGAGCTAACAAATCTACCGAGTCTTTAATGTAAAAATGTTGCTTCAAAAGCCATGCCAGCTCACAGAGCCTCCCCTCACTATACATCACAGTCCTCTTTCATCACTGCTCTTTATTAAAGGTAGTATTTATAGCCCTGAAAGATGGCCAAAGCTGACAAGAAACATCTGTACCCTGCTAGGAACCAGAGCACTACAAGATTCAACATTACCACAAACCACCAAAAGTTTAGAAAGGAAGCGCCAGCATCTGCAACTTAGTGAAATTAAGAGCACAGCACCTCCCAGCTTCTGCTTTGCCTCTAGGAGCCATGGCTGGGATATGAAGGAGGAACACCCAGCAAGAAGGAGAGTGTGCTCTTTCCCCTGTTTGCCAAAACTAGTCCACAGGGCTACATAAGAAAAACTATCTTCCAACTTCTCCATTCTAAAGCTTCATACTTTAGACCATACTTTAGATCCTTCGGATCAAAGGTGCCCATACATGCATTGAAGAATAAGGGATGCTTCCTCCTGCTATTCCAGTAGTTAATTCTGACAGTTGATTAGCTTATTACTTAGTACAAAGGGGGAGTAAGTGAATACTTTTTGTACCTAGTACAAAAAATAAGTACTAAGTGTGAGTATAAAAGTACAAGTACAAAAAGGCTGTCAAATCAATACAGGTTGTCTATAACATAAGCCTCTTGTTCAGGGGAAATGACAGATTCTTATTAGCAGTAAAGTGAGACTTCAGCTCTCAAGTGGCCTTAGGTGGTTCAAAGACTCAGTGCTCATGTCACTGAGAGCTTAGGAAATGCAGATGCCCTGTGCATGGCTAGGTGCAAGCTGCCTTCAGGGCAGGATATTTTAGCAGGGTCCAAGTGGTGTTGCTCTGGGAAAAGGCTGATGTCTCCTCTTACTTTCAATGCTTTCCAGGTTCATAATTTTCCCTTCACACCTCAGTTTACTAATCTGCTGAACTCGGTAACGCTTGCCTCCCTCTGTGCTTATAATGAATTCTAATCAAGAGCTAAGAACAACCAAGGCTGAAAATAGGTTTCTCTTCTGCAGTCTATAGTTTCTACACATAAAGAATCCACAGCAGCATTACCATCAAAATAGTGCCAAGAAAGGGCTTTGTGATACAAAGCAAGGCTGGGCATAGATTTCTCAGGCAGCTGTACTCTTTATCACATAAAAATGAGAAACCTCCACTGAAAAACACAGGCTGAAAAATGTAATAGATTATACTCCCCCTAATCCTAGATTCAAGGCTAAAAGGGATTGTAATGATATTGCTGGTAAATGCCTGTCCAGCAATGGCTGCTGATTTTTACCCAGAGACACATTAATCTCTGCTATCAGAAAACACAGAAAACAGAAGCTACAAAAAACCTCCAGACCTCTCTAATCTCACAGCACATCAGTTGTGGCCAGAAACCAGGTCTACAGACTGTGGTATTTCTGTCCCCAGCAATGCACTCCTGATGCATCCTTTCTCCTTCTGTCAAAGCATCTCCACACCCACACGGAATGCACAGAGGCTGTGACCACCATATCCAGCAGAAATTACAGGAATTCGATAAGCAGCTGCTGTGGTAAATGCAATACTTTCCAACAGCTCTCCAAGCTCATAGATAAAACATGTAAGCTATAGACTCTAAGCTCTGCCAGGCTTTCCAGCTTTCCTGTAATACGTCATAACTGCTAGGCATTTTGTTCTGTTTTATTCACTTATTCCAGTATACACCAGTTCTACAGCGAGTTAACTCCCAATACCACACTACCTCCATCTTGCCACGTTCAGCACTTAGCACACTTGATCTGTTTTCAAATATTCTAGATTCATTTACTGCATCCATCTCCCATTCCAGGTCCCACCAAAACTGAAACTCACAGTAATGGCTGACTGAAGAATGGCTGCAATTTCCAGAGAAAACACAGCAAGGCCAGTAACATAAGGATAATGATACAGGCATCTCATATCTCAGTGGTCTACCCTCCCAGCCAACTAAGCTTTAAGAGGAAACCTCAGCCTGAGTGTGAGTTTATGATGCTTTAAACTTTGGTATGCTCTTCATCTTGTAGCAAATCCATGGAGAAAAAACTCTCTTCTTCATCCCAAGGAAAAAATGCCTATTAGCATTTTCCTTTATGGAGTAAAGGCTCTGATCAATTGGCCCAGCTGCTAACAAAGAAGTGATGTTCAGAGTTGACACTGAGTGGCAGGATGTGACAACAGCCTAAGTGCTGTCCTCATCACAGCCACTTCAGTGATCCCAGCTTGCCACTCTTACCAGACTGATGCACAGCATATGCTCTGTGGCACATGGACTCCCTTGATGCATATGTTCCTTCCCCAAGGAACACTAATTCATCTGGCATACACGTCTGTAGGGAGTGTACTGGTTGCACTAATTGCAGGGCAGCTTGGATTAAGACAGGGCTGGAACCTTCACAGACTTTTTAGAAACAGAAGAGGAGGGAACAGGAGGAAAACCAACCTTTTCTCTCAAATAAATGTGCGTGCCTTTAACATCAGCTTTACTCCAAGGCAAGCTGTGTCTGGCATTTGCTAGCAAAACCCATCAGAGCAAAATGTCTGAAATGCTTTTACTCTGAGCCTTCTCCTCCCGTTTCTGAAACAGGACAGCATTCCATCCATAACCATCAACTCTGTCCATGACAAGCATGCTCTAATACTAGTTCAACAGCCTCTCATGGCAGGGACAAATCAGAAACAGTCAGGTGCCTGCCCCCGCTCCTCCACTCCACCCTCTATGTCCTGCCCTGCGGAAACAAATCCCTGGTCTGCAACCCTGTGGCTGTTCAGTGAATGATATCCTTTCACATTTCAGAGCAGACCAGACATAACCAGTGGCATAGTGTGCATTTTGTTTAAAAGGACCTGAAAAGCTGTGCTTGAACAGTCCAGCTCTGAAAGGAACAGCCTCACTGAAGAAAGTGAAGAAATCCCGGCAGCAGCGGGATGTGATGACTCAGTTCCTGCTACAAATGACCCGACCACACAAACGGGCTGGGAACGGCTGTGCTGCAGTTTTGCTCGAAACCAGCTTCTTCAGGGCCAAGAGAGAGTGAGCATAAAAGCACTTCAAGCAATGATTTACCTTGCCAGTTACCTTCAGCTCCAGGGCTCATCCAAGAGAGGATGTAGGAAGAGGAGAAAAATAATAAAAAAATAAAAATAATGCCCTTTTCTAGCAGATGACTCAGTGTGCTATTTTACTCCAAATGGTTTAAGCAGCTTTGAAGTCCCACGTACGGGTTCTCTTCAAAGACATGCTTTGAAGTAGATGCCTCTTTGAGGACTGACACAGCTGCACTTTGCTGCAGCTCTATTCAGTGGGTGTCTCACAAGCACAGCATCAGCCAGGACATACAAAGTGAGGACGGGATCCAAAAACCAGAGTAACCACCAAGCATCGATTAAAAAGCACCTCAACCTTGTCAGATCATAGGGAGAGGAGCAAAAGTTAAAAGTAATTATCCCTGTAATCCCCTATTGGCTATCAATAAAATATATATGCAAAGTCAGGCTATCAAAAATATATATATGCCAAGTCAATTTCATGGGCTGAAATACATACTGCTGCTCAAAAATAACTTCTTCTTTCCTGTAGTAATTTGTCTTTTTCTTTCATTAAAATAATTCCTAATGATTGTAAAAAAGGGAGCAAGCAGCTAAAGCATTCAGAAAACACCATTTCTGTAGGCTTGTATACAGCAAATGCAATTGTCATTACAGGATCACAGCATTAGAACAAGAAGTCCCACCACATGCAGGGACAGGATTGCAGCCCTTCTGAAAGACAGCACATACGTTATTACACAGACATGCTGGCCTGCTGCCACCTGAAGTACAAATGTCTTGCTAAAAATACTTCAGGTTTGACTCCATTTTCACCTCAGGCTTCATACATTGCCATGGCATGGGTTAGTGCTTGCTAATGGACATTCACCACATTAATGTCACCATGCCTAGAAAGTGAAAACCTGGTCCTCACCACAAGGGATATCCAAAGGCTCCTCCCTGCAATGGATATTTCTGACATGTATAGACACATAGACAGGTCTCTTGAAAGCACTGGGATTGTCCCATACTCAGGATCTAATCCACTTGCCCCCAAAAAAATAAAGAACAGACCCAACAAATGCACTGCACACCTATGACCTTGCTCAGAAAACACTCAGCCCCTACATGCTCCAGGAACACTCAGGCTCTCGCCTCAGAGCCCACCTGCTCCAGGTATTAAGAGCCACCATCCCTGTGTTCAGCACCCATCTGACCCTCATTCCCTATAAGGCTCTTGCTGGGTTCTCCAGGACAGGACCAAAGTGGGAAGATAGCAGAGAACTTTCCCCCCCATGCTTCGGCTTGGTTTAACTGTTGGGAGACTGGCTCAGGAAAAGCATATTAACCAGGCAGCTGGTCCTCCCTGGCAGGGAGCAAAACAGATGCATAAAAATATATGTGTTGACACCTTTTGGTTCAGGCTTCCCTGAACTTCCCTGCAAATTTGCAGATGAAGCAATTGAGCACTGGCACTAGTATCACACAGGAGCTTTACACTGAAACCATGCAGCAAAATGAACCACCTGTCCTCAGAATAGTGAATAAAGAAAAAAACAACCACTAACCAACCCACAGCTCACCCAGCTGTGTTAGCAGGGAGTCTGCATGCTCTGTGTGCCCTGTTCTTCTCCACCGCTGCTGCAGCATCACATCTGAAGACACGCATGCCTCTCTATGCCATCCTGCCAGCTGCCAGGCTCCGTCTCCCTCTATCCCAGCACACACACAGACGAAGAAGAGACTTAACTAACAATTACGTGGAGAGGGGCCTGACTAGCAGCCAGTCGTGGCTAATAGATGAGACAGCACGGCTGCACTTCGGGACCAGCTCAGAGCTGGCAGAGATGCCTTAGTTTTGGTGAATCAAGCCTTCGTGACCTAAATGGCTTTGACTTTAATGGAGACGTGCCAACAGATGCCAGCTTAAAAGCTGAGCTGCTGACAGCTCTATACTGAGGCGCTTTGTGTAGCAAACTGATCAGCTGCTCCAGTTTTTTTTTTTTTCCTTTTTCTCTTCTGTCTCTGTCAGCTCCTGGATTTTTGTTTTGTTTGTTTTATTTTCAGAGGAGGCTGGGAACTGAAGAGGCGAAAAGTCAGCAGCCCTTTTTTTCTGTAAAACAACAGTTTGTTTAGGAACTAGAAGCAGCTTTACAAACTCTCACTGAAGTGGTGCTCCAAGGACCTCACTAGCCAGACCAAAGGCAAACTCTGTACAGCATATCTCCAGAGCCCTGATAAAGCGATGACACCTTCCTGGAGGGAATACCAAGCTGAACAGTATAGTGTAACATTTTAGAAGTTATTAGGCTGTGAAATAACAAGGCAAATCCTCAGCTGTCAAAATGTCAGTGGTGTCAGAAATTTACCCTGTGAATTGTGCCATTCATCTTTACCTGGATTCAACATACACCCATGCCAGCATATTGTGGTTATCAGTGGCTAACCACAACTGACAGATGCATTAGCCCATGTGGTTAACGCAGAGCCCAGCAAATGAGCTACAGTGCTTGTTTGCTTGCTCACCAGCTGCAGATGCATTTGATGCATTTGCTTTTCTAGGACAATAACCAATGCCATCCCTCTGAATAACCTTTCTTATGCTGAGCATATGGCTGGCAGCAAATATGAAGTACCATGTTCTTGACTGACCTATGTCTCCTAGGTCCGAGCTGAGGCATGTCTGAAGGTGAAAAAACATCCTCTCAGAAAAATAGGGATTTCAGCAGATTTCACACTATATGAAAAAATTCAACTGGGTCTCAAAGCAAACCTTCAAAGTGAAAAAAAACTCTACCAGACCTCTGTCAGACAGACTAATAAAATGAACGTATAAAGGTTACATGTTACATTCTTAATTATTTAGTCTTGTAACTATACTGAAAAATCAAATACAAGGTACTTCGGACAAAAATACCAGTGCACAAACTGAAAACCAAAATTATAACTGGCATGCGGGTACTCAAAAACTGGGAGGAGATTTAGAGAATCAACCCAGACAGAGGAATCAAAACTGGATTTATTTGTCAACAACGTTTATTGTCTTAAAGAAGGAATAAGCAGAGCGCCAAATAAGAAACTGCTGGAAATGACCTATACACAGAAGAAAAATATCCACCATGGGAACTACTACAAGAGGTCTCAACAATTAAAAGTAACCTGGTACCCATGGGAATTTCAGGCTACATTCTTGTAAATTTATTTTGAGAATCGCCAGATTGCTTTAGGGAGTTGGTTTTCTTCCCCTCTTGAATAAATATGCAACTAAATTTGTGTTTTCATCTCTAGGAAAAAAAAAATAACAGGACTTGCAGAATTTGCTGAGCACCACCAGTTCTTTGAAGATGATGGCAGGTGGCAAATATTTAGCATTTCTGAGGATTAAGAGTTGCAATACAGATTTTTTATATTCTCTCTGGATTTACAAAAATCTTGGGCAATGTCTTGCCAACATGGACAATACTTCCCAAGACAACAGGAAAAAGCACTTATGACAGAAAAGAAATGCCAAAAAGATTTTTGTTGTTGTTCTGTGGATTTTTAAAATTTTCTTACTCTGACTGTAGCCTACAAGGGGAGAGGGAATGGAAAACGTGCTGTAAAGTGTGCAGTAAAACACTAGAAGAAGTCTAGTCCTTAAAGTCTGGAAGTACAGAGATCATCACAGAGATAATTTCACACTTCTCATTTAGTCACGCAGATGCTTTGTCTGTAGTATACAAAGAAAAGATAACTCCTTTTCCCCTCAAAAATATCTTACTGCTTTGGAAACACATCCCTTTCACCCCACTCTAACTTGGATCACCAATTTCAATCAACTTGCAAATGATTACACCTAGTCCAAGCAACACAAAGTCAAGCTCAATGTTTTGTTAGCAGCTTGCTAACCATGTTCCTTACTGCCTCTAAAAGTAAGACTAAACTCCCACACTGGAAGGCTGAGCCTTGCTCGCCTTAACACAGCATGGGAAGGGAGGAGTACAGCACCTGGAGCATGGGTGTGGCAGTAGGGACTGCATGCCTCTGCAAGGATAACAAACACACAAGGGCATCAAACGCCGTCCAAGTGCAACGTCCTTATTGTCATTACAAAGCTTCATTACACTGGCAGCCTGCGGTTCACCCTATTTCATGAGGATCCCATGGTGCCCTGACACCAGGAAATCTGTCGTTCAGCTCTGAAACCTCACACACTACCCCTCCTCCCCGTTCTCCGACCCCCTCCTGTGGAAATTTAAGGCTATTTCAGCTGCAGATTTTTTTTTTTTTTTCCTCAGAGGGTTAATGACAGAATATTCTGCATTGGAAAGGATACAAAAGGATCATTGACTCCAACTGTTAAGTGAACGGCCCACAACAGAGATCAAACCCGCAATTTTGGCATTATTAGCACCATGCTCTAACCAACGGAGCTTATCTCAGAGAACTGAAAGAGAATAAACTCCACCCCAAAGACACGAGGAGTCCCAAAGGACGGCAAGCTGCACGCTCTTCTCCCCCAGCCATCCCTCCTCCGCTGGCCAGGTACAAAGGGCACGTAAGCTGTGCCAGGAAAGGCTACTTTAAAAAGTAAGCCTGCCTGCTCTGCAGGAAGACCCCGGAGCAGCTGACATTCCCCTAAGGAAGAATGGCAGGTGGCTGTCAAAGCAGGCAGGTCCATCATACAGCTCTTGCCAGGACTTACTGCGTTTAACCACGGCCAGCAGCTGACAGGGAGGACAGCATGAATGAAATCTTCAGACAACTAGGAGCTCATGGAACTCGCAACCTGGAAGCCTCTAGTAATTCTTTTTCCTCTTTTTTTTTTTTTTTTTTTTTCAGTTCTGAAGGCATGTGACCGGCCCTCACATACCAGAGCTGACCCCTCCCAAAGCCAGCAATTTCCTAAGAGCGGAGAAGGATGTTCCCCTCCCGCTAATTCATTACGAGGCCAGGTTTCCTCGTACTTTTGCATCAAAACCTGCAAAGTGACACTTTGGGTCACTCTGGGCAGGTGCAGAAGGGGCTGTGGTGCCCAGCTAACAGGAGGGCATGACCACAGGGAGCCCCGGCTCCTTATTTCCCAACTGGCACACGGCTTTCATTTTCCAGGTGAAAAACCACCGGCTCTTTGCCCTCAAGTGAGCCGTTCCCTTCTGTTTTGGGCCAGAAAGAACTGCTCGTGTTTCACACCGCTCCCCCACTAACTAGTGCTGGAAGCATGCTCCCTGCCCAGTCACTTTTTGTATCACCGAAACACCACGGCACAGAGCACTGCTGAGATTTTGCTTTCGGTTTTTTGCTCCCTCGGGTTGGCAGCAGCGTTTCCGGAAGAGGGGAGGGGGGTCTCATGCTCCTTGCTGTCCCGCACTGCCACACTACGCTGCTCTGCTCCCAAATCCCCACCGCTTCCCTTTGCCACATGCCCACAGCAGCCCCCACCCGCAGGGAGGGGCTTCTCCCGCCGCTCTCCCTCAGGCAGGGGCGGCGGGAGCGGGGAGCCCCGGCCGGGCAGAGCGCACGGAGCCCCGGCCGGGCACGGCGGGCCTGAGGGCTCGCCGCCCCCCACCCTCCTCCTACAGCAGGGCTGGACCACTGCGGAGGGAGCCCCCGCTGCAGGGAATTGCATGAGGGGAGGGAAATCCGCCAGAGGAATTGCAGCACTAAGCACAACCGCAGGCTCACGCACCGTAGGGAACGAGAGCTTCGGCAGCCGGCACAGAGGTGCCATACACACATCGCACTAGGATTGCTTCAGGCAATACAACCGCGCGTTCCAACTCCCTGAGCCGCAAGGGCTCCGGAGGCTGTTGCTGGTTCACCTGAGCATCACCGTGACACACCGCCTTGACCCCTCTGCGATAAACCGGCCCCAGCACGCACACACTGCTTCTCACCCTAATCCTAACACCGCCATTCCCCACTGGCTCCAACAAAGTAGTACTCACGACCTGTCAGTCGCCTGTCAGTCACCACACAACATACACGCCTAGTGCAATACAACATGATACTGGAATACCGGAGGAGGAGGGTGGTGTTAGCTGTAAGATTATTGTTGCGAGGATTACTCTGTTGGGCATACTACCGGCTACACATCCTGCCGTGGTGACATTCTCTACTGGCATCTACCTTAGGTGAGCCCTTGAGGCTTATCCCTGACAAACCAGAATCACTCTTTCTTTTTTCTTTTCTTCTAATTAAGTGAGGAAAAAATATTCAAATATCTACTGCTAATTTATCAGTATGGATGCAAATCTAAACTAAAATTAATTCCAAGTGAAATCTACATTAGACAGACACCGAATGTGACTCATCTAAGCATACCTTGTCTTTGTCCTAATTTTTGTCCTGATGAGCCTTACTTGACAGTATCCTTTAAATACTAGTTGCTGCAACTATGGGGTAGCAGAATCTAGATCTGAATGTGCTGCTTGTTCTCTGATGTCCAGTTTTATGTCAGCCTTTGGTTTTGCTATAAGTAAGGAGCTGCAAGTCTTAGGACTGACCTCAGTTTCTGGCTCCATACAGGTTATTGCAGATTAGCAGTCACTTATTGCCTACTGGCAGATACCATGCATGCACAACATTTAAACATCGTTTTTACTGTATGATTAAGGGAAAAATATTTTAAACTCTAATGTCCTTCTGCCTGCTGTTTTAAGAGCAAACTGTACCTTAATCCATAAAGTTAGCAAAACTACTTCTGCTCAAAGGACTTCTTTCATTTTAGCACAAAAGAAATAAAACAGATAAAAGATCTCCCACCCTTACTCCCAGAAAAGTTCTAAGTAGACTAGTTCCATCTATGGGAATAGTCCTAGGCCTCTTAGATAACATCCTGTCCCTGGAGGATGAAGACCAGAGGCATCTTTGTCACTCAAAAGGTCCTTCACCACTTTGCAGGTGTGTTGCACCCTCACCACTCTGCTTTTAATTCAACCTCCTACTTTGTCTGTGTCTGCCTTTCACTGTCCCCACTCTCCTTGACAGCACACTGTAAGAAAAGTTTGCACAGAGTGATTTTCTACAATTGTACAGTATTTTCTGACCAATCAGCCTAGTTGTTGCTTCTCACATGACTCTTTCTTTTAATAGGCTTTCTCACCTCTCCTTTTACTTAATCATAAATTATTCACATTTTTGTAATGTTCACTCCTCTTTCATGAAGTGCACAAATGAAAGAAGCTAACCTGTGAATGTGGTGAGAGCAAAATCTCATCCCAGCAGAAGTAATGTTCTAAACTCCCACTGGCCTTAAGAGAGGAACTACTGTGCCCAAAGGCACATGTTTAACATCCAGATCACAAACTGCATTTGGACAACTCATTTGTGTCCACAAAGCGTTACCGCTCCTAAAGTTGCTGCCAAAAAATTCAGGTAGGAACTGTAGCTGAGCAAGGTTCATTTGGAACCAATAAGTAACTCCTCCAGAGACAGATCCCAGAGATGTGATAATACCAGGCAGACTTTTATCAACACATCAGCATTACCTAATAAACCTTCATAATGTAAATTTGCACTCTTCTTATGAATGGCAGGTTTGGATGGCTCATTTCTCTATTGCAGTCACCCTGGAAATTATTCTCTGTAGAAAATTAGAAGTGTTAAAAGAGGCAAAACTACACTCTCTGACAGTACACTGAAGTAAAGAGAGGTTGGGGAAAAATCAGCAGGCACACAGAAAGCTCATCCACTACTTTTACCTTTCCAGATGAGGGACTTCTGTGACATCTCCTTTGAAGAGTGTTTCGCTTGCATCCCTTAAGCCATTGGCAATGCCTTCACCACATCCCTTCACCTCCCTGTCAGGCACATCTGTCTGCCCCACGGCTGATGTCCTATCTAAAAACTGTCCACCCTCCTTCATGCGCTGCTGGATCATGGGAGTGAGTGGTATCTCAAAGCTGAAGTAGCTATCAGGCTCCGAGTACAATGTGTCCAGAGATTCCGCACTGTAGTACAAAGATGCATTGTCTAGGATGTTTTCAAACTGTGAGCTGTACAGATCAGTGGAGATGTCAGAGTGCCTCTGCCCAAGGAAATCTTCGTATCCTCCTGTGGCGGCTTCCCCCTCCTCAACCATCCTGAAAATTAATCAGAAACAGCTCATTTCAGTCTTGGGGCAAGGTTCAAACTTTGGGAAATCCTTCTCACCCTTCCACTTTTCTGAGCAGAAAGGTTAACACAGCTTTATGCAAGAGAGGGCACTGCAGGTAAAATGCTGGTTTTTCCTTGCACTACCTCTCTTTATGACCAGCATCATTTCCCTCTCCAGGGACATAGAAAGAAACAATTTTCTGGGTAAAAGAAGAGGGCTGGGAGACATCCTAATATTGTCTAACAGATCAGCTGCTTACATGCAAAAGAGAAAAGCACAGTGTGCAAGATCTATCCTAGCACCAGTGCCAAGCCAGAGGCTGCACATGCTGGAAATGCGTATCCAGATGGAGCCCCTGAAGGATAATTAGCCATCTCTGCAGTCCTAGGACTGGGGTCTTCAGCAAAAAGCTGAAGGAAATTACTCCAAAATGCAAAGGGAAGCATGTGCAATTAAAAATATAGAGCCTGGGGAAACAGATTTGAAGGGAGAAGACTCAGCCTGCTTGCTAATGCATGGAAAGGTATACCATTCCCCTGAAGAGTTTTCTTCCCTGCTGCACCAAATACTGTGGGGCTCCTCAACATGCCAGAGGTTTAGGGTAGCCAGCCCAAGTAATCCCAAAGCAAAACTCCACAGATACAGAGGTGCAGAGGCAGGAAAGCCTCCCTTGCAGAGATGTTGTCTCAGCAGCACACACCTCTCCAGGTCAAAGTGGGCATGATTTGCTCAGAGCGTACCAGAGGAACCCTTTGTTTTGTAAGAGATGTGCATCAGAAAAGAAAAGCAAGCAAATCAGGATGCAAAGCAGCACGCCATTCTTGCAATATGTAATGCTAAAATGATGTAAAGATAGATAGATAGATAGATAGATAGATAGATAGATAGATAGATAGAGAGATAGATAGATAGATAGATAGATAGATAGATAGATAGATAGATAGATAGATAGATAGATAGATAGATAATACAGAAAGCACAGATTGTAGCATTTATCCTCCTATGATCTACATGGCCTTAATGTCTTTATTATCCAACCATTCAGAGGTTGTCACAGTTTTTGCACAAACTCTGAATGAAACCAGAAAATCTGTTCAGGTGCGTATGGCCAGGCCTGCATGCCAACTATATTTAATTACACGGTGTCCTGGATTAGCGCAAATTTGGGAGAAAACCTCCAAAAAGGGCCCTCCCCCAGAAAGCAAACCCACATGGCCCCTCCCCTCAATCAGTTCAGGAAGAATTTCCCCTGAGAGAGGTGGAAAAAACCTGTTTATTTAACAGGCAAAGCACTCCCCAGCACACAAAATGAACAACACCAGGGGACAAAACTCATTTCTGACTCTGAAGAGATGACAGATTCAGAAAGTCTCTGCAGTGCATGGTCACTGTTATCAGTCCCTCCAGCCCTGGGGAAGGCTGCTGCCCACAGAAGGCCCTGGTGGGCCACAGAGTGAGAGCTCTCTGTGTTTCTCCAGCCCCAGTCTGGAGCAGGTTCAAATGGATCCAAAAAAAGGGAAAGAAAACCAGTCCAGGGAAATTTGGGCTGCCTCAGCTCGCTGAACGAGCTAAAAAGCAAAGGAGAGCGGTGTTCTGCCCCGTCTGTGCCTGGAGAGCACAGTGGAATTCTGTGACCAGCAGAGTGTGGAGAAGGGAGTGCAGGCTGAAAACAAACTGTGTGCTTCTTCTTCTCCCCACCTTCGCTCTCAGAGCCAGTCTTGAAGGCACAGAATAGAATATCCAGCATAAACAGATCACACTACTGGGGATATGAGCATCATAACATCACTCTAGGACACATGGCATGTCCAGATCCCAATTACACCTGCTACAGATGCTTCATCACATGGACATCACTGTGCAAACAGCAAGACTTCTGATCTTTACATTTCAAAACCTGAGATGGACTGCAAACTTCAGTAAGATGATGTGAAGCGGCTTCAGTACCAAATTCAGGCATTAGCCAACCAGCAGCTATGTATACCAGTACTGTAAACACCACACCACAGGCAGCAGACAAATATTTGCTGCTTCTTATTAGGTAAGTACAAGCCACATGCCTAGACAAGAGAACCCCAGACTCACCCCTGCTACCCTCTTAGCACTAGCTCACCTGTCCCGGCTGCTTGAAAGCACAGCCATCTCCTCCTCACCACAGTTCTTCCTGTCCTTCATAGAAACTTCATCCTTCCCGCTTTCTTCAAGCAGTGGTAGAGGAGTGGCTCCAGAGGCAGCGGGTTCCAGCCTTGGGTCTTCACAGACCTCACTCCAGGCACTGTCTGGCAAGGAAGGCAAGCCTGGGGAGACCATTGGTGACACAGGGTGGCTGGATATTTTGGGGAATGCCTTCCTCTCCACAGACACAGAGTCCAGCAGTGAGTGCTTCTTTCTTTGCTGCTCCTCAGCTTTTTGCAGCCATAAGATCTCCACACCTTGAAATTCTACATGTTTACTCACAGCTGCCTCTTTAGCAAGCCTTCTCTCAGTACCTGTTTGCATTTTGCCTTGACTGTACTCTGAAAACTCCTCAAAACGTGTCCCCCTCTCCACTCTGCTGACTGCTTCCAGGTTTGCCACAGATGGCTTGTGACAGCTTGGTTCCTGAACTGTGTGGACCTCCTCTGCTTTATTACTTATGCCTTGTGAGGATTCAGACTGCTTTTCTCCAGTCCGTACTGAAGCCAGATCTTTCTCTATGATCAAATGCTTTTTTTCCTCAGCTGTTCGTTCAGATGGAAGAAGCATGTCTGAGAGCTTTTCTTGGCCTGCTGGAACTGGTTCTCTGGCTGCCTGCACATTTTGGCTGCCAGTAACACTCTTTTTTTCCATTTGAGTCTCTGAATCCAGAGAAGTATTTGCTCTTTCTTGCACCTTTGTTGCTTCTAACCGTCGAGAGATTTTCATACTCTCTGGTGGATTACTGGTGGGTTGCAAACCTCCTTCTGGGGTGTGAAGCTGCACTGCCCCTGCATCAGGCCTCAAATGATCAGCAGGAGCTGCGCACTGAGGAACAGGCCTGGCATGGTGGTGACTGTCCCGTCTTTCCGGACTGCGTGTCACGGGCTCGGCCGGGCACGTCAGTGGAGACGATGGTGTTTGTCTGCTCGACTCTGCAGTGCCGTACTCTGGAAATTCATTGATGATGGTATGAGGAGGCAAACTGCTGCTTCCACGGCCACTACCTGCAAAATAAAAGGAGACGCTGGGTTTATCTACCACAGGCACAAAGCAAAAAGTCTGATCTCTCTCCTGCTCATAACAGAGTAACAGTGCTCTCCCCAGCAGGGAAAATACTTCAGTTTTACTCGCTTCTGCTTTCTGCTTTTTTACACTGCAGTTATCCAAAGCCGGTCCTTTTACACGGGAGTTTTTGGGCGGCCCTGCTTTGGGAATCTGCACTACAGAGGAAGGAATGCCAGAAATGTCTGCTGCACTTCAGAAAAGGTCCAATGGCACGGGAACAGTCTGAGGCCTCAGGCCAGGCCACAGGCCTAAGAAAGCAGAGATTCAGATGTCTAACATCCACAGCATGCACCACCCGTGATGGTTTTACTTTAAAAAACCACTACAGATGATGGTTTTACGTTTACAGGTAATTTCCACTTGTAAAGGTGAAACACTGGGAAGATAATCAGCCACACCCGTTATGTTCTACAGCCTTGACGAAACTAATTAGCTAAATTACAAAGTAATTAATGAGCAATTCAACTTTCTGCCAGCACTACCCTCTTCCTTTAACAACTCAGGTAGCTGAAGTCACGTTGCAGTGATGGATGCATACCATGCAATTCACATTTTCTACGGCAGCAAATAGCTGCTGCAGAAAAACCCTGCTACCCCTCCCTTCCTTGTGCTTTTCCAACTGATGTGAACAAGAAGTAAAAATGGGTGGTCCCATTTTCCAAGCATCAAGCACCCAGTGGCTCCCATTGTTTCGAGGTAACAGAGAACCATCTGTCCGAAGGGACCTCAGCCATCACATGACAGATAATTGGCCACCTTATATCACAGCCAAGGAGGAACTGAGCTTTTGGGGGGAAAAAAACCCCAAAACAACAATTAAAAAGCCAACCATCAACAGCTGCATTTGTCCTACTCCTTTATGAAAGAAAGAAAAAAACTAACTCTTTGCTTCTTGGAGTATAAAAGTGTATAAAAGTATAAAAGGCTTGGAGTATAAAAGTGTTTCAAATCAAACTGCAGGGTGGCCAGACCTAAACACCTACTTTGAAAAGCATCAGGGGTGACAGCTCTGAAACCAAACACCGACTTGAATTTGAATGGTTTGGTCCCAAGGTGCATCTCTAGGTGCTGCATTGAAAACTGATCCCCATCTCTGCTCCAAGCAGGCCAGCCACGGTCTCTTTCTGAGCAGAAGCCATGTAGCTGTGGTTAATGATAGGCTGAGTTCAAAGTGAAAGAGAGGATAATCTAACACAGGTTCAGAACTGCATTAATATGGCTACCTATATGCCAGTGGCTTGTTAAGGTAAGCAGAAGCTCACACCTGCCAGTATATCCCAGTATATCTAGCCACAGGGAAAATACCACACAATGGGCGTGGTGCAGGATCAAAGTGACAATTTTGGACCCTGCCAAGCCTCAGAATCTTCCCCAGTGGGTTCTCCAAACGTCTCCATGCCATTGACTTAATCACAGTTCATCCAGACTATTTGGTTGCTGTTCAGGACAGTGACTAGACAAAGCAGGGACCTTTTCTCTGCTGCAAGGTCCCAGGGAAATATAAGGAGCAAGGGTGCCCTGTCCACAATTGCATCACCAGCCCATCTTCATGGCAAGGTTTCCAAAACACAGGTGTGGGTGCACCCACAGTGCTTTTTTTTAAGTGTCTGAAGCAGCAAACATGCCCCTTTGCACACAACTCAGCCAACCAAGCGCTTGCATGTACCTCAAGCCCATAGTTTTCATGGCACAAGCTGCCACTGTGGGACACTTCCACCAGGACAGACTCACATATGACAGCGATGCTCTGTGGTTGTAATGTCCCTACACCTGCACCAGAACAACCCCAGGCAACAAACTCCAAGCTGCTTTCCCATCCCACAGTCCTTCTCTAATGCCAAAGCTTTAGTGCTCGCTGCTCTCTCAGAACAGGCTAGAGGAGGGGTTTCTTAGGAGAGGACTAATAGGGAAGATGTCACTATAGATGCTAACATAAACCCTTCCTAGTAGACACATCCACCCACAGCACCTTGGGACAGCACTTGGCCAGGTCACACTCTCTGGCTGCACTGCATGAAGAAAAGGAATACACAGTGCCCCAAGAGCTGGGACCCCCCATGCCTCACTCCAACCCACACATCCCGCCTTGTTGGAAGGAAGCCTGGAGCTCAGCCCTGGCCTCCTGTGGGGCTGGGAGGCAGCCAACATGCTCTGGAGGCCAAGCCCTAACAAGGCACCGCACACAGATCCTGCCAAGGGGCCAGGCTCGTCTCTGCTAATTGCTATCTTAGCTTCTGAACCAACACGAGGGAAACAGAGGGGGCCTTATTTCTTGTGGTGAATGCTAAACGCTCTGCTGCGCGTCCCTGTCTGCCACCGACAGCCACTGCTGATGGTGGAAAGAAATCCTGAGCAAGTTTCTGATTTACTTCTCCTCCTGAACTTCATAGTCTGGCAAGCCCATCAGACTCCAGAAAAGGTACAGATACAGAGCACATACCTGCACATGCAGGCACAGAGAGGTGTCCAAAGAGAGGGAGAGTGCTTACATGTATTCCCCTCTGCCACACCTGCAAGCTGTGCACCATCTGGGCAAGAGAGTAGCGCTATCACAGTAGAAATGTAAGGCCTTTTCTGAAGTGAGATGTCAGCAGCTCTCCTCTGGACAGACTACTGCTGCTGCTGCCACTGCTGTATGCAAGCACAAGTCAGCGGGATTCTTGCCTTCATGCAGGAATATTGCCTAATCCTCTGTCTGATTGAAAAAAAACTTCCTATATGACATCAAAGCAGTGTTCTGTTGCCATTATATTAGGTACCACCATGCACATTACTACCAAGGTCTCTAATTTGTGAAGTAAACCACAACCAATCCACCACTTTCTCCCAAAATTCCAAAGCTTTTCCCTTTCCTCAGAGACCTATTTCAAGTACAAGAGCTAAGGGGAGCTTGAGCTCTTTAAGGGAAACTCCTCCCTTATTCCCATCCACCACCACAGCATCATGTCTTGCTGCAGCTACTGGCATATCCTGTCCAACCCCATCCCCCAATATGACTGCATTACAAACAAGGATAGAAAGACAACAACAAAATTTAAGGACTGCACTGAAGATGCGCAGGGAAAAAAAATACCCATCACCAAACAAACAAAGAAAGGACACACACTTTCAGGTAACACAAATTTCTACTTTGCATTGAAGGTGGTTTCTTTCAACAAATTAAAAAAAAAAAAAAAAAGAAAGAAAGAAAGAAATGGACAGGGAAAAAGCTAAAATAGAAAGGGGGTGAGTGACTAGAAAACTGAGACCGGGCAAATATAACCTAACAGCATTTGGCAGCCTTTCTGATGACTAGATGTTAAAAGAATTAATGACTTAAATCAGGCATAGATATGATATTTCATAGGTAAATAACCATTCCATGTCAAGCAACCTTGTCTACAGCATAATAAAAGGAAATTCTAGGAAGCAAAACACAAGTTAAAAGCATAGACAGACATTTTGTTTACAGGTACATTTTAAAAAAGAATGGTGTGAGTGTCTCTCTCTATACAGTATATATATGTATATATATATATATATATATATATATATTATATAGCTCGAGAAATTAGATATATTTGCTTGAACAGGCTCCTTACTCACAGAGGTTACTGTAGCTCCAGCAGTTACCCATTGGTCAAAGAAATAAAATGCAAAGCTCATCAGTTTATCTATAGCGATACCAGCTAATTCAATTGCTGCTGTTCTAGTCAACTGGAATCAAAATAGTTTCAAATTTCCTGGCAGCTGCTGCCCTGCACTGCACACAATGATGTAAATGGATGCTTTCTGAGTATTATGAAACTGATGGGGGAACTGCAGTCTCATTCAGTCTATCGCAGGAGCTAAGGAGTCCACCTTGGCAGCTTGCAGGGGGAAAAAAAAAAAATTTCCTCCAGCAAGGCTGCCTGACGGCATGCCAGGGATACGTCTGTGCTTAGCTGCCGTTTTTGTACTGCGTCCGTAAGGGGAGAATCGGGCAGAATGGCGATGCCGAGAGTCATGTGCCGGTTTCAGAATGCAGGATGCTTTATGGCATTTCAGCATTAGTGAGCTGGGAGCCTTCACTAAGCAGCCCAGTCATCCTGCATTTTATGTCTCTGCAGCTCCTTGCGCCGATCACAAGCAGCACGTGGGTGAGCTTGCATGCAGCATCGCATCAGTTACGCTTTCCTGGTATGCTTGCCACCATTTGTAAAAGGCAAATCGGGGCAAGTAAAAAACAATGTATGCATTAAGACGAGACAAATCTCTAGGTGACAGAGTTTAATGAACAAATCACAGGATATATGGTATTGTATCACTACTGGCCAAAGAGGAGGTTTACACACGTCTCCTTGTCCTGCACTGCATCGTGTTACAACTTCTACAGTCACTAAAACTATTCCAATTGATAAAGCAGCCTGCTCCTGCTGAGATAGAGCAGCCGTCCCCTATAAAAGGGGAGGGATGCTGCACAGCCTCTGGCAGCCTTGTGCAGCAGCCTTTTTCCAAATGATGTCATTCTCCATGCTGCAATAGGTCCCGCCTGGCCAGCGTAGCCAAAGCCAGGGGATTAACATAATGCAAACATGGGGCTTTTGTAACTGGACTGCAAACATCCACACCGGACTGGGCACAGGATTTTCTGCAGTTTGCAGGCCCTCCAGGCTTTTGGGCAGTTTGCTTGCTCCAAAAAGGAGAAGTGGAGCCAGGTCTTCATCCCGATCTCGAAAGTTACAGCAGCATTATGTAAAAACAAGTTGGTGGAAATGGGGAAGCTGAGTGAAAGTGAGAGGCAAACAGAGGGAAGAGGTTGGAGAGAGTTGCTTAGAAATAAATCCAGCTGAAATGCCTCTGTGCCTTAGCAAACATGCAGGGAAAGTAGAGGGGAATAGAGGTATGGCAGAGCCCTTACAGAAAAACTGACCGTCTTGGCTGAGACCCCTCACCCCAAAAAGAGATAACCAGAGGGACTCCCTGCTGTGGTCACTGGGAGGTTTGGCACAGAGCTCAACAGCATGCACAAGGCTGTGTACTCTTTGCAATCCCTGCTTGAACAGCCAGACAGTGGTGTGATAGCCAGTGGCTCAGGGTTACCCAGAAATTAAACAAATTGTTCAGGGAAAAAAATAACCTCCTGCACACAGGCAGGGGCAGTATGTTGCTAAGGAAATTGTACACCCACAGCTTCCTGCACACTGGAAGAGATTCACAAAAAGATACTGCCCACTACTGTTCTTGTGTAGTTCCCTAAATCCTGGAGGTTTTGGGCTGCCAGAGATAGTGCTAGATGAAACTTCCGTTTGCCATAGGACAACCATGCCCATGCTAGATGAATCTGTGACGAATCTCTCTGCTAGCCAGTGCTGGAGTCTGGTAGGATATGATGACGATAAGTTGTCATTGGTTTGGAAAAGAGTGAGAAAAGCCACTAGGATAAGAACATAAATCCTTTGCATTCAGAAAGCAATGACCATTTAAAAAGCATGTAAAATACATGGGTCACTTTGTGCCTCTTTGAGAGTTTGTGTGGATTTTTTTTTTACAGCTGCAGAAGTTCTAGCCCTATTCCTGATGGAAAGCTTTATGCAAGCAACACTGTGACTTGGTTGCATATTTTTCCCCACAGGTTTTAACTACTTTCCAGTGGTAAGCAAGGTTTGAGACCTCTTGCATAACCCCAACTGCACTGAATTAAAGAGCCTGTACCTTTCCCCTGGTTGCAAGAAGGATGGCACCTTGCTGCAGTCACTCACAGGCCTACAGCAAGCTCAAAACAGGACAAAGTCCAAAACTAACATGCAGCACGTGCTGAGAGGATTTAGTGTGAGGGATTATCCACTACAAATTGCTGTATGGGCCACAGATGGTCAGTGAGATAGCTCAGTCCCAAGAGTCATTATTCTGGAAAGCAAAATGGTAGAGTGGAACAACAGCTGCTAGCATGAGCAGTAATAGGAGGGAATACAAAGGGAGTATCTGGACTCATTATCTTGACATAAAAGTGCAAGTGGGTCTTAGAATATTTAATGCCCTTTTCTTCTCTGAAGTCCCACACTCTAGAATTATATGGCTGTGAGAATCTCAAGTTTTGATTTAAGACTTATGTTTGGAGAAGTCTGAAACCCAAAAGGTAAACAACAGATCCAAAAAGAATCTGAAATTCTCTATTTTTCTGCTGCTGTGATTTAGAAAGGAAGCAGCTAACAGATTTTCTAAGTGTAGATACACACAAGCAAGAATTACTTCAAAAGCTCCATAAGAGCCTTCACCTCAAGAAAAAACTTCTGAAGCAGTGACAACTCACATCTGCTTAGACATTTCAGCATCTACAACGACTTTAGAGCCTCTCTAAATTATCTTATAATTAAAGTTATATATTTAAAATACTGTATTTTCCACTAATCTTCTCAAACCCCTTGGAAAGTTGTTTTGTGCAAGCCAACAATGGCTTTAAAAATCCATGACTTGTAAGCACAGATCTCAGAAAGTCGATGTCTGTTGATCCAGAGACTAGGCACATCTGCAGAAAAGGATTTCCTTTACTACATTTCAGAGTTTGGGACCAATTAGCCAAGCTGACAATAGTCTTGCTAGGCAGTTCTTAAAGCACCCTAGGAGATGGATCTCAAGTTATGTGCCCAGCTAAAACAAAAGTAGGACGTGGAGGGACATGTGCATCTCCCAGGCTCCAGGTGTTTGCTGCAAAAGGTGCTGTTGGACATTGCCTAGTAGCTTTTCAGCAGGCTTTTACAGCCAGGGAGACCCCCTTCCTCTGGAAGCTGGAGAGAGTTAAATAAACAACACAGGGATCTAAGGCAGAAGGTACTTGTTAAAGCAGTGAACTGTGAACAGGAAAAATACCTGCTGTACTCTGTGTTACACTCTGTCAGTCCAATACCAGGCCAGAACTGCACCTACCCACATAATTTTATTTAAATGCCTTCTCCTTGTGCAAATCAACAGCACGTTAATACACATAATTTCCTTCAGAAAGCTCCAGAAATGAAGCAAGGCTACAGCACAATGTAGGGTTTGTGTTGATGTGCTGCAGATCTCACCAGATGATGGGACTGAGGCTGAGGGGAAGACATGGTGATAGTTAAAAATGCATCTGTGTCCCACTGCACCTGCCTGTAACAAGCAAAGTCAGCTGGCTGAGCCTCCCCTCTTGTGCCCATTGATCTGGATGCCCCATTTTCTGTCTGCCTGGTGGAAGGGGATGACTTGACTGCCTCCAGGAAAGTGTTGCTGAGTCCTGCCAGCTTCAGCTGAATTCAGCCTGTGCCACATGTGCTCAGAGCATCTCATATTGCCAGACACTGATAGACTGCCAGCATCACCAGGTCCCCAAATATTTGTGTGCTCACATCAGCATGGCTCTCAGCTTCGGTCAACAGTGCACAGACAGGGAGACATTTACTGCCTTAACTCTAGCATTTCATAACTTCTGAGTGCTTAATTCTGCACCTTTAAAAAACAATAAACAAACAGTCCATGTTTTAACAATTATTTGTACTAAACTCTTGGCCTTCAAACAACTCTGTTGTTTAGAAAGTTGAGGATGTGGTAATCTCCTCCCTACAGCTGTAGGTTATGATAACTTGAACTATCCAGCTTTCAAGTGAAGGTCACAAGACATTCAATTTCCTCCTGTGGCGCAAGGGACTTAGCATAATGACTTGTGCCCCCTTCAGTTTTCCTCCTCCCTGGACTGGAAACCCACATATCCATCACACCACACCTGACAGCTCCAGAGCATGCCTCAGCTTCTCCCAGCCCCAGGAAGCAGCACTCAGAAACTAAGGGAGATAGCAGAAATAAAGGGAGATAGCAAGACAGTTCCACCTCTCCACCTCTGCAGCCAAGGTGCAGAGCACAATGCTGTCCTTCTGCACCAGCATTCACCTTCCCATGTGCACAATACTAATCTGACAGCACTGTGAGAGCTTGCTGCTCTTCAGAGCATCCAAAACGACCTGCTTTACTCCATGCTGGAGTGAAAGAGGAGCACTCAGCATAGCCAGTGAACATGCTGGTACCAAAAAGGTAATCACTTCCTATAGTGCACAAACTCAACTGGAAAAGTACCTTCTTATACAGTACATCTGGAGACTTAAATTTAAAAAGTTATCCTTCTTTTTACGTCGTTGCCAATCAGCAATGCCAAACATTGGAGGTATTTATGAGAAAACTATTGACTACACACTATGATTTTAAAACTCTTGCAGGACTTTCTGGCTTGTATGTCAGAAAATGCAGTGGGACACTAGAAGCAACAACAAGAAGCTGATTAAGTCAAGTATGGACAACAGGATGATAGAATTTTAATTATAAGGGAGAGGGGTACCACAGCTCTGAGCTTTCTCCTTGTGTGTGCTGGTAAACGCTGCAGGACATCTGATGTGCTAATCCTTCACTGTAATTAAGCAAAATTAATGTGAAAATCAGGCAGTCCTCCAACCCTTAGAAAATGCAGTTTTGCACCTTTTAAGCAGAGCTGCAGAGGAAGATACCAGATCAGGGAGCTCAGACTTTGAGAATTGCCTGGAGATGGAAAGAGCAAGAGATGAAAATATGACAAGGGGTGGTGGTGCCTCAAAATGGAAAACAACAGGGTTGGAGCCCTGGACAAGACTACAGTCAGCAGTCTGGGCTATCATGAGAACAATGTAATGAGTGCCTGGGGTCTCAGGGCAGTTCCTTCAGTGAGGACCAGGAAGGTGCCACTTCCCCGCAGTGCGAGGGGGATGCAGCAGAGCTGGACATGAATGCCTTGAAGGAACAGAGCAAACAAGCAAGGCAGAATCTGTGTCAGTGATGTTCACTTACTGGGATAATTTTCTTAAAGGTGTTTAAATCAGAAGCACAAGAAGCCTGAAAAGACTTTGCTTTTACAAAATAGCAGCCATTGTGTTCTTCCTCTGCTCTTGAAAAAAAGTTCTAGATGTCCTAAAGCAAAAGCAGTAATTTCTTTAACTGCAGTTCAGAACAGGTATGTTGCATGGGTCAAAGTATGTGTTTGATTTTCTTTCACGTGTCAGATCTGGCATTGTTTGACCCCTTGCAATGGTGATTCAGCACACATTGCCAGGAGAAAATAAACCCTTTTTTTAGAATTGTTCTTTTGGCATTATTTTAGGGGGATTTGTTATAATTTTGGCTGGCTTGAGCTTGCTAAGCACACAGATGAGCCCAAGAACTAGCATGAGACAATCGGTGGCAGTGTGTGTCTGGGACCATCTCTTTTGGCAGAAGCAAGATGTTAAATGAGCTCAGTTGCCTCATGACACCTCACTGAACACAAAACAGCAAGTGACAGGCTCTCCAAAAAGATATTTGTTTCACCAGGAATTCAAACCAAGCTTCTTCCAGCAGCTGTTGGGAAAGACCAGATTTGCATAGCAACACAGGCAGTATTTGTACAGGGCCTTTTTGTGAAGGATGAGATTAAACCTCTGGTACACAGGAGGGATGAAAGCTTCAGAGAAAAGATACATCAGAGAAAAGACTGTTTATTAATCTTAAGAAGCTATTTTCTTCCTAACAACAGTCTTGGATTTATTTTTCGTATAACAGGAATTTTGGGATATTCGGCCTTCATGTTTATTTAAGGAATTATTTTGTAGTATCCCCCACTTTTTTCCCCAAGGAAGCACTTTTAAGACTAAGTAATGTGGCTGTGATTTTTTTTTTTCTTTTTGGTATTTAAGTGTATTAACGGCAAAGTCATAAAAATCAGTCCTGTAGCACAGCCAAGCCTGAAGAAAAGTCTGCTCAATAGAGATTACTGTTTCCACAGCAGTTTCCAGAGGAGGAATGTATGTTTCCACATACAACAAGCGACCTTTTATGTCAGTGAGTCTGAGAAGAGGTCTTGTCCAACCCAGCTAAATTCAGTTTCTAAAAAACATTTTCTTTTGCTGGAAGGCAGAAGGCTGGGGTTTCGCCAGGGAAGGTGGCCAGGCTGTGCAGGGCCACGTGGACAAGTGTGGTGCATTCTCCCCGCTCCCCCAGTGCGAGGGGTCTGCAGGGAAATGTGGCTTGGACCTGCTTCTGCTCCGAGTAATGCATCCCCGGCAGGAGGATGGACAATGGACTGGAGAGGAGGGGACCCAGACAAGAGGCATCATGCATTAAAGACAAGACCACATTAGGGCATCAGTGATCACACACATTCCAGAGAAAATCAGACTGAAGACACCGAAAGAAAATGTTTTGCGTGCTTTATTAGCATTTGAGTATCGTTGATGAGACGCCTCTTATAAATCCATCTAACTTTTTATCCCCCCCACCTTTCATTTGAAAATGACCAGCAGCTTCAACCTGGAAGGTAAAAATCAGCACGGAGCTTATTAACAAAAGCTGCCATCCCCCAAGTGGGTAAACAGAAGTGTTTGCCACAGTCGTCCCCAATTATTGTTGTTTTTTTTTGTGAATTGGCTTGTCTGATGCAAGTGTATTAGCACTTAGTCAAGACATGTATATCAGCAGCATCAGCAGGGCTACAGTGACATGGCCGTGGCCAAAAGGGAAAGGATGAACCAGAAGGCAGAAGTAATTAAGCTGTTCAGCAGTTTACGTGCTACATTCTGTTTCTGAGGCCAGCCATGGCACGGGTCACCTGCTTTAGGGTTGATAAATTAAAGTCCAGCCTAACTGCCCCCAGTGACAAGTTGTTTTCTTGATCAAGTTTAAACACCAACATTTCTCCTGACCCTGCCCCTGTCACTCATTTGCTTAAAATATTTCATACTTTGATCCCTAAAAAGCATGTTTTCTTTCTTTTAAAGGAAACTTCAGAAAGTAGCATGTTTATTTGGATTTTTGGTGGTGCTTTCTCCCTTCTCTTCTAACACAGAGTAAAAAGACTTTCAAGCATAGCTGCTTCCCCCAAAAGCATATGTCATGACATATTTGGCATCTATCAAATAAAAAAAAAACCTATGATTTGGTGTACAAAAGCCCTGAGTTTGCACGACTGTCCCCTCAGCCACCCTGTCCTCATTCACCTCCAGTAAATAAGCAGTTAAAAGCTGAAGAAAAAACTAGAAGGGGCAGAACCACTCTCATTTATCCATGGTGGTCAAACAACTTGTAAGAGAAGGAGGAGGAGGAGGAGGATGCATTTGCCTGTGACAGCATGAGGCCAGTCTGGGTAAGCACAATGTCACCCAGTGTTTGGGTACAATTCACAAATGTTGTATGTTAACCACTGTTAAAGATTCACAAACCCTCCTGTGAGGGTCCCTTGAAATCACTCTCATTTTGCTAATTGTTAGCCCCTAATGGTAGTTTCTCATTAATAAAGGAACAGGACAAGATCCGGAAACAAGGCAAGACGGAGATCCAGAAAAAGGCAAGAAGCACAGGAAAAATACCGAGAATCAGGCACATAAGTCAATATATCTGGATTACTCTTTGCCACCCTTTGTTTTAGAGCTCAATACTTAGCTTAGAATACCCATCATATTTGGTAATTTGTTTTGGTAATAACAGTGGATTCACTTGGATTTATTAGACATTGCATACTTTATTTAAGACCAATCTCTGGATTTGTACCAATGCCTGCTGACAGTGCTCTCACACTGTGTCTTTCCAAGCAAGAAATGAGGTCATCATGATTCATGTAATAAACTGATACACATTTTGAGGCAATTTGGAAGAGTTTTTAAAATTCTAAATGAGGTCATTTTGGCTTGGGCTTTTTGAGGGTCTTTTTCTCTTTTTGGAAATTTGGAATTTTTCCACTTTGCAATTAGGATTTCCCAAGTGGAGACCAAACTTTATAAAATCCAGGAAGAAACTCAATTCTGTTTCTTTGTTGTTTATTATTATCATTATTATTATTATTAATTTTTTTTTTTCCTTACTGAAGTTGAGAAGCATACACGGTTTGTTTCTGAACAAAGTGCTGCCCTTTTCTGGCAAGAAGGGAGTCTTCTTTAATTAAGTGACATTCCAGAAAGTTTGCAATTAGAAAGGATCAAGGTACAAAGAGAACAGCCTGAGGAAATGCTTTTTCAAAGAGGGCATGGCTTGTTGATAATTTTGACAAGGCAAGAGGAATAGCTACAATAACTACATTTATTTTATTCTAGGCTTGGGCTCTTAAAAGGTAGAAAATGCCTTACATTTACAAGAAGACAGCAGGAACAAGACAGATCCTTAGGCATAACATTAGATATTGCACCTGGACTTCTGGAATCACTGACTACAGAGGGCAGAGAAGTTCAGGTACCGCCTCAAGTATCTGAATTAAAATCTTACCTACCTGTACCTGTAGAAAGACCACAGAGCGCATTTCTGGAGGGATCTCCAGGCAGAAATGGCCATGTTTCAGCATGTGCAATTGCAGAACTTGTGGCTGAACAACTCCAGCACAGGGAAGTGCAGGGACTCCCTCTACCAATGTGTCTCCAGCACATGAGTCCCTGCTGTCTCATCATGGTGGCCCACATGAGCCAGAAAGAAAGGCAGAGGTATAAGAGAGTGAACCACTGTCATTTTCTGGGGCCAAACCAGCAGGATCCTATGGTCCAGTGCTTGTGAAGAGCAGCACAGCACAATGAGTGAGCCCTCGTGGGGTCATTAAAGGAGCAGCTTCTGCAAAACCTTCCCGAGTGGCTTAAGAAGATTTTTTTTTTTTTTTACACAAAATAATAATAAATAGCACTTACCCATTCCTGAAGGCTTCTCTTCTTCCAAGCCAAATAAAAATTCATATTTGGCCTTGGCAACATTCTGGGCATGAGCCGATATGTCATTATCCCACACAAGTGCTTCTGCCTAGAGCAAAAATAAACAAAGCTTATATACCTTTTAGTGAAAAAACAGCAGAAGTAACATGAACTCCCTTCAGGCAGCATTTTTAAAGTATTCATTTCACTCTGTCACCACCAAAATCACCCAGAGTAGACCTGGGCCAACTCAGGGAACTTCTTCAGAGCTCACCCCTCTGTCATTGAACCCAAGAATTTCAGTATTAAGAACAAAGACCTAACAGATGTGAGAGCACCCAACCACTTTACCCACTTTTTAGCCAGCTTACCCATTGAAAGGCCAGCAGCACTGGCCAGCTATTTCAATAATACTGATTAGGGCTAAAAATATCAAGGGAATAGTATCAGAAATAGCAAATTTGAGTATGTATGTCATAAAACTGGAACCCATGGGAAAACCATAAATGGGACAGGCTGTCTCTTTGAAAAGATAGTGGGGTAGAGAAAGTGAGGAGCAAGGACTACAACAAGGATGATTAAAAAGGGGAAGAAGGATAAGATATGCAAACATGTCCTTAGACTGGAGTACTGTCTAGGGTCTCTGCTGGGCATCCCATGCATGACCACAACTGTCTAGGTCAGGACAAGAGCCAAACTTGGTTTTACAACCATACCACACAAGTCAAACCTGCTTGTCTGGCCAGGAGGCAGGGAGGGGACACGGGGTGGTGAGCCCAGTAAGCAGGGGAACACCTGGAGGGGTGAATGGACAGACGGATTGAGCAACTGGTTCTACCCAGGTCTGGTGCCCCCAGCACCTTCCCACTGCTCATTTCTTGTAAGAAACACTTGACAGAGTAAAGGTCCAGTTTCTCAGAATAGAGAAAAGCTGCAGGACTAAGATCAAAATACTTTTCTGAACACGTAGGGACAAAACAAATCTCTAAGCTAAAGCACATGCCAGCAATAAAATGTAGTGCACAAACTATCTAGAGTCAGCATAAAGTTTCTTCCCAGCTGGGCAAGACGGAGCCCGTAATTCTTCTGTTTGAAGTGACAGATAAAATAAATCACTAACTCTGTAAATTCTTCAGTAAACTTTATATTCATATGAGGTAGTCAGTTGCTGTGGCATAGCAAGCCATGGCATGGTTTACATTGGTGAAAGCATTAGCTTACAAAAACACTCTTTAAAAAACAAAGTTAAATGGAACATTCTGTCCCCCAGGACAACAATAACTTTTATGCATTTCGATCAAATACCTCAGGATAAGCGTCAGATACAAAGAGAAATTCAAAGTACAAGGGACACATAATTCACAGGAACACATAGTCACAGCTCTTTAATCAGACATGGATGGAATCACAAATCCATATATTCCTCCTAGGCCATCTGTCCAACAATTGTATTTTCTTCCAAGAGCACATTGATGAATAGTTATCTTCCCCATGCCCTAGAATGGTTTTGCTCCAGGTTCCCCTGGCCTTTTACCCCCGTTTCTTCTCCTGCCTTTCTGCACTGTGCCAGTTCTGCAAGATTTAGTCCAACACCACTCTGCTCTAAGTCGACAGCAGATCTTACATAGGGGTCTTGGACTAATTTATTTGCCATTCACTAGGCATTCACTAGTCCAGCTACTCAGCACTAGGGCTTCCAGTACATTGATGCACGTGCTAACACCAGCCTACCCAATCCTTTGGTAAAGATGTGATGGAACAGATAAAGGGCTTTCTATCACAAAGATGACTATCACAAGCATGACAAAATGGAAGAAATCACCATGTCTGTCCTGCCTGCATTCATTCACTGGCAGGGAGGCAGGAGGGGCTAGAAAAGGAATAGCTGGAGCCAGAGCACACGGGGGAAGGCTCTTTGTCTGCAACAGCTTAGACAGGAGTAGCTTACAAATCCAGACAAAAGTTCAGCCTGCTCAGATGGATGTGAAGGGATGGTATGGCTAACAACTAGCTGGTGCCAAATCCCAGTGACAGATAAATGAAATGGAAAATAAAATTAACAGAACAGTCCAGTTCCTGAGGAGTAAGGAATTTCTGATCTATACCCCTCTGGGACACAGCTTCTCCATCCCTCAGCCTTGCTCTTTGAGATTTCACAGACATCTGCTGCACTGAGCATCCCTGCCAGCAAACACGTGTTCCAAGGATCTCTATTGCCTGTACCTCACTGTAAAGCAAAGAAGAAAACTCCAGCTCACAGTACCCTCCTCATCATCCAGTAACAGTCACAAGTAAATTGTAAAATTAATGGGGTTTCAGTGTATAGGCCATCATTTACCAGAGTTAAGTGCCTAAACAGAGGCTGCATGATCTTAGTGTTTTCATCTGAAAGGGGTAACTTGATTGTCAGAACGGCTCAATGCTGCTGATGAAAATTGCAGATACTGGTTTGTGTATGGGAACAGCTGTATTTAACATCTATTTAGGTTGTCAGAGCACTAAAAGGATGTATAAAGAAAATCCATATCCAGGCTTAAGGGTAAGTTTATCATATTTCATCCAAACAAGACATATTAAAAAAGAATGCAAGAGCAGGAAAGAATGAGGATGCTCTGAGGTCAGAACTAGTTTTTAATTCTATTGCTTTACCAATGTCCAAATCAAGAGACAACGTGTGTTCTCCTTTCCTTCTTTTGATCCACCGCTCACCTAAGCTTTGCAGAAGTCAAAATGCCCTGAAACAAGGAGCCCAGAAATGGGCTGGCCAAACATTCATGGTGCTTTCAAGTTGCATTAGCAAAGATTAAATACGAGCAAGATTGAAAGGGATATAAAACTCCTGCTTAAGCCTTCTCTCTCAGCTCAAGGGCAAAGAAATCTGCATCCAGGTCAGCCATTTCATAATTGCTTCCCTCAGAGGGCTTTAACCACCACCTTCAAAGCATCTCGTCTTTGTCACTACTGAAGAGGGTGATGCTTAAAAGCACCAATCCCCTTAAATCAGCCCAGCTGAACATACATTTCTCATGAGCCATATACATATTATTTTTCAGTCCAGTGATGCTCTGGGCAGAGAGGCAGCAAGCTCCTACCCATTGGTGCATCACTCTTGCAGTGCTTTCTGCCTGTTTGAATGTGTTGGATCAAGCCCACTTCTCTAGGTCCATAGCTCTTGGTCAGGAGTTAGGAAGGCTGCATTTGCCTCACAGCGAATTTTAAGTAACATTTATGAGGTTGCATTAGTTTGCACTTGGCAGTCCTCACCCCTCAGACCTCCTGCCAACACACTGGACCAGTTTCTGTTGACCTCACACAAGGCATTGACATGGGTCAACAGAGGTTCCACCTTGCTGGCCTTGTGTTGCATGCTTGGGGAACAGAGAGATTGTTTAAGATAAACCCGTGGTGCTCCTGGAGGTTTCAGGCCAGCACAGGAACGAAGCTGCTGAATCTGTGTCTCAGCACTGAAGTGAACAGCAGCAGGATGCTAAGACCACAAAGTTCCTGCTACTCCAGCAGGAGCTGCCAAGGACAGATAAGCCAGCCCAGCAAGAAGCACACACACTGCCTCTGCTCTGTTGTCTGGATGTGTGAATGGAGCAGCAGATCAGTATCTGCAAGGAGAAACTGTTCCCACAATTCACCCTTGAGAGGTGTCTTTAACTCCTGCTGAGAGCTGGGTGCTGGCTTTCCTCAAGCACAGTTTCTCTCTCTGGATGAATTTCATTTCAACTCGTAAGCTCTCCTCAAACTGCCCTCCAAAAATCCCAGTGGTTTTTACATAGGTAAAGTAAGTCATAAAAAGCTGAAGAAAATGCTTCTCCTTTCTCTACAAAAGAAATGCACTAAAGCATCTTCTTTTGACTTTCACTGAGGTTCTAGTTGGGACCTTTTCTTGGGACCAACTGGTTTTGTCTTGGGGCCTTTTTTTTTTTAATCATACTGTCTTCGGTGAATGTTTCCTCCTAACTTGTCTCAAACCAGGACACATACCTACATGTCAGAGAGCTTTAACTGAGGCATATCAAACTCTTGCTATCTCACCACCATTTTCAGCTGAGCTGACAGGAAAGCTGAGCTTTGTCTCAGTGGAAGGGGATAAAACTGTCCACAGCTGCTGTGACAAGCAATGGGTCAGTCTGAGCACAAAGAACCAGTATGAATCCGTGCCTCCTGAAGCATTCACACTTAAGGTCACATATTTTCTCTGAAAATGTCTAATAAGGAGGAGGTATTCAAAGAAGCAGATAATTAAATGGCAACTTCCAGTCTGGAAATTTTCAGACTCCCTGAGAGTATGGATGCTGTTAAGACAGGCTCACTCCTTGCAGGAGACCTGGGAAAAGAGTGCTTGAGAAAAAGCAGAACAGGATGGGTGCTGAAGCATGAGTCTTCAGGAAGCAAGAGTCAGCCAAAATTCTAGACAGCAAGAGACCACCCATCCCTAAGGGGAAACATCAGCAGGAAGGGACCTAGGGACCATTCATGCAGAACTGTTAGCTGGGACAGAGAGGTGAAAGTGTCCTCAGGCATGTCTCCACAGCTAAGACATATCATGAGGAAGCCTCAGTTTTACATGCTTTTGGATGTGCACAGCTCTGTTTCCCAGAGCTTCCTGCCTTCCCCCTCAGCCATACCACCACTGGATGTCAGCCCCCCGGCAACAGCCCCTGCACTGGAGCGACTTTTGGATGTTTCATTGAGGCTACTGGGGAAATGCTGCAATATTGCAAGAAAGCAGAAAAAAGCCTCGAAGAATGCCTGTAAATCAGTCTACTATGGAGAACTTCACAGCCACACCTGGTCCATTTCTAATCCTGGCTGTGCTTGGTCTATTCTCATTGTTTCACCAACACCAGCAAAAAACTCAACTGCTGTCAGCAGCCAAATACTCACTGGATGAAATACGCTGATACAGTGAGTATATGCTCTCAGCAGGAACGATGGACAGAAGGTTTCCACAGATTTTAAAACCTACAGCAAGTTGCAATGTCATGGGCAAGTCTTTACAGAATCCTGCATTGAGAGCTCTGCCTCTGCTGTCACATCATCCCTGTGTGGCCAAGAGCTCAGCAAGCTTCACTGTTTTTGACAGGTCATACCAATGGTTCTGAAAAGACTATGCCTGTTGAGCTTGTCTTAAATCACTTCCCTAAGGAGCAGGATTAAATGCAGAAAAATGGCATTAAAATAAACTTGCTAACTGGTAAAACCTAGTGCACCAACATCACAGGAAGAGTGTGGGTGCTCAGAGTAAGACCACTGGGTAGGCAAGGGTTGTAGCATTTAATTCCATTTGACCCCATACAGCATAGCTGTGTTTTCCTTATACCTCCCCACACTAATACACGTTTGCAATTCTTGAATTAAAGCATTAGTAAAATAGATTAACATTCAAAACAGGACTTTGCATGGCTTAATCTCAGCTGGAGTTGCTATAACTTAATGCTAGTCAAGGTTTTGAATGAGAAGAAATCTAAGCCTGAGTTTTAAACTAATTCCTAACTATCATGAGTTGCAGGGAGATGTATAGAAAACCAGAAGGTGGGGAGGAAAGAATGTGCTTGTGTGAGACCACTGCCTATAGCTGTTTTCCAGCTATAAGAAGAAGAAGTCGGGATTTTAGAGAGGGTCACATAAGATTTTTCAGCTGCAAGGCTACTAAGAGACGTGGCAGAGGCGCTTGCAGTATAAGGGGTCTAAAAAAAGCAAATTAAAATCAGTGCCTTTTTTTTTTTAATGCAACAGCCAGAAGACAACAGAAGAAGGTATTGGCAGTCAGCACCACACCAAGGAGGACATGGTTCCTGGTATAGTTTGTAGTCAAAACCACCAACCACCTTGCAAAGCAATCTCACAGAAAACAAAATACTGAGGCACCTGACAAGGGTGAACAAGCTCAAGGGATACAAATCCCTAACACTACAGAAATCACATGCTTCTTATGAATCTCTAAGCTGACCTCTTCCTGGGCATCTGCTGACCTCCATGACCACATCCATGTTCCTGGGCTAAAGCAGCCTTGAATCCAAACCAGTGCAGCAAATCACCATTACCTGCTCACAAGGCTTTGGCATGGCCATGGACTGGACAGACCTCAGGCTTGGTACCATCCAGCCAGCTCCTCTTGAGTCCTCACCACATCACACTGCACAGCTTACCCCAGGGATTCACCAAAAGGCACCAGGGCACTGCAGGTTTCCTGTGCCATTATTCCCAGCACTACAGGGTTTGTTTACTATGAGCAGCCTCACAGGGATCAGTTAGGCTGGAGAGAGCAAAACTGAAAGGGTTCAGATACTACCAAAGCTGCTGTCCCTGCACAAAGGTAGACTTCACAGAAGTTCAGTGTCTGAAGAGATGCTCAGTTCAGAAATGAAGCAAAAGATTTTCTGCTTAGGAAAAAAACCTGGGAACGGTGACAAAAAAAAAAAAAAAAAAAACAAATTAATGCCTTAGCAGCAGTATCAAGCAAGTAAAATTTGTTTCCAGTCTGGTCACCTTGTTCTAGACCTGCAATTGTGTTTCTCTCCCCTTAAAAAAATGTTTGCTTTGTTGTTTAGTTGTTTGGAAGCAGTCAGCCATTATACAGAATTAAATGCTTTCTATTATGCAAAGGCTGGTGATGTCTGAGCTGTAACTGCATGGCTGTGAACAACATATTAATTTAAAGTCTGTATGATTACACTTTACCATTAAAGGTCACTCAGCATTTTGTATTTGTCAAGTCAGTGATTTTTGATGCATGCTGTATGGACCTCTGGATATCTACACATTATTTCTAAGGTATGTGCAAGAATCAAAACAAGTCCTCTGAGAAGAAGACTTTAGCTCACTGCCTGAATCACTGTGTTCTTAGACATAACACACAGAGATGAAGAAAAACACCCAAAAACTTTTACAAAGCCACAGTGCAAGTATATTCCTGAGTTATGTCAAAGAGTATTGGGGTGGGGTGTGATTTAAGAAAAACTGTGCAAAGACAGCATCTTATATCCAGAGAATTCAGTGATGCATGCAGTAGATATCTTGCATTTACTGTTTTTGTTCAATCTGTTCCAGAATATTTAGCAAACTGACAGACTTCTTCACTTTAGCATGTACTGTGCTTGCATCATCTTCAGGCAACTCAGATGGCAGGACAATGTTTAGACAGGCTACAGGTCTGCTCCACGTGGATTTCTCCTCTACGGAAGCTAAAATTTGAATATACCTAAATGTCTTACGAACCCACCAGAAGTTAGTTCTGTATCTTTAAACAACTCAATTTTTTCCAAAACCCTAACCAACATCTGCTGTCCCTTGAAACTTTACAGATGTCATCCTCTGCCATGTGCTGTACATTCTTTATGTCCAGCTAAATATACACTGCTTTTATGGATGGAGGAATGGGGTATTGGGAGAGCTCATCTTCATTTTTCAAGTCAATATTATAAATATAGTTTAAGGTAGTGTCCCCAAGTGATTAAAATAATTCCATTTCAGTGAATGTTAAAAAAACTCAAAAAACAAGCCAACAAACAAAAAACACCCCACACCCAGCCATCAGACCACTCCACACTGGAAGAATTAACATTTGCAAAAGTATAAAAAAATCTGCATTTTTCTCTGTGGCAAGCACAAACTGTAGAAATACAACACAGCAGCAGAGTATGCAAAAAGGGGTATGTATCTTAGACATAGCTTGCTGATTCTGCATGATTATTTCATATCACATATTTAAATTAATTTTACAGTTTTCACTCAGCAGTTTTTTCTGAGCCTTACCTAGATTTAAGAGAAACTTTTTGGAACAGAAATTTGACTGAAGTTTGATCTGAGCCATCTTATCTCTGGCACAATTAAGGCAGAAGTGAGAAAATACATCAACAAATTTCTCCTGAGGTGCAGGCGCTGGGGGACTGAAAATATTGTTGCAAGACTATATGCTTGCTAAGAAAGTGCATTGTTGGGCAGCTGTGGCCCCTGCAAGTGGTCAGGAGCCAACAGGCAATTCCAGCTGTGGCAACAAGGCAGAAGACATCAAAGATGCTACATCCCCCACAAGCAGCACAACACAGGCCAGCTGACACTCCTGTCCCACTGGTGAGGAAATTAATACCTCTTCTTTTTTCCTCATTAAATCACAGCAAGTCTACAGACAAGACAGCTGACAACAATCAGAACTTCCTGGTACTAGAATTTGTTCCTTCTTGAGAATAGGGCTTCCCTGGGAAGCATTCTTCTGTTAGCACTGACATGCAGACATATCCCAGGCTTAAGTGCATCTTGCCATCACACTTGGCATTCATTCAGCCTGGGAGATGCAGCTATTACTCAAATGACACTTTCCATTTGAAAACTGTTGTAAAAAAATAATGAGTACACTTTAAGCCACCTCTTCCACTGTGCCATTTCACACCAAGAAGAGAAAGCAAGCCCCATTCATGGCTTCTGCAAAAAGGGAGGCTTGTATTATGTAATCTGTGCCATTATGTTGTTTTCTTACTGCTCCCAAACTACTGCACCACAGTTTCAAGACAAAGGCCTCCTTTCAGTCACAGAATCAAAATACGCTGACTTGGAAGGGACTCATCGTGATCATCAGGTCCAACTCCTGGTCCTGTGCAAGACCATCCTTTCAGCAAAAAGTTGTTGTGGCTATGACATGATGCTCTCAGCAAGCATGGCATGACCAGAGTGTTTCTGCTCTATCAGGCCACCCTCAGAAGCCAGCTCCAGCCTGGTTTCCTTTGGCTTAGACCAGAAGTTGAAATACTGAAAATCTTTTGTGCAGTTAGAAAAGGGAGCCACACACTTCCCATAGCCATGACCGGGAAATGCAGTGCTCACACTCTGATGGACACCTTGATCACTGATGGACAGCCTGATCCAGTGCCCAAACAGGTTTTTTTACTTACAGCATCCAGGAAGTACAGTCAATTCAGAAGCCATTCAAGCTTCAAGGGCTAGATAATACCCAAACTCCTCTGATTCCTGATTCAACCCTGTAGCAACCAAGCCCGCACCCAGAGGGCCAGCTCTCACTCCACCCTGCTTTTAAGTGCCATCTGCAACCTGCCTTGCTCATCTCTGTAATGAAGAGAATAAATGTTTGGATGCATTAGCATCACAGGAGTCTGTGGTCTCAAACAGAAGCTGGCAAAACAGCAAAAAACATCTCAGAGCAAGGAGGAGGTGCACTCAGAGGGTGCAGCTCCTGCATCTGGAAACATACTGTAGAAGGATACTCCAAACAGTGCCATTCCTGAGAAGAATGGAACACTTAAAACCAGAATGACAGTGTGAGTGGGACACTTTGAGCTGGTCTCAAACAGATTTTTCATCCAACAGAAGAAAATTATTTCTAACACACACAACCCCTGCTCCCCAATTTCACATCAGTACAAACAAGAAAATAAGGACTGTAAATAGTCTTTGTGATCATGGGGTTTGGCAGGCATCAATCCATTTAGGAAGTTTAGGACCCAAATTGCATAAGACCTAAAGTTGTTTATCTGCAGATTCACTTTGCTGTATGGCGACTGCCCAGAGAAGCTCTCTAGCACACATCCCTCTTCTCAGCCAAACTTACAAAGGGAAGAAGCCACACACAATTTTACAACCCACTAGGATGCAAAGAACCACCCAGGTCAGAGAGCAGGTCTTGGTGGGACAGGCAGATCAAGACATCCCTGCTCCACCAGAAGCCAGCTCTCCCATCAGGGACCATTTGCAAGGAAATGTCCCTTCAGGGGCACTGGGTGGCCTGTGTCCCTGCTGAGCCCAGGAACATTACTCCCACTCACCACTTCGCTGGGTGAGCTCAGCAAGACTCTCACCAAACATCTGTAACAGCTGCTGCACCCTGGGGATCCTCAGCGCTCACAACACAGAGCTGATCTGGAGCAGGATACTCTGACAGCCCCAATCTTTGTGTTCTGGCAGCAGTTCACAGGTTTTTCCAGCCTCAGCTGAAGAACAGCAGCTTGGCAGATGACTCCCCAGTACCCTGGGGACCCACCCACCTAATACTATCCCCTCCCTCCCTTTCTTGGGCTCCCTTCACTAGGCCACTACATTGTGCTACCTCTAAATTGCCTTTAAATCAGCACCCAGCAGTACCCCAGCCTCTTGCTCTCTCTCAAGACCCTTACAAGCAAACAGAGGTTCTCAAAAGAGAAACACGTGCCTGAGAAAAATCACTTCAGCCCTCAGTCTGCCAGCCTGTCTCTCCTTGAAGCAGGGATGGTTTCGAGCAATCAGCTACTGTGCAAGCACAAAGTTTATCAGCCACGGCCCAAGCACCCTTACTTAGTACTGGCGGCCTTGTGTGGTGTACAACTTTTGCTGCCTAAATGCTGAATCGTCCAGCACTTGTCTCAGAACACACGCACCAAGTCAAGTGCCTGCAGAGATGCTCCATGGCACTCCTGCAGCGAGCCTGCCTCTCAGGCCACAAGAATCAAACCCCAATCCATATCTTATACCAAAGCTGCAAAATCAACCACCAGAGTTTCCTGGTGTGATGGGCAAGAATAGAAAGGACTGTGTTGGTGTGGAGGCAGGGAGGGAAAGTATTCTGAACAACATCCATGTGCTTCAGCTATGCACTTTGACAACAGTAAAGAAGGATTTGCTGGGGAAAAAAAAAGCCGCTAGCACATTCATTAAAATCCTCACTGCTCTTTTCCTTCTCACTTTAATGGCACAGAGATCAAACTGAAAATTTAAAATTGGAAATAGTAAATCAAACAATCCACTTAAGCACAAATAGTTCAGGAGAAACACTTTCACACAGGTCAGTTATGAAAGAATTTTCTGTGTGGATTAAGAAGTCCTAGATTTTTTGTTTCAAAACTTGTTTCAAATTTTGAAAACAGCAACGTGTATGTCTCCTGGATTTTTTTTTTTACCATCACCACTACCACAAAGGATGTTCTCACACTCCCCAATGAACCAAGGTTCTAATCGAATGGGATCATTTGCACAGCGTCTCCTATATGGTTAACCTCACCCCTCTCCCATCAAAAGTATGCCCCAAAACCAACTCCTGTGTAAATTAACAGAGCTAGGACAGATTCACTGGGCATTAAACTGGTAACATGTGCTGAAACACATCATCTAAGGATATGACTGATGAAAAAGCATTTGGAATAGAAAGGCTTCTTTCTACTAGCTAAACCAGAAAGGCCTGGGTGACTCTCAGTAGTCTATTACAATTGCTTCAAACACTGGGTGTGCAACTCCAGTTTCATTACAAATACTGTATTTGACATTCTGTGTTAATGGCCCTGTGCACAGACAGAATTAAAGTGTGACTGAAGCTACAAAACTAAGAGTACTTGCAGTCACCTATTACACACCCAAAGCGCTTCAGTAACATATACATGTGCCTTTGCCTGACAATATACTAACTGGACCCTGTGGCAGACAGGTAATTGATGTTTATAGCACGTAAATGCTCACCTACATGGGAGTCAGCAACTTCAGTGGGTTTGTGTGAAGTTCAAACTCATTTCAACTATATGTTTATGTTCCCACTGAGAAGTGTAGCTCCAGTTCTCAGGAGCAAGGATGAAGATAGCACCTCAACTGCACAGGAGCATGCCTGTGTGGTTTAATATACTACAATTTTACACTTTCGGTGAGATCATCTCAACTCTTCCCCTGAAAGTGCATTGCTACTCAGCCAAACGCTCTTCTGACAATGTCTTGTTTAATTCAAGAATTCAAGAGAGCTTGTCAGTGCAGCAGCAGGGCTGATGTGTTAGACAGACAAGTTCCTTGGAGACACAAGCAAAGCCAACTGCAGGACGTGCAGGCTCGGGGTCCCAGCCCTGAGCGCAGCTGGTGTCTCTCGGGATCTGGCAGTTGCGAGCACAGAAGTGGGCTCCGAGCTTTTTTTCTCTTAGGGCACTGTGAAAAGGATTTTTAAAAAAGGAAGAAAAAAAAAATTAAGAGGGGAAAATGAAAACAACAAAAGGAAAGAGGAAAAGGGATAAGGGAAGAAGGAAGAAAGGGTAACAAAAAGAAAATGAAAAGAAGAAAAAAAGAGGGGGGGGGGAAGAAAAAAAAATGCAGAAGTAAATGGGACAAAGTGCCACAGCGTGAGGGCAAGCCCCGCACCCGCACGGGGACACGCCGCCCCTTACCGCACCGCCGGCTCCCTCCATCTCCCATCGCCGGCCGCGGAGGATCGCAGCCGCCCTGCCGCCGGGCCGCGCGGAGCCGGGCTGTGCCGTGCCGTGCCGTGCCGAGCCGAGCCGAGCCGAGCCGAGCCGAGCCGAGCCGAGCCGAGCCGAGCCGAGCCGAGCCGCGGTGCCCCGGCCCGCAGCGGCGGCCCCGGCGCGGTGGGCGCGGAGCGGCGCGGGCCGGGCCGGGCCGGGCGGCGGGGCCGGGCCCGGCGGGGCGGGGCGGGGCCGGGCCCGGCAGGGCGGGCAGGGGACACGGGGGCGGGGTGGGCGCGATGGAGGGGAGGGGAGCCGGGGGAACCACGTGCTCCGCCAGGAGATTTAAAAATAAATAAATAAATAGGAGGGAATTATTTCAGGATTAGCAGAGCAATGGGGGGAAAAGCACAAGCCGGACCGCGTGCCCGCTGCGGCGGCGCTGGGCAGGAACGCCAGCACAGCCCGCGGGGGCTGGGACATGCCGTGCTCTGCTCTTAAATCCCCTCCGTGCGGCTCGCAGTTGCTGGGAGAGGGAAAGAAAAAACAACCAGCCAAAAACCCAAACAAACAAACAAAAGCAGACGCCTTTTCCAGCCCTGGGGCTTTCTGTCGCAGTTCTCCTTCGAAAAGCAGAAGAGCGCGGATGTCTTTGGAGTAACCCCATCTGAACACTCGAAACCGAATTTCCACTTTTGGGTTTTTTTTCTTTTCTTTTTTTTTTTTTTTTTTTCACAGTTCTCTGGAAGCTCTCTTGAACCGTCAGGTTTTAGAGCACTCAGCCACATCATTAAAATTTCTCTAACTAGGACCTCTGAGCCTTGTTGTTTTAAGTAAAAGTGGGGTTTCCCTATCAAAAGCTGTGCTTTAGAAAATACTCCCAAATCTCATTAGCCCAGTTAGAGGAGTTAACTGCACAAGTAGCTGGCAGACTGCATAAAGAAGGATGTCAGTTTCTGTAAGTTCAGTATATCTGTGTTTTGTTCAGCAGCAGCTGAAAACTTCTTTGGTTTTAACTAATCAAATTTGAGGACAGGCTTTCTGGAACAATCTTTGAGGACCAGGAATCACTGAACACACTGTATGTTTGCTTCTTTCTGAGCATGGGTAAAAAAACCTGTGTGTTAGGTGAGGCAAGGTTGTTCTCTAATGCAGTGCTCTTCTGAAAGGCCTTGTACTGTGCCGGTGGTAGAAGTGCATCACCATGAAGTCACTGACATAAGTGTGCCACACCCAGACAGAACAGCATCTCTGTGGCTGAGGAGACAGCCTAGCCCTGCCTTGTTCCCCACTGGCCTCACAGCTTAGTGCCAGAGCCACCCTTCCTGCCAGCACTGGGCAATCTCAGCTTTCCTTCAGACCCGTAGCGGAAAAAAAAATCCATTTACAACAGGATAAAAGTATGTCCAGGCATAAAGCTTGAAGCACCCTGGCCTAAAGCTTTCCCTGTTTGGCAGTAAGACAGAGATAGCAGCACCATCTCTGGGCTTTTCCAGCTTGTCTGGGGGTTCCATCCAGCAGCAGCTCCCCATGCGCTTCCCAACAGGGCTGTGGCATGCAGAGCTTGCGCTGCTTTCTTAGACCGAACCCACTATTTCTCACCACTTCCAGCTCCACGTTTACCCAAACAGCACTGCCTCTGCTTTACACCCACATCACCTGGCAGCAGACTGCGCTGCTTCTGTCATCTGGGTGCCAGTGGCGTACACTGTATTTCAGAAGCCACTCTGCTCTTTCCCCTCTCCCCATCCTAAGCCTCTCACCTGCTCCCCAGCACCACAGGCTGCCTTCAACCATCCATCCCAGGAGCAGCACAGGACCTGCCCCCTGCCCTGCTCAGCAGCACTCCAATACAGTTGTTTCTGTCCTCTGGAAACAGGTAGGTGAAAACTTGTCTTTCCATCCCCTGAAACACCTGGCAAGGGTCCTGAAGAGGTCTCTGTGATGCAGGTCCTCCGTGCCCGCCTTCTGTGGCTGAATTTCACCTACCGGGCTGGGGGATGTGCTGAAGGACTTCACCCCTCTTCCCCAGCCACAGCTGTGACGCCAAACATGTTTTGGCCTCGCCGGGGTTTTGTCCCATCTGTCAGACACCCTGGGGGCCCTGGGAGGCAGTGTGGGGGCACAGGCTGCAGAGTCCCCATCTGTGCCACATCTGAGATGGCTAATGCGGTGGAAAAAGGAACCACCCAGCGCCTGCGTCTCCGAGGAGTTGATGCACTCCGCCTGCCTCTTCCCTGACAGGCTGAGGTCATGCAACTGGGCGAAAGCAGGGCTGGAGTCATGGCTGGTGATGTCCCTTGCAAGGCACATCCCCTGCCCTCGGCACCTAGGTGGCTGATGCAGCCGCTGCACTCCAGTTTGGAGCTTCCTCCCCCCTATTTGTGTTGAGAAAAATTTGACCTTTTCTCTCTTATCCAGGCATCTGGCCTGAGTCAGCCAGACATTTTGGCTGCCAGGAATATGCTGTGTGCCAAAGGACTGGGAAAGGCGAGCATTTGCCAGCCTGGGGCAGGATGGTCCTGCAAGCCTCTGCTACATGGGCATCTAGCTCCTGGTTAACTTCACTGCAAAGGAGGGTGATGGAGTCCTGAAAACTAGCACAAAGTGGTGTTTCTTACAGCACTGATCATTGTTTTCTGCAGAAGGGCCATATTAAATTCTAAAACATTTCTGTGAATGGGCAATCAGCAGAGAAATGTGCTGGGGTTACTACATTTGTGAAGGAAATCTGTATTTTTTTGTCCAAACGTTTGATATTAATTTCCAGGTAGTTATTAAAACAAATAAAAGTCACCAAAAGCTGACACAAACCTAGCAGCTTTCTAAGCAGTTATGAGATACAGTTAGAGAGCACTCTTAATTGTTAAAGAATTTAGTCATGAGCATACAGCATGTATCTTTAAACAACCCAAACAGAATTAAAAAAAAGACAAAAAAAACACCCCAAAAACTCAGAAGATGCCAGTCAAGTCCAGCCTGTGCAGTGGCTAAGCTGTCCTGAATCCCCAGCCATGGGCAGGTGATGTGCATGGGTGCTGGGCTGAGGTGGAGCAGGGCATGGGAAATGGGAGACAATCTCAGAAGCTAGTGGATGCAGCAGACAGAAGTGTGAAAGCAGCACGAGGGACAGCTGCATTCCACAGCTTGGATAAGGAGGATTTGTGTGAGAAGTGACCAAACTGCAAAGGCGTTTGCTGAGGTTGTTTGGGGGAGTGGAGCCCTGCAAAGCCAGCAGTGCTCTAGTAACGCTGTCAGCTAATATTGCCCAGGTCACAGTATTCAAAATGTCAAGTTTGGGTATGCCAGGTAGCAAAAGTGGTACTCAAGGCAAAAAAAGTAGTTATGGCAGACTGCTTGTTTGCAAAGAGTCTTAAGTAGAAAATAGGAGGTCAGTAAATAGGAAAATGGGTATGACAGGCAGCATCAAGGGCTGCCAAGATGTGCTTGTCAAGCAAGCCCACACTTGACCACCAGAATGGGAGCAGGGCAGCAAACCAAACCTGGTTTCTGACTATAACACATGGTCAAACCTGCTTCTGGTTACAACACAGGGGTCACAGGATGCTTTCTCTCATCAGCAGGGAAGCACCTAAGTGGATATATGGATTAAGCATTGCTATGTTAGTGCCTGTTCCAGCCAGATGGCACCAGTCCCTTCCCCTCTACTAAGACAAACTTGTCTGGGTCAAAAATTCATAGCTGAAAATACCCTACCTCACTACACCACCCCATAATGAAGAAAATAAATAAGAAGGAAAAATAAAAAAAAGGAGTGTATTAAAATCAGTGTACTGCAAAGAGTAACCAATGCATAAACTCTGTCATTTTTTGCCAATAAAGTTGCCATCTTGCTCATTATTCTCCTCTCACAGAGAAGCAGTACAGGAAACTCACTTCCAAATAATCTTTCTTTATTCAAAAGACAGAAAACCACAATAAGCAATCATCCAGGTACTCACCATAAAATTTCTCACAACATTGCATTTCAAATCAAAGAGAGTCTCTTTTGTCTTGAGGGAGAAGAAAGCTAGGGATATAAAAAAATAATATCATTTTAAAAGCCTAACCAGAAGCACCACTATCTACAGATGGAAAGACAGAGTTAATAATTTACTGGATTTTCCTCATGTGTCTGGATTTTCTGGAAACAGCTGGGAAAACATTTTTTTTTCTGTTTTACTCAGAAAAACATAGTCACCATCACAACCAATTTTTTTTTTTCTGAATTAAAGGTGGAAAAGAAGCTGCAACACCACAAGGGAGAACAGCAAACTTGGAGGTGAGGTGCAGAGTAAGAAAAACAGCATGTGTAAAGATGGTAACCTTCCTATTCGTTTTTTTAAAGTTTAAAGTAGCCTTTTTTTAAAGTAACCTTCAGATTAGTACTTTTTTCCTATTAGTTTTTTTTAAAGAGTCAGGTATAGTAAAGCCCAGGGTGGCAGCTACAGCATGAAATGGACCAGTGGACACACTGGCTAGTTAGCCAGTTTCACTGTGAGAAGGTGTATGCTGCAAGCCACGACAGCATCACCATTCTTCACTTGGCTTTTCCCTCATGTTGTCAGATTTGTTTGGCCTCATACCCAGAGCTCCTGAAAACTTCCCCTTTATGGGTTAACTGACTCTTGTCCTGCTCCTTCACTCATGGACAATTCTCCAGAGTCTTGCTATGGACAGGAAACAATCCAGAGATTTTGATTCACTCCGTCCTGCATCTGACATGGTCATTGGGAGGAAATGAAATTACCAACATTCCCTTCCCAGGGAGCCTTGTAACTATTCAGAATTAGACCATTTGGTGGGAAATCTCAAATTTGTTATTCTATCCATCAGAGTTTGGAGATCTCTAATTTTATATTTACTTCCAAAACTGGGGACTTTACAGTACCTCCTCTGTTGAGTGAGTCCTTTAGAAATCTCCTTATTAGCCCAAGTCAAACTGAAGAACACAGAAAATCCTGCTGAATATCCCTGCTTTGGAAGGTTCTTGGTTACCTCATGGGTCTCTACTGTCATGTCCTCTCTTAATCTTAACCCTTACTCTTCGCCGTGTCTAGCAAATCTGTTGCTTTGGCCTTCTCTTTAGAAAGGGCTGCAGGGTCTGAAATCAGCCCATCTGTAGGGAGCACAACCTTCTAAACAGGCTGCTGTCCCCTCCCCAGCAAACAGCCACAGCTCCTGGATGTCTCTGTGGAACTGATGAACCCACAGCAGAGACAGGTCATTAAATATTTTCTTTGCCGACTCCCTCCCAAAGTGGCAGTCCAATGCAGCAATCGTGGTGGAACCTAGGGGCCCTACTAAAAGTTTGCCAGAGTAAAGACCATGAGGAAGGGTTCCAGCCAGACTGATGTTGGCCATGTTCTTCCCAAGCAGAGAAATAGATGGTTGTTCCAGGGCTACTGAGCCCTAGCAAGTTCTGCTCCTGCTGCTTCCCAGCACTGAGAGTACAACCTAACCTTCTCTCTGGATGGGGGAAAGACCTCCATCCCGCTCCTGACAGGCCAGCAAGAGGCCGGATCTAGGAATTCAGGATACTCCAGCAAGGGGAGCACCAACAGTGGAGGAAGGGAAAAGGAAATTTCAGCCAGTTCCCAGGAGCTCGGTGTTGTTTCTCTGTCTGGATCTTTGCCACGTTAGATCATTAGATGGAGTTTTCTAGGGATCAAATCACCAAGACTCTTTCCCTTCCCCCATCTTGCCACATAGAGGGCAAAGAACAGAATCACATTTTGGTTTATTTGCAATGTTATCCATATGGCAAAGATAGATTTGGCATTGGGAGAATATAAGGGAAAGTTTATTTCGCTGTGTCATGGTTTAAGCCCAGATGGAAATTAAGCACCATGCCACTGCTCACTCATCCTCCTCCCCTCTCCTCCCTCTCCCCTTTGGAATGGGGAGAAGAATCAAATAAAGCCTGTATGTTGAGATAAGAGCACTTTAATAGTGAAAATAAAGGAAAATAAAATAATAATAATAAATAAAATGTTAATAAAAATAATCAAGTAACGTACAATGCTCACCACCCATTGACTGAGATAGACCTCCCCTTCCTGAAACCAGATCATCCACCCTTCCACGTAACTCCCCCCAGTTCAAATACCTGGCATGAAGTTTGTGTGTGGGACATCCCTTTGGTCAGTTCGGGTCACCTGTTCCGGCCATGCTCCCTCACACTTTCATTTGAGTACTGCCTCCCTGCCAGAGCACGAGACAAAGGAAAAATAGTCTTTGATTTAGGATAACCACAACTTGGCAAATAACAAACCATCAATGTGTTATCAACACCATTCTCATGCTGAATCAAAAACCAGCCCTCTAACAGCTACTGAGAAGAAATTAACCCTGCCCTAACTTAACAAGGACACACTGACTTGTACTGCAGAGCATGCATCATACCAGAATCATCAGCCCCACAGTCAATCTGGCAGGCACATCTCCTCCAGCTTTTTCCCAGAGGATACAGTGCCTAGTAGAAAAGCAAGGGAATCATACAAGGAAAGAGACACCTTTCTTTCTCAGGCTGAAGCACTGAACCTTATGTTCATCTGTTGAATCCGATTATCAAAGGCCATCTCAAAATAAGAGAAAAACCTGTGCCTAAGCATGGCTACTCTTAGGAGTCTTCCACTCAGAGCCCCATTTGCCCTAGACTCACTGATTCCTTCTGCCATCTCTACTTTGTGCCTGCATTTGGTAATCAGATGGATTCATTAGCAAAGTAGCACATCTAGTCTATCAGCCACAAGAAAAAAGAATGTTTTGCATAAATATCAGCAGTGGTGTTCAAGAGTGCATCAAAACACACAGGTGAGGAGATGCTGTGTTTGAGCAGAAGATGAATGGTCCAGGTGGTCTTTTACCCTCCTGAACAATATATGTGATTCTACAGAGCATTATTCTTTCTATGGAAGCCTTAGGCAGTCTCACAGAAATCCTTCTGGTCTTGACTTCCAAAAGGAGATGCCAAATACTGTAACTGAATGGTATGCTATCATCAAGGGAAGCATACATTTCTAGCCAAGATACGGTGGCTTTGTGGTTTTGGCTTCCTTAGACCCTGGCATATTCCTGTTGAGTCTCCTGTACAATTTTCCCTTTTTCATGAGTGTCTTCTTTATCCTGCTACAGATGGTTCAGATGACTGAGACTGCACATCAGATACAACGCCAGTGAGACATGAGGGGAAAAGAACATTTATTCAATAGCCCTTTTTTTGGTAGGGTAGACAGCAGCTTTTTACAGGATTATCAGCATATGGAAAACCCGAGTCAGAGAAGGACTGCTGCAGCTACAATTGTGTGTCACACCGACATGCAACAAGCAGAGCTGGGAAAACGTAAAGCATAACACCCCACTCTCCTACCCAGAATGAGATAATTATGGCATGCAACTCTGGCATGTTCATACAGCAGCCTCTGGCTGAAATGCTCCAGTCAAAAATGCAAACATTGCTCTGAAGAAAAGTACTAACAAGATCACTTCCTCTGCTTAAACAAATCTGCAGTAGGTGTTGACAGCAGAGAGCTGGAGATGGATGGGCACATCCACATCCATGCCCAGCTCTGCTCAGGCAGTGAGCACGCATCAGTCACAAGTGACAGGTGGAAAGTTAAATGGGGACAAGCCCGTTTCACTGGGACGGAGCGAGCCTAGCTGGTGTGAACAGATCATTATTGGCTTCGGTCAGAACTGGAAGGCCTCAGCTGGCAGATCTCTCAGCAGATTTTCTAAACAAAGGAAAACACCATTCATTCCCACCGCAGAGGACAGGAGCCAAAACTGAAAAAGAGTCGAGACAGAAGTATCGTGTGTCAGCCAGAGTGTGACAGCAGAGACACCCACTCTTGTGATGCAGCACCATGGTAACAGCCATTGTCTGCTGTGCAGTGGGATGTATCACCAAGCATGGGGGAGCATGGTGTTTTCTTCTTCTCTGGCTGGTTTCTTGGGACAGCCTGCCACACAAGGCTGCTGCACAGCCTACTGGGCTAATATCAGTCATTTGAAAGGATGGAAAGCCTTAGAAAAGCAACCGCCCTGAGGTGCCTGGGAGGACAGAGTAAGAAGGGAGGCATAGCTTTGCATCAAGAGACAGGGAGACTATGCCTGGAATCACAAACTGAATATGTGGATGGAAAACTGGCTACTGGGGAAGACTCACATCCTCTCTTCTCATGCAAATCTACAATTTCTTGCTCTTTTCCAAAGTTGATTCTCCAAAGTGGATTCAATTTCCACCAGACCCCCTTTCATGTGGATCCAGCACCTACAGGTGGAACAGATGTGCTGCTCCTGACTTCCTCAAATCCAAAAATCCTCATTTATTTTGTTTCCAAAATCTTGATTATTTTCATCCTCTGCTATATTGGCTTCTTACAATTCCATCAAGCCAGGTTAACAACTCCCTAATTATCTCAAGATCAATTCCAACTCAAAAATCAGCCCAAAGGGAAAAAACTGCTCAGTTCCACAAGTATGTGTTCTAATCCTTCACAATTTTTTTCCATTTATATATTTTTTAATTAGAATGCTAGATTTTGATGGCTAGGTACAGAAGCAACATGCTGTTTTATTCCTGTTCCTTGATGTCAGAAATAGTCTCTTCTGGCTTGAAGAACTTCCTGGATTCTTGTTTTCTGAGAGAAGCAGAAGATGAAGAAGCATGTATGGTGAGGAATGATAATTATCTGGGACACTTGTGGGAGGTACAAACTTCATTCAATGCCTGCTAGAATCAGTGGAAAGCTATCACTGCCTGCCTTGGCCTCTGGAGTCTCTCATGGTTCTTCCCAAGCTTTGGATTTTCAATGGCTGTCTTAAAAGTAAATTTTTGGTGTGATTCTAATCCTACTGAGCAAAGTAAACCTTCACTGCCTTAAGTACTAGTAGCAAACAGTCAGCTGTGCTCAGGATAAGGCTGTGTGCAAGTGTGTTCAAGTACAGGACAAGCAATCTTAGTTTATAGTTTTTCATACTGGTAGGCTTGTCTGAAGTCCAGGGTGCACACTCATGAGTTAATCCTCCTACACCACTTGTCAAAAATGCAAGCCCTAGCAATCTGACTTCCCAGATGAAACAACCGAGGCAGAGAAGTTAAATGACCCGATCAAACCACAGATGCATGGGAGTGTTACCCTCAATGTGAAAAGGCTTCTCTTTGCATGGCAATAAACCAAATGTCTCTCAGCCAGGCGCCTCTCAGTCCCTATTAAACACACGGTTCAGTCCCACTGTAGGTAGTCACAAACATTAAATTAGACAGACACACCACTACTTCATAACTCCAGGACCCAAAGATCTTAGATCCACATTCACATTTTTAGGTGGTCAAGAACTGGGTTGAATGCATCTACATTTGTAGTGGCCACAAAATAGCCAGCCAGCCCAGCTGCCTCAGGAGTGAGCTATGTGGAATGAGATGTCAGGGAGGGCCTGAATTTCCCCAGGTTGCCTGGGCTTGCTGGAACTGGATGGAAAAAGAAGAGAATGATATTCCTGAGGCACTCAGGTTTGTCCCTCCATCCCCCTTCGTGAATGGGGAAAACGTTTCACTCAATGAGCTCAGATTAATAAACCTCACATCGTGGACTTGAGTTTGAGGGGATTTTCTGAATTGTATGGAAGATTTTTGTCTCTCTTTGCAAGTCAGTATTTGTAAATGTGTTAGTGTCTCCCTTGATACCAAGAGAAGATCACTGTTTTCTGTAGGTAAAATATAAAGGCTCAGCTTTTCCAAAGATCTCATCCAGGAGCTCTTTAGATACAAGTATGAAAAGCAAACAAATTTGCACTGGATGTTAGCAAAAGCCAAAAGTACAATGGAAAATCCTTCTACTTTCCATTATAGGAATGTGATTATTGCTGAAGTAACTTATTTAAATAATGGCTTTGATCGCTAAAGAAAACAAACACTGCAGGCTTATGATGACACACAACTACCAAATCATCTGGTGGCATGACAGAAATAGTTTTTGCATTTCCTGCATTCTCCCTGCATTTCCTGCAGGGAATGTTTTTTGAATGAAACTTGTACATCACAAAGGTAGTATTTGTATTCAGGCTATGGACCTCAAGCCATACAGCTGCACTTGATGCAGCCTGAGGATTTGCAAGTGCCTCAACAAGGGTTTCTTCTGGACATGAAAAATTCAAATACATGAGAAGACTCATTGTGCTATGTGCACTGAGGTAACTTGGCAAAAAAGATTGTCAAAGGATTTTTATACTCGTTAGGAATCCATGTTTGAAATTAATAAAGCCACAAGATCTCTGGGATCCAAGAACTACTTTACAAGACTTGGCAGGGGTTGGGCATAGACTCCAGCATTTTAATCTGGTTTAAGTATGTGGCTGCAGATCCAGGTGAGGAAGGTAGTGGAAGTGAACAGAGGGATAAAATCTGCCTAAACAGCCATCACAATAATGGGTTTTGGTATAAATCAGAGCCCATAAAAGACCTGGCAGATTGTAGCATACACGCCACACAACTCTACCTACAACTAATGGGTCTCAAGCCACCAAGATATTCTCTAAAACAAAACAAATCACCAGGCAAAAACTCCCTTCATGGACTGGAGTCGTCTTTAGGATATGGCACTATGTATTTCAAATGGGATTGCAGTGATAGACTGGACAACCAAGGGGAAAATTCATATGATTGGAGTCCACTGGAGGATGAAAGCCATCCTGAAAAGGAACACAGTGAAACACTTTCAAAGACTAGAGCATGTTGCAGTAAATAAGGTACAATACAGACCACCCAAAACTATTAATCTAAGTACTGTGTACCCCATGAGAAAGAACTACATGTGGACAATGCTTGCTAGCATTGCTCCTTACCCCAAAATTTCACTGGTCAATCTAAGTGATATTTTTTAGAAGCTGATGTTCAACTTCTAAAATGTTAATGACAAGGAAGCTAATAAAGGTGCCCTGGAAGGAAATACTTGCTACTGAGGTTCTGTGGTTCCCTTCTTGCCATATCCTGATACCCACTGCCTTAGCTTCTCCCTCTAGTCCCAAAAGAAGGCAACATCACAGATGGGACCAACCCCATTCCTCTGTACTCGGTCCTGCCCTTCAGCCACAAGGATGTCTTCATCTCCTTTGCCCACAGTCTGCAGAAGCTATACTGACAGCACTGCTGAACACTGAACCACAATCCAGCCTGGACAGGGAGTTTGTATTCATCAAAGATACAAAAAACAAATACTATAAATATTAAAATATAAACATATTCATATAGTGTGTGTTCCCCCAAGGAGTCTGCTGGATTCATGGTTTTTGAGGTGCAGGCTTTCTCTTGACCAACACACAGGCAGCAACAATTTGATTCAACAGTACTTGTTTTAGCTGGGTTTTCTGAGAAAACAAAAGCTCATGGGGTTATGCAACCTGTTATCTGTTTGTTCATCTGTCTGCTTCCCATAGCATCTTTTGAACTGGTTAGCTAATTTCAAACAAATGTATGACAGAGGTTTCAGGGAAAATTAATGTAATGGAAATCAGCACATTATTTATGCTTGTTCCAAGGCAAAGACAGGGAGAAGTACATCTCTTTGGGCAGCAGTCAGTATTGGCCAGAGATTTACTCATCTAGTTATTTTTTTTCCCTGCCAAAGGTATCCAGCAGGACACAAATGGGAGATGGGAAATACTGACACAAGTGTAAAGATATGCCCAAAAGAGTGAATCTGTAGGAAGAGAGACTTCACAAAATGTTGGCCGAAGTTCCTCATGATACATGTGCCCTGCCAGCAGGCAAACAAGACCATAGTTTGGTGTTTCAACACTAACAACTCAACTGGTCCCTTTCAAATCCTGCCTGGTCTAACTAGAGAATTCCTTCATTCTCTCTGCTAGCAGAGGAAAGAGCTCCTGGTTACTAAAGGGCAGCTCTTTGGTGAACACCCGAATGCTGCCCCAACATCACAGATTAAAAAAAACATTAAAAGATCAACAGAGCTGAGTTACGGCACAGCATTCACTTTTTTTTGCCCTTCCCCAAGTCTGCATCCATCCCAACGAGAAATTCTTCATGGAATATAGATGGCAGAGCTGCATTGTAATGTTTAATCTTGAAGCATCCCTGATTGTTTAGGTAACCATTCAATATGTAGAAGGCTCAGAGAAAAAGGACTGGCTCTTGACAGTAGTGCCTGTTATAAAACCACTGTAAAAATCTTTAGGTATAAACCCAAGTTACTTTTTCACAGAAATCAACATTATCTCAGACAAGATGTATGGGGGGAACCTGGAAAGTCAAGTAGCTCAAAAAAGCCACAGCCTTCTTTAGTCAGGAAAGAAAAGGCTACAAGCCATTAAGCATTACAGGATCTGAGGGTGATTAACAGGGATGGCAACACATGGGTAGATTACTTAGCATTTGTTTAAAGAGTTGACCAAGGTTTTACAAACTGGTATTTTTGGTCCCAAAGTGTCAAATAATGCCTCAGAGTAGGGGGCAGAGTTAGGGGGCTAGGTGCAGACTGAGGGGTATCTTTAGATTGATTTCCCATTGCCCTTGCATGCTGCATGGGCTATGTACATCTCATGGACTGTTACTCTGTAGTCCATATTTCACAGGATAAAGATGCTAATCTAGTCCATACCAGCTTTGTGAATGCATCAACACTATTTTAACCATCCCTATTATTTTTGAGCCTGGATATCCTTCTTTCTCCCATGTAATCTTTTCAAATGTGTCACTGTCTTAACAAATGGAAAACATCTAATCTAAATTTCCCTTCCTGTAATTTCAGCCAGCTGCGTTTATCTTAGGAGAGAGAACAGATTATACCTTTCTCTCCTGAAGCACTCCTGTAATTACATGAACAAGGATCGTATGACCCCCAAGTTACCTCTTTAAATTAAAACAACCCTGCCTTTCGTTCAGCATTCTTTCTAAGTCCTGCTGCCTGTGTAACTTGTTTGTATTGAGACAGGCCTAGCAGCCAGATAAAGCACAAATGCAACAGTCTACCTTCTCATTAGACCCGAGCAGTGATTACTGAAGCTACTAAGTGTGAAGAAAATGTTCCGTGCTCATAGCCTATAAATTTTTGGGACATGGAGCTAGAAACACCTAGATTCAAACTCAGGTTCTGCTGTTGCCAGTCTATCTGATCTTGGGGAAATTGAATCCCAGTTCACAGCTCCTTCACTTGACAGACAGCTCTAGAAATAACAACTTGCTTTACTGAGCAAAGGATGACCAAAGTAATTTAAAAGTAATTTAAATCTGGAGATTGTGCAGATGTTGTAAATTCTGGTGGAAGAGCTCACTGTTATGAAAGACTTCCAGGTAGACAGGTGTCCTCTTTTAGAAGTTATTTAATTTTTTTTTTTAATATTCCAGGTGTTTTTAAAAAATCAAAGTTCTTCAAGAGGACTACATCAAACCATTGGGATATCAGTAGCTTCCAAGTAAACATGGGGAAGTTCAGGACTTCAGAATACCAGGAACCCCCTGGGTAAGTATTGATATTTGAAGCTCTCCAAGTGAATGATTAAACCAATTTGCCTAACGTTGCAGTGACCCACGAGTTTCCCAATATCAAGCCATCCAAGCCTGCTGGGAGGCTCTCTCCATAATAGGTGTATTCCTTCCTACAAGTTGATTACAATTAACAGAATCCTTTCCAGTGTCGGCTGTTGTTTTTATTCTTGTTTCACTGTAGGAGAGATTTACATGGAATATCTAAAAACACTTACTGATGAGACTTTTTCACCAGACTGGAACTTTCCATAAAATCACTTTCCCTTAGTTGTGCTAGCTGAGAGACCCCGTATCAAAGCTTCATACACATTTCCAAGCCTAAAACAAGAAGGATTTGATTTGTTCTGGGTTTAATACATTAAATTCTAAGAGATATGTCTCTTCAAAAGCATTCACAGAGAACACAATTTCAGAGCATTTTCTGAAACTGTGTGGGCATATTAAAATACACCAACTTCATTTAACTCTTTATTGAAAGAATATGTCCCACATGAGTAGATGTAAGAAAGCAAAAAGAAGCCTGTTTCTTTTCTTAAGGGGGTGGACACTGATGTAAATGAGCAATCCCCAGGTGAGTCAATGTGAAAAATGCAAACATTCTTCACATTGCACATCCACTCATTGCACTACAGCCACTCCTGTGTGATAGCTGGAGTGCTGAGGTTTAATCTCACAGCTCCTCAGCTTAGTACCACTCTAGGGACTGCACTGAGGAGCATGGTGGCAGAACTTGTCTGTTCTGCTCCCAGTCTCCATCCTCTTACCCCACTGGGTTATTTAACTGAGCTATACCCAGCGCAGCATGTTTAACCTTTGTTAACCATAGCTCACTCACAGGTAGATTAAGCAGTTCAGCCTTCAGCTCTGCCCTTTGCACAAACACGCAGATCAGAAGGACAGAGACAGGGCTGGCACCATGCTGGATAGATGCTGAGGTAGTTGACAAATACTGCTGCAAATTTGCCCTGTGTGATTAGCACCAACCTGCAGCTCATTACCATAAAAGATCAGTAGTGCCTCCTGAATTTTGGCAAGGGATGTATAGCAGGGAACCTCTCATATTGCAATACCAAGAAAAGCAAGTCTTTTAAGGCTTGAGGGAAGAGGAACCAAGGTAGAAACAGACTCCTATTATCAGTGTTCATTTCAATGCAACTTCAGGCAAAGGAAGCCTTGAAAGAGGTTATTTACAGAGAGTGGAAGAAGGAATAACTTTTCCAGGCAAGTGGGACAAGGCTGTTTTTATACAAGAAAGAGATGTTTATCTAAGCAATGCATCAATAATTAGGAGAGGTGAGCTTCTGGACTTACTGAGCCTTGCTTAGAAATCTCACTATTTTTGGCTTTTCATTTTTAAAAAAATCTTCTAGGAGAATGTTTAGGAGAAGTGCAGCCATCAGGGAGTTCCTTTCATTAACACAGGCATTGGGATTTTCGCTGCAGGCTGCATGGGTCAGTGTCATTAGCAGTATTACTGGTATTACAGTGGGTTACAGATAAAGAACAAAATCCCTAGAATATAGGGATTTTGCCTGGTATGTGGCAGCACAGGTGGATCTCCACCCAGCTCGATGAGTCTCACAGTAAACGAGCAGTGCTGTCCTTAGACTTGGGGCAGTGCAAGGGTCACTCACACCCTCCCCACACACATTTGTTATGCCTGCAAAGGATTGTGTCTTTTCTCCACCTGTGGGCAGGGCCTGGCATGACACTGCAAGGTGAGAAGCTGCCTTCTCCAGTCGTCTGCCTTACACTGGACTCCCTCTTCCTTTGTAAAAATCTGAGGCAAGGGGCATTTTTGCTTGATTCTTTTATGACATAAGGCCTCAGAAAGATTAGGAGGTTAGGAGGCACGGTATTGCTCCTCAGATGAAACCACTCAGGCTTTTTCCAAGTTAAATATGGCCAGGTCTCTGTAGAAGACAGAAAACATGGAACCAAGGAATGATGGGGTGGCCCTTAAATAATGATCTATGGTACCTGGCTTTACCTACTTTCATACAAGCGATGTTAGAGCCTGTCATAAAACAATATTTAGCTCCCATCTTACTTCTTTTCAAGAAAACATGGGTTCAGAATCATGTCCAGGAGTAGAAAGACAAACTACTTGTTGGTAGAACTGCCTTATTAAGGTTTAAAGCTTAACACGCTTCAGTAATTTCAGAGCTAATGGGAGGTTAACAAAGCTTGGGGAGAAGGATGTACTGCTGATAGTGGACAAAAACAAAGCACAATTTATGTGCCACAAGGACTTTTGGCACAACTCCTGTGATAAGGTAGAAATTAATAAAGCAAACACAGCAACTGTGCTGAGACCAGCTCCAACTGGGTAAAAAGTAATCCTGGCAGAGGGAGACAGGGACCACTGACTCACAGCTCACTAAAGAAACTTACTGACTGAATAGAAATCTGCACATGTGAGCTATTTATTGTGACAAGAGAGATAATCATTTAACCAGCAGAAGGTATAATACTAATTAGTAAGAGAACTGTGTAAATTGTAGGCAATGAAGTGTGATTTCTTTGCTAAACTGTACAACTGGTGTAAAATTTTGATGACTGGGGAGCCAGCCTTTTGGGGGTCACCACCTAGCTCATACTTTGCACAAACTAGAATAAAGAAATAGAAATACCTTGTCTCAGTGTGTATGTTGGTGCTGCATTTGAGACAAGAAGAATACAAGTGCAACTTTGGCTAAATCCTAGAGAAAATCTCACTCTGCTTCCAGAAGAAAGCATGTCATACACATAGAGGAGAAGCAAGTAAGAGAAGCCTGTCAAGAGTTTTAACTGAGGAGAAACGATCTAAGTGATTTATCAGCATTGTTTAAGGTCTTAATTTTATTAGGGAAAATGCTAATTGAGCTAATTTTACCTGTGAAGTAAAAAGTCAGCCAGCTAGGTCTTCCTCATGTAAGCCTCTGTCTCATGTTGAATCCTTTCAATGCTCTTGGTAGCAAAGGCCTCCCAGTTCTCAGCTGCATTGTGCTTTAAATATCTACAGTGTGAGAAGCTCCCTTATGTCATCCCATCTGTGAAGACATGCAAGCAGAGCATTCATTTTTTTCCCAATTAACTAAAAATGGATTTACTAAAAGGAATATTTCACTCTCAGCTTTTAAAAATATCATTTTCAAAGGCCAAGTAGATATTCTGAGAGGAAAAAATGCAATTAGAGTGGTCAAATAATAAGCATAAACAATTAATACAATTTTTTAAATATTGCAATATTTTTGACCTGTTGACAGGGAAGAGATTTTTAATATATATATAACTCAGAAGTCTTGAATAAAACCATTTGTACAAAAACAAATGGAGGATTTCAGTGTGTGCGTTGTCTTTAACTGGAATCATGTCCTTCTTCTGGAATCATTAAACTTTTACAAATTTCCCAGGAAATAAAAACAAAGGAAAAATCCATTAATGAAGCGTGTAAGAAAGAGACCTCCTTAAAAAAGAACAGGGAACATATATGAACGTTTTCTTTTGAGCTTAATTCAAATGGACATAGTGGCCTGCTACCAGGTTTGTGCTATGGCCACTTGAAAGAGGAGCAGAGAGCATTTTGATAGAGTAGAATTTGTCTCCTTCAAGATTTGATGTAAGCATTGACACAAAGTGTCATGATGACAGGCATCAGACTTAAGTGCTTTAAAAAACCCCAAGCAGTATGAAGCAGCTTGCTAATTCCCTTCCACATAGCCATAAGCACCTGCTTTGCCCTTTTTCTTTCAACTGTGCAGCTCTGGAAGAGTCTCTCAGCCAGACCAAGCTGATGCTCCAAGTTGGTGTGGTCAGGGAATGTGTTAAACCTCAGCACAAGGCATGTGGAGTGGCTAAATCCAGAGGGAAGAACACAGACCTGCTTCTCAGAGAGACAAAGTGCTCCATTGTTGTTCTGCTGCCTTGTCCCGCAAAACAAAAGCACAGAACCATTTTTTTCTGCGCTCCTTCACTGCCTGGTAGGGCACCTGCATATGACTCTGGTTCAACCATGTCCCCAGGCCCTAGGAACAAAGAACACTGACGTGACTCTTACCCCTGCTAAACACAAAGATGACATTGGTTCTTTCTGGCATTCTAATCAGTTCTACACAATAAATATTTATACATAATACAGATTGTTTTAATGAGATGAGGAATGCATACTGGCTAGGAGAAACTGAAGAAAATACCAAGTTTCCTATGTTGTTATCCACATTTTCATATGGAACAGCTGAGCGGATGGAAACCAGAGGATATTTACATGTTCTGGCATACTGGGAACATACCAAGAGGCTTCATTACATTCAGGAATGTTGCCTTGTGTGCATAGCAGGAAACCACTTGTTGCTTGCTCACACAGCAGCAGATTGAGAGAGAGGAAGGGAAGCACTCTGTATGAGATTTGTGAAAACCTAACAGCAAAGAGCCTGTGTCTAACAAACTAAACAAGCTTTCTCAAACCTATGAACAGCATAGCACTATGTAATGGAAACCCTACTGCTACTGAAAGAAAATGCACAGTGTGTTATACCCTCCTGTAGTTTTGAAAACTGCCTTTCTGAGAAAGGAATTCAAGCTGAAAGGTTTATGGAGAAGTAGAAGGAAATGTCCTTGTTTTATCATTCACTCAATAGCAAACTGGAAGCTGTGATTTGCTGGAAGCAAATAGGAACATCCCCCTAGCTAAGCAACAGGTATTGTGATTTCTCCTTTTCCAAAACTCTGAGTTACTTTGCGTTTAAGCAAACATCAAAAAGGAAGTTTAAGCTGCTTTTGAAAGCATTGACGCTTTTGGTATCTTTTTTCTATTACCACCATCTCACATAGAGTATAACCCCTACCCACACTTTGCTCACATTCACAAGACACATACAGATGAGATTAAAAGTGTTTCCTGTTCCCTGGGAAAATGAGAATGGATGAAAATGTTTCATACAGGGATTACAACATGCACAAATCACCTTCTTACATTTTGTGTCCATGGAGCTTTGGCTTCCAATATAAGGAAATTTTTTAAGAAACCTCTTGTACTTGGGTAGCTCTGTCAGTCACAGCTAAATTGAACGTAGCACATAATTCATGGATTCACTACCAAACTAAAAACATCCCATCAAAAAGAGGATACTATTCAGTGTGAGTTCTTCCACAAGATTAACAGTGTCATTCCCAGATGTTCAGTACCATCTGTGAGCTGTCTGTGAAGCACAGCTCCCACTCACCATTCTGTGTATTGGCAGACAGCCTTTTGAGTGGCTGGCAGGAGCTGGAGCTACAATCCTCTCTCTTCACCACTGTCTCTGCCTCATCCACATAGAAACACAGAGATACCCATGGACTTCTAGAAGAATATAAATGAGAAAATACTAGGAAGTATAACAAACCCAAATTCCAGGCAAAATCGCAGAGCTGAAAGGACAGTCTTCTCAACAAATTTTCTCTTAGTCACTTCCTTGACTACAGTTTTCTCAAACTTACTGGCTGTATAAAATTATTCATTGACTTGTTTCAGGGAATCATTTCAGGCCTTCATTGAATTCCAGCACTGTTTAGAACTTTTATGCTCAATTATGAAAATCATGACCACCCTTCTACTCCCCGACTATACAAAAATAAATATAAAACCAAAGCTTCTTCTTGGCTGTTCAGGTTAGCAAGACCAAACCTGCTTTTTATCACTACTCACTTCAAATCCTGACTTGTGTGAACTTTCCTGATGAGAAAGCAAACACAGAAAATGTTCAAACAATAAAAATAAAATCTCTTAGAAATGTGAAGGAATATTCCACTGCAATATAATTATGAAGAGCATTACTTCAACCATATGATGAAATAAACAATGGAGAAGCTTAAATATTTTGGAATTTGCCATCTCATCCTTTCCTTCAGCTGAAACACAATTTTTCATAAGTGAAAAAAAGCCCTTTGATGTTAAACCAATTTTAAACTGGCAACGACTGTGTCAGTAATCACACTTCATGTCATTCTGTGATTATGTGATTCTGCTGTAGAAATTCTGAGACTTATTTCATGCTATATTGCAAAAAATCTACAACAAATATAACCACTTACGAAATAATATATAACATATACACAACGTAGATACTTCATTTTTTCCACAATACTTTTTAATATGATAGAACAACTTTTTTGATCTTATTTTAATTTAGACAATCTTTCTTCCTGAATTTGTCATTAACAAAATGAAAATTTGTTTATTGTGAGAAGAAGCATAAAAGCTCCATAGACATGAATTCATCATTGCTCTTATCACATTTAATTCCATGCAGAGACCCTCAAAATGAATTATTTGGTGTAGAAGAAGGAAAGTGCTGTCCCTATTAAGAGGAATCCTAAAAGATGACTTGTAAGTTTAGGTAGTCTTCCATAAAGTATCCTTTGCTAGGAGCTGATTTGTCTCCCAAGGCAGAACTCTAGATTGCTGGAGAAATTTTATCTTTACCCTGAGAAGATACAATCTCAGCAACAAATCTCATCCCTTGGTAACTGTGTGGTTGGAAGAAGTATGCAACTGAGCCCAGAGCTGTAACCAGGTGGGAGTTCCTGTTGCTGTGCGCCGCTGGCACCTCTGGTTTCAAATGAATGCCACAAAAGAGTGCCGTGCGACTTTCTTACGGAGGAGAACTGCTGATGAAGGATTTGTATCTGCACAATTTTAAGTTTGATTCTGCAGAGGATCAGTGTAATCAGTTTGAAGTTTGATCCTGGGGTGTGGGTGATTTTACTGAGTGATTTGCCCCAGGGCAGCCTGTGAGGAACAGGTCTCCTCAAGCAGCTACGATACTTTTTATTGTATTCAGGTGCCTGGGCAGAGGCACACATACCGCATTTCAGCCACCCATGCCAGGTAATTGATAAAGGAGCAGCTCTCAGCTGTTGCCCCTAGTTACAGCTAAGGGATGGTTGATTTTTCTCTCAGTAGCTACTACAGGGCTGTGTTTTGGATTTGGAATAAGATTGCTGTTGATAACACACTGATGGCTTGGCTTTTTGCCAAGTCGTGTTTATCCTACGTCAAGGACTTTTTTTCCCCTTTCTCTCATGCTCCGCCAAGAAGGCGGTACGGAAACGAAGGTGGGAGGGAGCGCGGCCGGGACGGGAGACCCGAACCGACCAAGGGGATGTCCCACACACGAACACCGTGCCGGGTGTTCGAACTGCGGGGAGTAACCTGGAGGGCGGCTGATCTGGTTTCAGGGCGGGTGATCTGGTTTCGGCGAGGGGTCCCCGTCAGTGTGTGGTGAGCAACCGCACTGTCGCGCTTGTTGTTGTTTCAATTATTAATCTCCTCTTACGTCCAAACACAACTTTTAATTCGATTCTCCTCCGCATTCCACCGATGTGGGAAAGGGAGGAGCGGGGGGGAAGTTGAGCGGCGACCCGCTTTTTTTCCAGCAGAGCTTAAAACACAACAGCGATCCCTTCCGCATCCTGCTCCATCCTCCGGCGGCGCGGTGCGCAGGCGGCGGGGCGGGCACAGCGGCGCCTCCGCCCCCGGGTGTCCGTGTCCGTGTCCGTGTTCGTGTCGGTGTCCGTGTCCGTGTCGGTGTCCGTGTCCGTGTCCGTGTCCGTGTCGGTGTCCGTGTCCGTGTCTGTGTCCGTGTCCGTGTCCGTGCCCGTGTCCGTGTCCGTGTCGGTGCCCGTGCCCGTGCCCGTGCCCGTGTCCGTGCCCGTGTCCGTGTCCGTGTCCGTGTCCGTGCCCGTGCCCGTGCCCGTGCCCGTGTCCGTGTCGGTGTCCGTGTCCGTGTCCGTGCCCGTGTCCGTGTCGGTGCCCGTGTCCGTGCCCGTGTCCGTGTCCGTGCCCGTGTCTGTGCCCGTGTCCGTGTCCGTGCCCGTGTCCGTGTCCGTGTCCGTGTCCGTGCCCGTGCCCGTGTCTGTGTCGGTGCCCGTGTCCGTGTCCGTGTCCGTGTCCGTGTCCGGATGCTGCCACCGGCGCTGCTCCGCCGCCCGCTCGCCGCCGCCGCCCGCCTGGCCCCGCCGCGCCCCGGCCCGCAGGTAGCGCCCCCGCTCCGTGCGGGGCTTGTCGCTGTCGCCGGGCCCTGCCCGGGGTGGTGCGGGATCCTTTGGGATCCGTCCCCGAGCCCGGGATGGGTTCGGGTGGAACAGCCTGCTGAGGTCAGCGAGCCCAGCGCTGTGAGCCGGACCGTGGCACCGCGACTCCACCGCGTCCCTGGGCAGCCCATTCTGATGTCCCACCACCCCCTCTGTAAAGAATTTCTTCCTGAGGTCCGATCTGAACCTTTCCCGCTGTAGCTTCAGACTATGCCCTCTTATCCTGTCGCTGTCTTCGGCCTGCAAGGAAATGCTGACCCCCACCTGGTTATACCCTCCTTTCAGGCAGCTGCAGGGGGTGATAAGGTCACCCCTGAGCCTCTTTTTCTCAAGGCTAAACACCCCCAGTTCCCTCAGCTTCTCCTCACAGGATTTGTTCTCCAGACCCTTCACCATTGCCTCTCTCTGGAGCAGAATGGGTCCTGCAGTGTCCCAGTGTCTGTCTAAGCAGCAGAAATCCAGTGTGGAATGGGTCGCTCCTGCAGGCTCCATACTCAGTCAGGATCCTGCAAAGGTTCCTGACAGCCCCAAGGAGCTGTGATTCATGGCAGCCAGTACTGGATGTGTCACGCTGCAAAACGCCTTTGATTTTCACTTTCTGTATTCAGCGACCTGGAAGTGCAGCCAGGTAGGAGGGGTCAGGCTCTTCTCCCAGGTAACAAGTGACGGAATTAGAGGAAGTGGCCTCAAATTGCCTAAACCAGGAGAGGTTTAGATTGGATATTAGGAGAAATTTATTTACTGAAAGGGCTGTAATGGTGGAGTTACCACCCCTGGAAGTGTTTGAAAACAGGTAGATCAGTCACTTAAGAATATGGTTTAGTGGTGGACATGGCACATCTGGATTCACAGTGGATGGGAAGATCTTAAAGTAATTTGTAAATATAAACAGTTCTGTTCTGTGGCTTGAGTTGCATGGTGCTCATGCCTGCAGATACTTGTGAAATAGGACATGTCCAAAATCCATCCTGTAGCTGCCTCTGTGCAAACATGGGCTAAGGCCAAAGCTGTGTTTTGGCCCTAATTTTTCATGTTTTATTTGAGAGGTGAGTAGCATGTTCCAGGTCATTGAGGCAGCTGCAAAAGGAGTCTGGGACTCCCAAAGGACTTTATCTAATATGAACAGAAAAACTGTTCTTGATCAGCCCTTGGGAAGCAGCCAATAAAGGGCTAGGAGGTGGACTTAAGCAATCTTGTGTTGGAATGAATCACTCTTTCCTAAGTGTTGGTATCTTTTTCTTTCATTTGCCAGTAATTTGTGATTTGCTAGTACTGATACATGATTGTCAGTAGAAAAGCATGATGCAGAAGCATGAGTTGGTTGGATAAGCACAACACAGGCAGATGTTGGTATTGCTTCCTCTTTGGAATCTCATCAGCCTTGCTTTTGAATAATGTGTTTAGCCAAATTCGTCTTGCTGCTGACTTCCTGAGGAAGGAGTTGAGAAAAGGAAAATCTTCCTTTGTTGTGAGCTAATAATTAAACAGTTGAGTGGATTAAAAAAAAAAAAAATTACATTACAGTCTGTTGCATTGCCAAAAGGAGTGGCAACAAATAATGCTTTTGTGGTGGACGTCATGAAGTAAGTATCCCTTGCCCAACCTGCAGTAACAGATCCTTCTGTAGTATTTCACTAATTAAAAAAATGAAATTAGACAGAATACAACTTTCTGGCTTGAGAATTATTTTTACTATTTTTTCATACTGTTTTCTTTCAGGTACGCCTTTCTACAGGGCCCAGACAAAATAATGGCATTTTCTATGAAATTCGCACATATGATATTAAGCCAGCGAAGATGAAGGAGTTTTTGGAAATGGTCAACAAGTACTTCCACTTTCGCACAGCTCACTCGGAGCTGGTGGGATTCTGGTACTCGGAGCTGGGAGCAATGAACAAGGTGTTCCACATTTGGAAGTACGGTACGGTCAGCACCCCTTCGCACTGCTCTGCTCTCCCTGTGTCCCCTGCCTCCTGGGCAAGAAGGTGAGGGGAGTGCTTACCTGGCTTCTGTTTGTTGCTCTCATTGTAAGGGGATGCCTCCAAAACATTGCTCCTCTGCTGCTTAGTGACAAGAACGCTTCAGAGCTTGTCAGGACAATGTTGATGGGTTGTGATGAGAAAGTTACAAATGTTCTTGAACAGCAGTCTCTGTTCAGAACAGGTATAATAGAGGAACTGTGGCAGAGTGTTTAATTCATGGTAAATATTTTTAATTTAGGGTCAGTTCCACAAATGTCTTGAAACTTTCAAAATTAATGGAAAAAAGGAAATATGCACACATAAGCAGTGTCTGTGTGTTTATACGGATGTATAATTGTTTTTGTATTTTAGCTCAGAGTACCAGTCACTCCCATAAAAAAATGAGCATGAACTTTGCATGTTTAAACAACTTGTGCAGTGGGCCTGTACTGAGGTAGGAAGCCACTCCACCAGGTCTGACTTCTCAGGCATGTAGAGTGGTTTTGTTGCAACTTTAACCTTGCTAGCAATATAGTTTTTGCAGTATGATCAACTCTTTATCTTGTTGGAGTTGGTGCTGACAAGGAAGGTGCAGGTGTAAGCCAAAAAAAGTTACTGTTATGCTAAAAACTAGGTGTGCTGGCTGTGCTTTTTGTGGAGCCCAAGGGAAGTGTTATAAAGAAGTGGGAAGGCACACTGGTATAATTCCCCTTGAACACCTGCTGCAGTCCAAGTGCATCTACATGTTGAGACAGTGTGCTCATGGAAGTCCAGTGTGGTCACAGTACCTGTTTTGATTAAAGGATCACCCCTTTTGTTTTGGAGGGATGAATTGTGGAATCAGAGAATTGTTTGGTTCCTCTCAACTACGTTGCTCAGGGCCACATCCAGCCTGGCCTCTTAACACTTCCAGGGACTGGGCATCCACAGCTTCTCTAAGCAATCTGCTCCAGTGCCTCAGCATTCTCACAGTTAAGAATCTCTTTATAATATCTAATCTAAATCTTGCTCCATCCCAGACAGTATTTAAAGCCAGGCTGGATGGAGCTCTGTGTGGCAAGTGTCCCTGCACATGGCTGGGGGGTTGGAACTAGGTGATGTTTAGAGGTCCCTTCCAATCCAAACCATCCTGTGATTCTAAATTTCCCCTTTGCCAGTTTAATGCCATTCCCTTTTGTCCTGTCACTACATGCCCTTATAAAAAGTGCCTCTCTAGCTCTCTTACAGGCTCACTTTAGGTAGAGGAGTGCTCTTGTAAGGTCTCCCTGGAGACTTTTCTTCAGGCTGAATAGCCCAAACTCTTCCAGCCTGTCTTCACAGGAGGGGTGCTTGAGCACTTGGATCATCTTGGTCACCTCCACTGTCAGTCATTCTTCCCTCATCCATCAAAGCTGTAACTCAGTCGCAGGAGGTGAAAATTAGCCAGGCACAATTTGCCCTTAGTGAAGCCATGTTGGCTGTTATTAAACACCTCATGGCCTTCCATGAGCCTTGGCATAGTTTCCAGAAGGATCTGCACCTTGATCTTGCCAGGCAGAGGTGAGACTGACCAAGCTCTGACCAACTTCTGCAGTTCTTCTTCTGTTCCTTTTTAAAAACGAGCTGCCATAACTTCTCAAATACAATGAATTGTGGCTTAGTCACTTCTCCTGACAGTTTCCTCAGGACCCATGAATGTATCTCATTGAGTCCCATTGATTTGTGCACCTTCACGTCCCTTGGGTGGTCTCACACCAGGATTTTTCCTACATCAGGTTCTTTACTCTCGCAGTCCCTTCCTTTGCTTTCTGTGACTTGTGTGGTCTGCCTGGAGCACTTGCCAGTGCAGACCAAGGCAAAAAAGAGCATTGAGTACCTCAACATTTTTCATGACCTTGGCAGCCAAGTCTTTCTTTTCCTTCAAGAGAGGACCATTCATTTGTCAATATTTTGAGTTCTCTTGCATTTATAAATTGTCCTGCTTCTCAGAACATTTTAGTATTGGCTATTGTTACTAACTCTAAATTAAAAAAAAAAAAAATTAAAAAATCTATAAGAAACCTTTAAAATGCAAAACTAAGAGAAAACCTTTTGTTTCCTAGCAGTGTTTTACATGTCTAGTTGTGGTGGTTCCTCTCCCCACCCTGAGACCACACTATGATCTGAGAAATGAACAAACTTTACAACATCCTTCCTCATTGATTCATCAGATCCCTGCTTACATAATTTCTATATTTACCTCTTCGTCCCAAGATACTGATATTTCTCAAGGTTCTTTCCATTCTCAGATGCTGGCTTTTTCTTTTGTAATATTGGGGCCTGTCTTCATAAATATATTGCTTAAGATGCCACTGCAGCCTAAGCAGTTGAAATTCACACTCTTAATTAAGTTGATTTGTTTTTCATTAAGGAAAAAAAAAAAAAAAAAGAAGAAATGGTTTAACTTTTGGGCATTTAACTTTATTTTTGTTTTTTGGTAACTGAACACGCAAACATTAATTCTACACTTTTAATGTCACTTTATATAAGCCAAAGCACATTTATTAATTTTTTTCTTTGTAGGCTATTACTTCTCCTGATTTTTTTTCCACTTCATTTCCATATCCACTGTGCTTTCTCCAAATCTTATCCTTGGTAACTGTTGCCACATACAGTAGTCCCTGCAATTGCTATGCGTGAACCTTTTTAAACAGTAAAATTGCTTAACTTATTTGAACTCTTTTGTAAACTTTCTTGGAAAATTTCATTTGACTTTAATCCATTTTAATCCGAGAGCTAAAGCAGATTTTAAAGGAAGTTTTGCAGAATTTAAAGGAAATTTACCACATCTGCTTTGAGCTAATATGATGTCTAAAAATACCAGTTTCAAAATTAGATAAGTGTAGTTTGCAATTACATATTTTGATTGAGTCTGATGTGACATCATGTGTATTTTTTTCATGTTCTTTTTTCCCTTCCTTACAGATAATTTTGCTCACAGAACAGCAGTCCGGCATGCACTAGCAAATGACAAAGACTGGCAGGGAAAATTCATCTCTGCAGCTCTGCCCTTGGTAGAGAAGCAGCACAATGAGGTGGCTTATCTGGTGCCCTGGTGTCAGCTCGGGAAGCCTTCAAAGGAAGGGGGTGAGCTTATCTTTTCTTTTGCTGATTAAAGTTACTGACAGCAACAAAGAATGGCTTAAAGTTTAAACCAGGTACTGCACAGTTTTATGACGCTTCACATGACAAATGTACATACGTGCACCCATGTGGAAAAGGTGACGTGACACGGTGAGGCACAGAGTTTTTCAAAAGGATTTTACACTAACATACATCAATAACTGATTAAAGCACTGTTCATCAAGTTGTTAATGATCAGGATTGTGACTTGCTAAATGAATATGCAAAACAGCAATGCCATAGTAGTGGTCAGAGCAGTCATCCCGGACTTCCTTTGTCTGTCCATCAGTGAGAGGGCATTTCCTGGATAATCATTGTTCTCTTTCACAGAGATTTTCCTCTTATCAATTTACTTTGATGTTACTGCTTCTTTCACACAAAGTTTAAAAGATTCCCTACTTTTATAAAAATACATGGAAGTCAAACATAAGGATCTGCTCCTTGATCTTGCCAGCTACAGAGGTGAGACTGAGCTGTAGGTTGTGCAGTTCTTCCTTCTGTCTCTTTTTGTAACAATCGTAAGTTAGGTGTAGAAGCCATGTCTCTTTGTATTTTCATTCTCTCTGTAGCAAATTTGATGTTAGGAATATTGACTGTTCCCCAGTTTATGAACATAATCAGGCTTTCTTGCATGAAGTGAGAGGGAAGAGACCTTGCTTCAGCCCTCAGCACATGTATAACTACAGTAATCTTTGTTCTTTATTTCCTTTATTCAGGATTCGGAATTTTTTGCTGCTGCTGTTGAATTTGAAAGCAGTCCAGTTTTCTCTAAAATCTGGAGAGACGACTTCAAACACTATTGTATATTATCTCCAGCCCGTAGCTGGAGAGTGACACCAGACACTGCCAAGTAGCAAGTGTCTGTCTTTCTATTACTGTGTCAACAATTGTGATCTGAAGTAACCACCTGAACAGAAAGAAGACAAGTGACTTTTAGCAGGACTGGAGTTTTTTGGCAAATTATGCCATTTCTCTACAAATAAGGGAGATCACTTGGCACAGCAGGGGTGCTAAACTGGTCTTGCTTTCTTGGTTATGCTGTCAGATCTTACTGTGCCCAACTGCCAGGAGTCAGAGTTTGTAATGTCATAAACCACTTCAATACCAGAAAACATCTCCTGTCTTAGAAAAGACATCCGTCATTGCTCAAGGAAACACCCAAATCCCTCAAACAAGTATGATCACTTACGGTGTCTGCAAAGTAGCCTCCATGCAGCATTGAAATTTGCAAAGCTGGGCTTTGTGAGAAGCCTTCTGTTCTTCAGGGCCCTGGTACTTAGATATGGACTTGAACTAACTGCTCTTAGTGAGCTTGTACTCTTGTGAGCCTTGTGAGAAAGGTGTGAGTTCTTGTGCATGTTGGAAGGGGCAGCTTCCTGCTGTCCCCAGATGACAGGGAAACATGATATTGGTCTCACAACAAATACACTGTGGCCATGAGACATGGTTCAAGATCTGGAGCATTAATTTGTATTTCCTTCCTTGTGGCAGTGTTTGCCTTTTCTTCTAGGTGTATATGAGTGGGTTACTTTCCAGATGAAGCCTGGTGGGCCAGCATTGTGGGGTGAAGCATTTCGAGCTGCAATCAATGCTCACATCAACACAGGATATACCAAGCTGATTGGTGTTTTCCACACAGAATATGGATTACTTAACACAGGTACTCATCAATTTCTGATGCAGACTTTGGCATAGGAAGGGGCAGAGGCAGAGGGGCAAGCCACCGTCCTGGATTAAGACTGGCCAGGGTTGCTGAAAATGTTGGTGTGGATCACTGAAGTCCCGTAAACAGTCCTTGAACCCATCTTTGTGTATTGGGTTATAGACTTAAGCCAGTTGCCCCAGTCTTAAAAGATTCTCAGATCTGATATTAAACCATGCAATGGCTCTGTAAAAGATCATCCCACCACTGGCATGCCTGGAGAATTGTTTCTGATAACTGCAAGGCATGTAACAGATGAAGGCAGATTGCTAGGACTTAGAGTATGTGTTGTATTGCAGCATAGTAGTACTCAGCTGACTTTATTTATACTTTCTCAGTCCATGTGTTGTGGTGGAATGAGAGCCCAGATCACCGGGCAGCAGGAAGACACAGTGCCCATGAAGATGCCAGAGTTGTAGCAGCTGGTAAGACATGATGAATCTAGAGAACTCACTTGTGTTACCTGCATTCATGCTGAGAAAAGTATTAACTTTTCATTGGAATACTGTCTTAATTAAACATGTATTTAATTTTAGTGCGCGACAGTGTCAGATTCTTGGAGTCCCAGCAAAATGTGCTTCTGATTCCTCTGCAATGCTCACCGCTGAAGTAACCTTCTTCTAAAGGATATAATGGATGGCAGAAGAGACAGGCTGGAAGTGCTGTCAGCAAGTGACATGGACCCCCATACCCTCATGAGCTGAGCTGTTTTTCAGTTGACAAAAAATGGATGCAAAATGCTGATCGACTAGCAGCATAAATCAGCACTCTGATACCAATTGTTAAATAGAAGTTTATGGTCATGTTGCTACATCTCCAGGACAAAGAACTTGAGCCATATCATGGCACAAACCATGCTTCACCAGCCTTCTGTTTTAATCCCTAAGCTCTTCATAATTTTTTGCATAGCTAGATCACTTACTGAACTGAGAAAGTTAAGTGCTCTTGTCCAACATTCCAGCCAGGGATGATATCATTTTTATAACATACTTTGATGCCTCTTATAATTATCATGTCTTAGTTTTTCCATACAGTTTTAAGAAGGAAAGCTCCCACATATATCTTACCCAATTATGTTTTAATCAGACTTCTCACTGGCATGCTTTGTATTAATTCTGAGCAATGTACAACATCAGTGTTGGTGGAATTGCACTTAAATGCAACACTGGGGCTGATTAGGTAGTGTATCCTAATGAGTTCTGCCATAAGACTTTTTACATAATAACTTGTTATTTCAGCCTTTTCCTTTTTTGTTCATTAAATGCTGCCTCAAAACTGTCAGTTATCCACACAAGCTTTGGCTTGGGTACTTTAGTATTTGTTTAGGGTGCTAAAGGTGATTAGGCCTTCTTTTCCAATTGTGTCATCAGACTCAATTGATTTACATGTGCTGTCATTCTTTGAAATACTTTTTGTCAGACTGTTGAAAGCTAAATAAATGAGCATAAAGCATTAATTCTTAGTGTTTATGGCCCAAGCTCTTACTCTTTTTAAACTATGAAATTATAAATCTCATTCTCCAAGTGCAGTATTCATTTTTGACCAACAACAAATTGCTTTAGAAGCAGTAAGGTAGAGTGAATAGCAGTAGGGCAGAGAGCTGAGAAGTCAAACTTCTATTTTGTATACGGTGGTACAGAGCACCCTCTTCTGCAATTTATAGGTATTGACTATAAATTGCAGAGCACTTGGGAGGATTTTCTACATGGTAATCATGGATCTGCAATGAGCAATTGAGTACTGAAGTATCTTAGTACAGTTTGCCTAATGATTATTGCTTCTTTAAACTGCATTAAGGTCTTACAGAAAGCACTAAAACAAATTCTGGGCTATTCTGTTTGTGTCCAAGTGGGTGCATGGGAGGTGGCTGCTGTAGTTAAGGGAGCTTAGCAGGTCCCAGCTGCTATATCCATGTCTTTGTACATTGCTCCCTCCAACAAAGCCATGTTTAGCATTCTCAGAGACCCCTGTCTTACATTTTACAAATCAACTTTTTAAGGCACAAAGAGCTGATGAGCCAGTATATTGTTCAGATCATTGCCTTGTAACCGTTCTTCCAAAGTAAGATTTTTCTTTACTAACAAAAACATGGGCTGAAAAGTGGGGAGAGAAAGTTAAAAATACTTTTTTGAATGCAAGAATTATTTCACTGGGTTTTTTTTTTTTTTTAATTAAAACTATTTTCTGTAACACCAGCACTGAGAGTGCAAGATGTTAGAGGTGTGCATAGAGCACCTGAGGTGCCAGCTGGATACTAGATCAGAACAGAAAACACAGGAATTTAAGAGGCCTAGGCAATCATTAGCCACATGAAGTTCTAAGTGCCAGATTCTGTGCCAATTCATCAGGCACAGCATCACCAGCTGGGATTGTCCTGCTCTGCTCTGAGCTGGGGCAGCCTCGCCTCAAGTGCTGGGGGAAGGTTTGGGTGCCACTGATGCCTTTTGGGACTACCTAAAAACAGAGGCCAGACAAAATTAAAGGGAATAAAAACCAGTTATGTTTTTTGAAGGGCTTTCAGATACATTTCAGGCAGATTAAATGTATCTGGGGGGTACCTCCCCCAGGCCTGCCACCAGGGGCTACACCCAAAAATGGATGATAGGTCACAGGGCGTCCATACTTTTATAAATTCAGTCTATTTGCAGATTGGGAGTTAATCTTCCAATTACAGCTCTAGGTAATGAAATAATTTACCCCAAGTTTGCTCCCCCTAACTCACTTTTGTTTACATTTCTTAGGGGCTGAAAGAGTAAGGGGTCTATTGTAGATGCAAGCAAACCCAATGGGAAGAAATGACTATGTCAATTCAGAAGGCTGAATGATTTCTTTATTATAACTGTGGCTAAAATACATTAATATACTATATAAAAAGGAAGAGACTAAAACAACATACTACTTTCTTTAACTCTAGCACAACTCGTAACCCTTTCTTGAGAGCCCAGCCCCAGGTGGGTTGGATTGGCCATCAGGCTCAAACAATCCTCACCAGAATCCAGTCAAGCACTCACCCCAGGTAAACAATTCTCAAATACATTCCATATAGGAAAAATAAGGAGCAGAAATAGAAATTGTTTTCTCTTTCATTTCTCTCTGTGCACCTCGATTAAAAATCCTGAGAGGGAGAGAAATGTGCTTGCCACGGGGGTCCTTTATTCCTAGGCCTGGAAAGGAATTGTTTTGTCTGATGAAAGTATCACTCTATATGGAGTTTATACACTAAAGAATTGCAGGATTACAAATATATGAAAAATAAAAAAGCTAAAAATCCTAAGGCATCATTACAATGTAAAAAAGATATTAAGCCATTAGAAGGGGGTCCACAAAGATGATGAAGGACCCTGAGGGGAAGCTGAATGAGGAGCATCTGAGGTCCCTGGGTTTGTTCAGCCTGGAGGAGATTGAGGGGAGTCCCCATTGCAGTCACAACTTCCTCCTAAAGCGAAAAGGAGGGGCAGACACTGATCTTGTCTCTCTGTCACCCAGTGACAGGACCTCAGGGTAGGGCCTGAAGTTGTATCAGGGATGGTTTAGGCTGGGTATTAGAAAAAGATTCTTCACCCAGAGGGTGGTTGGGCACTGGAACAGGCTCTCCATGGAAGTGATCACAGCACCAAGCCTGACAGAGTTCAAGAAGTGTTTGGACAGTGCTCTTAGGCATATGGTGTGATTCTTAGGGATGATGTTGTGCAGGGCCAGAAATGGCACCTGATGATCCTTTAGGGTCTCTTCCAACTCAGTATATTCTGTGATTCTGTGAAATTGTAATTAATTTTTTATTCCAGGATGAGTTTTCCTGATGAGTGTAACTTCAGGAATTGGTTAGATACTGGAACTTGGTTGATGGTGATACTGTTGGCACTAGCAGGCAACATTTCCTATCGGTCTATCCTTGAGCAACCACAGAGTTATTCTGCTTTCATTTGTAAACTGCTCGAAGTCAACGAGTGTATAGGGTGTTTTTAGCAAGGGGGAGCAACTTGCATATCTTTAATAAAAATTCAGAGGCTGATTCTTGAGTTGGGATTTAAACATCCAGAGAAGTTCCTTATGCTTTGCAGTTGGATTTGACAGTTAAACAATCACTTGCTAGAGACCTTTTTTATTTACTAACTTTAAGTTTAATGTAGCACTTACCTTTATATCTTGCATCTCCTCATTTACCTGAAAATAGTATATCTACTCCATACTTGTTTTTAGAGCTACTGAAATTTCATGCATCAAAGTTGACAACAAAATAAAACCAGGCAAAACTAAAAGCTTCTAGCAGTGCTCCTTGAAATAGCAAATGCAAAAATTACACTTGTGAAGACCAATGGTGCTATAACAACTTTATTTTTTACTTAATACAAGGCAATTAGAGTGCCTTTTAATACTTCACATAACAGATATTAGCAAATACAAATATATATACTTTTTTTTTTGCTTTTAATGAAAATGTCCATTTAAGGATTTAACTTAGAAATTTCAGTTGTGAAATCTCTCTAGATTTTTGCAAAGTTAACAGATATTCCAGTGCAAAAATAGATCCCATTACAGATAGCATAAAGTGCTTGGAACGAAGGACCAACTATAATTCAGGAAGGAAAGATAAGCACAACAGTGGTTGTTTAACCATGGGGAAAATACAACTCCTTACTGAAATACGAATGTACTACAAAGAGGGATGCAACATGTCAATAGTACTGAAGTTTAAAATAAGTTAACACCTCAGTGTAGTTTCATTATCAAAAGTGGTTCATATAATGTGTATGACTCTAGAGTGATTTCTCCTCAACACATACTTGACTAAGTAAAAATGAGTGGCTGTCTGAACATATTCCATAACCAGTCTTCATACCAGTGTTGCATTATGCTGTCTGTTCAGTACAAACAATGCAGATCAGAGCTGTGAAGTAGTTTGGTTAATATCCACATTTACTGCAATATTTTGTTCACAGATAGCAGATCCTGTAAGCATGACAGTCATGGGGCAATAGAAATCAAGAATCTTTTTGGTGGGCTAAGGAAAGTGTATTACCATGTGACTGTTGTTTCCTGATACATGCATAATTTAACTGAGCAGTTACCAAGAGCAAACCACAGCCCTTTCAGGACCAAAACTGAATCCTCCTAGAACTCGTTCTAGCTCTTCATGCACTAATTTGGTGCAATGCAAAACGTTAGCCCTTCACTTTAGCGACGTAATGCTGATTTGTAATAGCGACTTTTAGCAGTGGCAAGCCTCCAGGACATGCTCCTTATTTAATTGATACCGCATACTTGGAGTCTGTTTTGGAGTAGTCATGGCTGTAGCTCTGCTGTTTCTGCACCTTGAAGTCTGGTGTATTCATCACCCTGTAACTCATCCCCATAGAGTGACGATGTCATAAAGGTAATAACAAAGCATGTTTTAAGTGAGGTATACCAATCCCCTTTACACTCCTTTTCTCAATCCCCTTAGCAATGAATTATGCAGATAAAAAAAAAAAAAAGTATGAAAAAGGCACTTCAGCAGAGCCTGTACTAAGCTCTTACTTTACCTGAAGGCAGGACACAGAGGGACAAGGAACTTGGTTTAACTGTGTTTTAAAAATGATTAGTTGGTCAGTGTTACCAAGTATACTTGGAAATAAGTAATTAATCTTCTTCAGGCTCATGCCAGCCTTTTTAGTATTTGCTGGGCTGCTATGGTGATCACAGAAGAAAATGATCCATGATTGATTCATGGAGTAGCATCAAAACTAGTGCAGAACCTCTGTGGGTATTTAAGGCAGAGGCATGGCATACAGGAACAGCTCAGGAACTGCAGTTGTGTTCAAACCACATTACTGAACCAATTTTCAAATGTAAAAGCAACACAGGGGGGCCTAAAAGCGTACTCTCCCATGACCGTTGTACAATGTGAACAAGACTCTTGTTCTTACTATATGATTTCCCCTCTAATATTAGTCTGGCTTTGTAGAACTTGAAAAAATTGACTGATCAACTGTAGCACTATTATCTTGAACTCTCTTGTTTTTCAGAGGGATTTTTTACTGAAACAGTTGTTTGTCACATGTATAATAAGGGTGTATACTCCAGTTAGGGATCACCTAATGACTGAAACTACACTGCACAACAGAAGCAGAAACTTACACATTAATGTTATACCAGTTTCCAAACAGGAAAATTTTAGGTGAACAACTTGCAGTTGTTTGCAGATAGCAGCTGATTGCTAGAATCTGGAAAACGGTCAGATCATGAATGCAGCTATCCACCACATGGATAGAAAGAGAGCATAGCATTACAGGCATAATGTAAAGAAATATTGTGGCTACAAAGATCAACTGAAAGCATTTTCAATCCCTAATTATGCTACCTACCTATTTAAAGTCATAAATAATACTGTTAAAAAAAAAAATCTACATCTCAATTTCTAGTTTCATCTGGCAAAGCCAGAAACAGCAACATGCTTGTGCTAAGCAGTAATTCCAGATGTTGGGTACCTTTCTGGTGCAAAGCAGGGGTTAAAGAGCAGATATTACAAATCTGAGTGACAGCTCATGATTTAGAATTTGCTCTTGGCATTAGCAGCTTGTACAACTACTGAGTTTGCTGCTGTGGTCCAAACCCTATGTCTGCTTCTCACCCACTTCTTTCTACTAGACGGTCATGCAGCTGCAACAGTACCTCAGAGGAGCAGGAAAGTACTTAACTGCACAACCACCTAGTCAGAGTATGGTGTTGATTGTGATGCTGGTGGGACAATCATGCATTTGGAGGGTTCACAGTTCTGCGTATCACCACTTGCTGATGAAGATGTGTGGCTATGACGGCCTCTTGCCATCCCACCTGCACAGTACTGCTTTGTGGCCTCAGCTTTGTCACCACTGACCTACCTCAGCCTAGAGAAAGCCAGCTTGTCAGGTAAGTTTTTACAACCTAGGGCTACAACACTGGTGGTGACTTTTCTTGCCACGGACTGTTTTGGTGCATTCATTGCCAGCAATGGATATAGCACCAGCACATTCCCACTCCTGACATGAATGTTCTAAAGACTAAAACATGCATGTCCTAAATGTCTGTAAATAACCACTGGCCATGATTTCTCAATGAATTATTTTAGCAACCCTAATAAAAACATACTGTACAGAACAAGATACAGTATAGTTGAAAGCCCACAGCATCTCGTGGGTGCTTTACCACAGCTTCAGAGTTATACTGTAATGAGCTAAGTTCAAGTCTTTCACTGGAGAACAGTACAAGACGACTCCATGAGGCACTGCCCCTGTAAAGGAATTGTTTTCATTGCATTGAATTGCATTGCATTGAATGGTTATCAGTAGAGTGTCCAGTTGCTTTTCCTCTAGCTTCTTTGGGAGTATCCTATCCCGGGAAAAGGAAGTTTGCATTCTGCTCATCATCTCTCTGACAAAATTGGCTCACACGCAACTTTCTTTTACCTTCTCATCTTGCAGGAAGGAGTTAAGGATTGCAATGTCCACCACAGTCTGGTTTTTGTGCAATGACAGGTCCTTAGTATGGTCGTCATCACTTTGGTCCTTAGCAAAATTTACAAAAACCTACAAGAAAAAATGGCCATGTCAAACACCACCATAGTATTTAATTAATTAATGGCATTTTAAGCACTAGATATCCTGAAATAGTCCCGAGATTCAGTACTCTACTTTGTTTAAATACCCTTATAAGATAGGTCAATTAAATTGGAAGATGGACTCCTACCTCTGCATAAGAAGCTTTTGGCATCCAGGCTACTAAAAACTTACTTGGTCAAGCGTGGTCTGAGAAACAGAGTAGTCTTCTATGTGGAGTCTCTTCTTGTTCTGGGAGAGAATACTGAATATTTTGGCCAGGGAGGATGGTGAAGAGGGAAGCTGGTACTGCAGCATATTCCGATGTTTTTCCTTTAGGACACTTCCAGGGAAGGCATGCCCAAAGAACTCCTCAACAGGCTTTAAGTCTGGGTTTGCCCCTGCAATTCTCACCACTATGGTGTAACCATCTCCAAACCTGCAAACAAAAATGTCAGTACAAGAGTCAAGCACTTCGGAAATACAAGTGATGCTAAAAATTCAGCAGCATTTTTTATAGTCAGAATAGCAATGGAAAAGCTGCATGAGGAACTAAGCCTAACTGTATCTCACTAAAAATGCAAACTCTGTGGTGTAAGCAAAAAAAAAAAAAAAAAAAAACCAAAAAAAACCCAACAAAAACAAACTAACAAAAGCACCAAAACAAAAACAAACAAACAAACAAACAAACCAAAAACCCAAAACCCAAAAAACCTACCTGTTTTTTAGGTGCTGGACACTGCCCAGACACCTGAATCTCCCATTGACCATTATTGCCATTCGAGTGCACAGGGCTTCACATTCTTCCATGCTGCAGGCAGAAATAACTTCATTAGTACTGCAAACAGCACTGAAGGGCAGAGCAGAAAGACTGAGCTTAGCATCCAGCCCAGGCAGATGTAAAAGCCAAGGTATGGCACAAGTGGGCTGCTACTTACCTGTGAGATGTAAGCACCACTGATCTCCCCTCCTTGATAATACTCAGAGCACAATTCCACAAGAAGCGACGTGCTTTGGGATCCATCCCTGTTGTTGGCTCATCCTACAAAAGGTATGCAAAGAATAGATTATGCTGCTACATTCTAATGAAAAATACCTCATCTTTGAAATGGCCTGTCCATTCCTGATTATTGAAACATTGAAAATAAGCAAGTAATTTATGCACCAGATTTTTAATTAGTCTTCATTTCAACATGTTTTTCTATTTTTCAAGAAAAATATTGATGAGCAAAGGTTGTGGACTCACCAGGAACACCACAGGTGGCCCTCCAATGAGAGCAATGGCCGTGGAAAGCTTGCGTCTGTTCCCTCCACTGTAATTCCCAGCGTATTTTTCTCCGTATTTCACAAGGCCTAGTTTCCGAATTGCCCACTCACCAACCTATGACAGACAGCACAACACCAATAAGCATAGCAATATCTGCACAAAGAGATTTTTCTTACAAGCTTTGGTTTCAAAAGCAGCTTTCAGATGGGCCACTCATCTGAGGATCTCATGGCATGGAAACGGGTTTTGAAACACCCTGTGCACCTCTGGATCAGGATATATGTAACCCTGTCCCCAGGAGGCCTAAAAAAATCAAACATATGTGAATGTGGCATCAGCTGAGCCACATTAACCAACAGTTTCATGCTCTTAGTAGCACCAGCTTCAGTGAGCTTTCCTATTACTGTGGGCTTACAGTAGAGAGAAAGAAACTACTGACCCTCACACCGTGGTGCATCTTAGCCCTTTGGATAGATGGAATTTCATTTGTTGTTCAGAAGTATCCCTAATGGTGCGAGCAGGCAAGCATCATTGTCCTGCAGTGTTTTATGGTAAAGAGATCCAGCTACTACTCAAATCACACCCAGAACGGAGTCCCTTTTTATATGGAGCTGGTGAGAACATCACATGGCAGCAATCTTAGGAGGAGATTTCAGTTTCCACCCTTCGCATCTACCCTCACAGAAGGATTCCAGCTACTTGGACATCCCCTAGATATCATTTACCTAGAGCACTCAGGTCTCATAGAGTAAAAACTCTTAATTCCAGGAAACAGAACTGAGAAGGGTGCTGCATGGTACAGGCAGCTGTCATCAGCTGCCTAAAGACTGTTCATGTCACCTCATGTCTGAATACTGAAATGGCAGCACTTTTTAAACTCAGCACAAAGCTTCTGCTAAGCTGTAGAGTGTTTCTGGGAACTTTAAAGAATTAACGTGACATCGAGTGAGGTTTTGCATGACCTGCAGCTCCACAGCCCTTAAATTCTTAAAGGAAGAAAGTTGTTCAGTGGAGAAGAGCATTCACTATGAGAACACAGGACCTAAATTATCTGCCCTTCCATTTAGAACTGTTTTCCAGGCAACGCTGAAAAAACAAGGGAACTCTTGTGTTTCTCTGAAGGAAAGGGGGGCAGATTTCACCATACAAAATCTTCAACAGCTTCACATCATGGCATTACATGAGTTGCAGGGAGGATGCATGCAAGCAAGAACTTGCAAATTGGTCACTGGGGTATGTCCTGTGGTGTTTCTTTTACCTTGCAGACTTCTTTCTCTGGAACACCTCTCAGGAGTGCAAAGAACTCCAAGTGCTCTCGCCCTGTCATCAGTTCATTTACAGCATCAAACTGTGGGCAGTAGCCCATGTTCTGATGGACTTCTTGGATGTTGGACAAGATACTGTAAAAGAAAAAAGCCTTTGTTAGGATTTCATGAGCATATGCTGCTATTTTAGATGTTAAAACAGCGTGAAACAATGCTTTTGGAATTACTGAACTAACAAAAATACAGGATCATAGAAGTCCATTTTGATCAAGTTAATTTTTATCTCTCTCCCTTCTCCTCTCCTTTTTATTAGAAAATGATATTTAAACTTGGAAGAGCTGTTACAGCAATGACAACCAGACTAAATCAATTTTCCTAAGCCACTGACATACTTTACCAGACTCAAACAAGGGCTGAAACAGATGCCAGGAGTTGTGAACAGGAAAAGTGGAAGAGAGTTTTGATGTTTTGAGAGTTTTGAAAAAAAGCTGTTAAAACTAGAGGAGAAAGCAAAGAAAATATGCACTGTGTTTCACCTGTTTCCTTTGAGGAAAGCTTCTCCTCCCGTCACATCTGTATCACCAGTTAGCATCTTAAAAGTAGATGACTTGCCAGCACCATTTACTCCCAGGAGTCCAAAACACTGGGGATATAAATGAGCACAGTGTATTTGAGAACAGGATCCAACTGCATCATTTTCAGCACTGGCAAGATGGGAAGAAGCAAACTTGACCTTCAGAACAGCTAGAGGGACTCTTAAGTCAATTTTTAGAAAAAAAAAAAGTTCTGGGCTTTTATTTAGGCTGGGAAGATGAACAAACTGTGATGTCACCTTGATACACAGCCACTGCAGTTCATCTTTGCCAAATCTTGCACACTGGAGTTTGGCTTCTGGTCCCAGACACTGAGAGTTAAGTATCTTCTTCAAAGGCAGAGACACACAGAACCAGAAACTGCTTCAGCTTCTACTTTCCTTTGGTGCAATTTGAACATTTATCTGGTTTTGATCTTATTCTACCCTGTCTTGTGGCTCCTAAATACTGCAGTAAAAGCAAAACAATGCATTTAACAAATAAGCTTACCTCCCCAGGGGGGATTCCAACACAGATCCTGTCAACTGCTGGCTTTCTCTTCATTCTGTAAATCTGAAGCCATAAGAAAAAAGAATGAGAAGGACACTGCCAAAAAATTCTAATCAGAGCTGTACTGTGCAGTGCTCCCAGCTCAATCCAGTTTTGAACCCACTAAATTCCTCTGATAAGGCACAGTGAACTGCATAGTTTTGTGTCAACGAGCACAAATTCAGAAGTTCTGTCACCTTGGTTAGCTCCTTGATTTCCAAAATGTCACTCTGTCCTCCTCCGCTAATTATCCTCTGCCTCTCTCTGGTTACATCCTCGTCTTCATCATTCACAGGAGGCAGCTTGGCATAGACAGGCCTGAAGAAAGCAACATGATAAAGCCTTAGCAGAAAATGACATGGCCTTCATAGGTAATATTCTCCCCACTGCATAGGTGACGCCAATGAAAACTTCACCTGCCCGTAGCAGCGCAATAGAGAAGACAACCTACCTGGGTTTGATGAAGAACCTGTACTGGATGAGCACTGTGATGAGAAAAAACACCACACCTTCTACTGCCATGGCAAAGAGGTTCCTTCCCACCAGGTCCCATGACAGAGGGGACACAAAACGATTCTCTCCTGCCAACAGGAGATTAAAAGCACAATCACTTTTCCAGAGCAAGGAGAGCAGGCTAGCATTTCTTCCAGCAGAGCTCACCAAGCTGGGCACTGGGACAACTGGTGATCAGCCAGTTGCAGGAGGGAAGGGTTAGACCACACAGGGGGTCAGCTGTGGCTGCATGCACATTTTTTACTGTAGCAAAGTTGGGACTCAGGCCCAGAGAATTCAGTCTGCCAAAGAGATAGCCCACCTTTCCAAAAGGGTAGTGAAGCACAGAAATACTATGATTCAGATCTGACATCTGCATGCCAGAAAAAAAAACCATCCAGCTTTCCAGAACGTCAGCCACTCCTTACACTATGCCTAATGACATCCATACCATTTTCTTTATGCACTTCTATTTAATGCTCTTAGCTCAAAACTCTTTGGATCTATCTACCAGTTTCTCTTAACAAGAGTGGAAGGCTATGTCTTGCCATGTTTGACCAGGTCTGTGCTGCAAATTGTGCACTTTGAGTTCCTGAAAAGTTAGATGAGCTTGTCTGGAGCAGACTCTAGATTTCTCTGTTCCTTTTGTCTGTGTGAAACACAATTTCACTTACCAAATCTCTCCAGAGCATCAGCCATAGCCTGGTTTTTCACCATGTCAATGAGTCCCCGGCCCAGGCAGAAGTGGGGGAAGATGAGGAAGACAGACTTCAGGATGTCATTGATGTCCTTCAGTTGCTGTTAAGAAAAAATTCAAGTGCCAGTGAGCCAGCTGAGCAAAAAGCAGCCACCACCTCCCAAGAGTGACCCATATTGTCACTAACCCCTCCTTCCCTGTCCCAACACTGCAACCCTACAAAAATCCAAAGATTAGAAATGCTCTCCCAAGAGCCAGGGCCGTGGCTCCTCTGGACAGTCAGTGTTGTTGTGTTGCTCACAATGCTATTAACACAAGCAAACTGCAATTAAAAGTTTTTCCAAACACTCACAGTCTAAAAAGCAGTGTCTGCAAACAATTATGTGAAAAAAAGCTCTCCAACATAGCTAGAGAGGTATCTACATACAATATGAGGCAAAATTTAGGGCAACTAAATGGTTGGATGATTAAATGGCCTTCATAGATGGAAAATGCCCTTCATTAAGGACATACAAGAAATTCTATTTGAACATAAGAAAATTCTATGTTTTTTCACCCTAAGAATGACTGAAAAGTGGAAAAAGTTGTCCAGAGAGACTGTGGAGTCTCCCTCTGGAAATGTTAAATCCTAATGCCCCTGAGCAACCTGTTCTTAGTAGTTTGACCTTGTCCGCGAACTATGAAAAAACAGGCCAAGCAAACCCAATACACTGCTGCAGCTGATCCTTCTCCAAGGTTGGACTAGACAATCTCAGGAGCTCCTTCCCCACCTTAACTATTCTGTGAACCTTTCTACAGGGGGCTTTAGCGCATTTCCACCAGAACCTGTGTTTACACTGCTGCTGAAGTGTACAAGGTCTAGTTTTTCTGGAGATCTGGCTACTAAAGGCACCATGGAACCAGACTGTAGCAGCACAAGACAGTGAGTAGCCTCAGAAAAAAACATACATTGTCAGTGAAGAGCTCCAGGACAAAGGTGGCCACGCTCCCATTGATGCCAATGAAGAGATTCACACTGGTCAGCACAACGTAGGCCGTGCTGGGGATTTTGAACACAAAGGAAGCTGGATACATGAGAGGGGTGATGGACCACCTGGCAAGAGAAAAGGCAGCAGCATCAGGTAAGGATTGTCCAAGTCTAAGAGCCTTCCCAGTCATCCTCTGATAAGAAATTCCTTACCCATAGAGAAACAGAAGGAGAGCCAGCACAGGCAAGTTGGAGGAGGATACATAGGACTTCTGTTGGAAGCAGATGAAGATGATGACAACTAGTGTGGCTGGAACAATGTAGTTGCACTGGAAGGTGAAAAACATGACTTTAGATTTCTTTCCAGATGACATAAAAAAAAGGAGAGATGTTTTTCTGCTGTAATCCAATAGTTTTCAAAACATTTCAGTGTTCCCAAAGCTGTTTTCAATGGGAGACTCTTAAAAATGTCATATGTGTGAACCATAATAGAGTGAATGAATTCACATTTCTTGGTCCCTCTAGAAGCAGTCAGTAGACTCTTACAGGTTTCAGATGCCATGGGTTAAGAGCAGAACAAGAGGCTACACAAGCAAACATTTTTGGGCAAGTATTTTAGAGTGACATAATAAATGCTAATGATTGAGCTTATGGTTGTCCTTCCATCCTCTGTTGTATTCCTTGACCCACTGAGATGAAGCACTGTGCCATGAGAGTAAACACAAAAGTCCTAATCACATTTGTTATTCACTGAAATAACATGGTGCCCACTGGAACAAACTGCACTGTGCACTTCAAGACACTCTGGAAAAACAGAACAGAGGATAGTTTAGCCCAGGCTAAGTCCTTACCATATCCCACACAAAGTTGGCCAGCCAGTAGACCACAGGCCTCACACCACTGATGAACTGCAAATGTTTAGCCTTGCTGACACGTTCCTGAATAAGGAAAACCACAAAGCTGGCAGGAACAAAGGACATGGCAAAGATCACACAGATGGACACAAGGACATCCACAGAGGTGGTCATCCTGGATAAAAAAAGGAAGAGAGCAAATTGTTTGTATGCTGGTACTGGCTCCTTTGAGAAGAAATAAAGCAGCTCATGCAGCACAAGGCAGAAACTATTTCTTCTTCTGCTGTCATTCTGTATTTATACTCAGAATCCTGAGTAAAGAATTGCCATACAAGATTCTCTTAACTGCACAGCTCTTCTTCAGCCATAGAGCAAAGGGAACGTACACAGTCTGTTGGCCTCAAGCGCAGCACCACAACCTGCAGACTGGTTAATAACTTCAGCATAATAGACTGCTTTCTGCTTTCCTTATTACCACCACTTCATTTCCCACATAATCAATTTCCCAGGGTTGTTGGGGTTTGTCTTTTTTTGGTGTTGATTCAGAGTTGAGAACTATCTGCCCATTATCTGCCACCATTTTATGGATAGAAGGACATATAGGCACACAGATTATAAGTTCTGACTCTGATCATAGTGGGAGTGGGCTAGTCAATGCCTCACTGAAGTTAACCCTGTGCATTACTATGTGCCCTCCAGCTTCAGACAGTGGGCAAAATGCAACAGGACCTATTAGTGGTTCCTAGTCAAATGCTGGGGACAAAAGAATGACCATATTTATGGTGAGACACCTTTCTGAAGGTGGCTGAAAGGGATTTCCTAGAAGGTCCAGAAGATCTGACTCCTGAAAAATACTGGTTCTTAAGAACTGCAGCTTCCAGAGACTCCAGGACAGAGGAAGTTTGTACAACAGTGCTGTTCAACAGCAAGTTCTCAGCAGAACAAATTGCCCAGACCAGAGGAAATAAGGTCTGCGTGTTAAGAACCTAAACGGCAGAGGCCACTGAGTGGGTCCAAAACCTCCCATGTTGCCTGTTTGCAGACATCAGCAATGAGCCCAAACCCATCCATATTCATGTCACAACTTACAGAGCTACTTCAGAGAGCTGCTGCTTGGTGAGGTTCAGCGGGTGGTTGAAGGCAGTGATCCCATAAGCACTGGGATTTTCACCCTGCTGGAGGTTGGCCCGAAGGATGGCATTGTTGATCACATTCAGGAAGGATGCAATGGCATGCCAGCCCTTGTTGTTAAACCACACCTACAAGACACCACATCAGCATCAGGAAGGCACCAGGTACACCAGCTACCCAAAAGCTTCCTAAGCCCTGCAGAACATCCCTTCCTCTGTTGAGGGCATATTTTTTTTCCATATCATTCCAGCTAGCTTGCTGAGGGGCTGAACACACAGTTTAATCAATAAATACAAGAGGCTGCTGGCAGCTATCACTGGTCCAGCACTGAACTCTTTTTGGTATTTAGGCCTAGACTCCACAGAAGAAACATATTTTGATGAAGCCCATATAAAACTACAAGCTACATTTATTCTACTAGCAAATACAGAAAACTCTGGTCTACAAAGTTTTCCAAGACAAACTGCTGTGACTCCAAGTCACCAGAGCTTCAAATATCAGACACAGAAATGAGGATTGGTTAATTTACCTTCACATTGTTCTTTGTATCCAGGCCTTTCATGAAACTTGATAAACTGTTGAGAAATCGATCCCCAGAACTCCCCTGCAAACAGCAAAGAGGCAGTTATTTCCCCTCTAAGAATACTTTTATTCATGCCCTGGGGTCTAGCAGAGACTACACAATGTTTTTCACAGCTCTGACAGCTTTCTGCCAGCTCAACAGCCTCTACCCACCAAACTGGAGGTGATAAGAAGGCTGAGTAACTGTGGTTTCTCTTCACCCTTTCCCTTTCTGTAGCCTCACTGGTAAGAAGGGTCAGTCTTATGCCTGCTTTTTCCCCAGCAGAACATATTAACCAAAGTTGCATGCAACCTTCAGAGAAATTGCAGCCTGCAGGCTGGCAGCCTCAGAGGAAAACAGTGGCCCAAATTCTCTTCTGAGCCAGGGCAGAATCAGCACAGGAAGGTTCAACTGCAAGATTTGAAGATGGCAGCAACCACTTCTTTATTCCACAAGACAGCCCACCCTGTCCTGCCACAAAACATTCAGATGTCTGCAATCCCCACTGGCTCGCAGATGGTGCTGGGCAGAACCCACATCAGAAATATGGGCTGGATAAGCTTCAGCTGAGAGTGCTTCAAGACTTCTGCTACTCCCAGACAACAGCCTGGGAGATCTCAGCTCAGAGGTAGTGGGGAGAAGTCAGTGGACACAGCTAACATACACATGCTCCTCATTTTATGGCTTCCAAGTCATCTCCCAAGTAACAAGACTCAATATTTAGTGCATCCTGGGCTTATGTGGGGAAACTGCTCACCTGTGCCAGCTCCAAAATTTTCTTCACCTGTTTAATGGCATCAGTGACTTCATGACTTGGAGGAAGCACAAGAGAACTGCTGGCTCCCAGGGAAAATCCACCATACCTGAAAGTTCAGATGGAAAGTGATGCTAAGACATGACCATTCATGGACCTCCACAAAATGCTACTCCTTATCCCTCTCCATGTCTGTGTTTCCTCTTCCTGCAGTACACCCAAGGCTAGCACTCTCCACTCTTACATGAAGGGATGACTTTTATTCTCCTACATGGTTGCTTAGCCATGAAGTCTTCTACTCTTTGTTTCTAGGGTTAAATACTCATATTGTAATTCCTCATCATGCTGTTGAAAGGCAGCTATTCTCTACTGCAGGCAAAGCAGGACAACCCTGCTACCCTTGCTTGGAAGAATAGCACCTCACAGAATAGAGTGCCAGCATCATTTTCAAGGTTTCATTTCAAATCTTTTCAAGGCTGCTCTCTGCATAAGGCAGACATACTGTCCAGTGCTCTGGGGTTGTCCCAGCTTATCCTTAAACATCTCCCACCAGTATCTGGCAGTCAAGAGTCCTATAACACACACTCAAAGCAGGGTGCATGTGTTCTGCTAAATACTATGGTCAAGGTTTAGTGGACATATACAAGCTAAGGAAAATGCAGTAACTCACCTGAACTCATTCACCCAGATTTTATTCTTTAAGCTGCAGAGAGAAAAAAGGGTTGATATATAATACACAGAATCGGAGGAGAGACAGACCTAACAAAGCTGCAGGCACATGGCTGGGGAAAAGAGTGCAATAACCTCTCACATCCTCTTCAGTGTAATCCCTAGGCTTCTGCCATAATCTGCCTATGAGGGTCAGCACACAATCACACACAAAGCAGAAACATCACTTGAGCTGAGGATCAGGGCTGTCTGAGGACCTGAGTGGATTTGGCTCGCTACTGGGCTGCTCAGGCTTATTTGCCTGATTTGTGCAGTGTTTGTCAGGGAGGGAAGGGGGAGTGCTCAGTAGTTACCTTTTCCCAATGATCTGTGCATAGGTCTTCACCAAGTAGTCGGATATATTGCGGCCTGTCAGATTCTGGAGGATGTCAGCTGTGTCTTGCTCACGCTGGCGTCACCAGTGGAAACACAGATAAGTGGTCATCAGAAAACACAGGTTCTGAGTGGAATAAATCTTGTACAATGCTGCATGCAAGAATCACACCTAGCCACTCTGCTCCACTGCAGGACCACTGAGCTCCCTCCTACCTGTGGGGGTGGCAGGCCGCCCGCACCAGGGGGGCATACAGGCAGCATCTTCTTGATCTTCTCACTGCTACACTGGCAAGATGGGGAAGGATTCTGCATGCTCCAGTTGCCTTTCAGGAAGATGTCCAGCACTGACTCTGGGACTGAAGCAGTGGTCCATTCCTTCTGCCCCACAGTGCAAGGAGTGTCCCTGTGTTTGGAAAGAACCAAGAAAAAAGCAGTTTTTAAGACAAACATGATGGCCTTTGCTTACAAGAAATTTAAAGATCAAGCTCCACAGTCCCCAGAAGAGGCACTGTGTTTCTCAAAGGAGCATGACCTCACAGAGACAAACAGCTCAGAGCAATAGATCAGACTCTGCAGCTTTTAACAGATCCCACTACCAAAGAAACTGAGGCTGGCCAACACTGTAGGGCCAGACCTTTTGCATTATAATTAAATGTTTTGTTTCACTCCCAGCAGGTACACTGTCCAGAGTTCGGGGAGCATCTGGAGAATGTGCTTAGTCACGTGGTTTAGTTAAAAGTAGTCCTCTGAGGAGCAGATAGTTGGACTCAATGATTCTCATGGGTCTCTCCCAACCTGAGATATCCTGTGGTTTTAAGATCACAGCAGACAATCTTCTTGTATGACTCCTTGGATATATTTCTGCCTTTGGGGCACCAAAACTGCTCTTCCCCAAGGTAGCAGTGGGCAGCTTTTTCCCCATGGCCCATTGAGTGGAATAGCTCAGCTTTCATGCCTCTTATGAAGGATGCAGCTTACTTTCCACCACTGGCCATTATATCAGACACCCTGCCTCCCTCCCCATCATCCTGTGAACATGAGCTGCAGATTCTGGACACACCATCCTGGACTCTTGGAGTGTATAGCTCTTCTACATTTTCAGACTAGATTTTCAGTGACTTGCCCAAGGCCGTGCACTCACTAAGTCAGGTGGCAGAGTTAGAAACAACAAATGCTGTCTGGCTCTCCACTCCTTCTGCTGGTGTTTGTGGGGTGCTAACTCAGGTTTCTAATGCAGCTGGAAACAAAGGATTGTGGAGTGGGAATAGCTACAGTCAACAACATACTGCAACATAAATAGGTCCTTTACCATGTTTGGGACCAAACAGTAACTTGAGTCATTTGCTCTCTCCTTTCCATCTCTACCAGCAAGGACTTGCACTTAAATCTCAACTTCCTCACCAGACTGAGAGCTGGAAACTTTTAAACAGGTTCTGAACAGAAAAACTGAATATAATTACAACTGTTTTGGCTTAAATCCTGTTCTGGCCATGCATTACTAAGTCAGCTAGAGCTACCAGGGATGTGCTTCCTGTTCCCAGACCAGAGTTCTACTTACGGGATGGAATGTCCCTGCATACAGCGTGTCCCAAGCCCCGGCTTATCAAGAAGGGCATCCAAAAGCTTGTGAGTGCCTGCATCTTCTGGAGCATCATTGCTATGGCAACAGGAGAAAAACACTATCAGTCAGCGTGGTGACAAGCAAATAGAAAAAGAAGCAACAGAGCAAGTCCAAGAGCACAGTGAAAGGATGTGGGAGGGAATTTGCCCTTGAAGAATGCTTGGCCTAAGAGCACACATACATTCCACGTCTTTGTACACAGTATTATTAGGAGAGTCATCGCACCATTTAGAAATGGATATGGCCTTGCCTGTACTTAGAGCTGGCATTTAAAGGTCAAAGAAGAGGATACAACAACTCTTTTTCAAAATGTGTTTCTGAGATAAGCACAAAACCCAAAACAACCTGTTAAGGAACTCAGTAACTCAAGTTCACAAAGAAGATAATTCATAGGCCAGACAAAACATACCTAATAAAAGTGTACTGCTCATCATACATCCAGGGTTGCAATTCCAGGCTGGGATACTTCCCAAAAGGAGGAACAATCAGGCTGAACATGAGAGCAATACACACAAAGACAGCTGGCAGCACAATCTGAAATTGTAAGGAAAAAACACATCCTTTTTGTAAGCAAATATTTCCAGAGGCATCAGGAGTTACATATGATTCAGTTATTGGAATTTTCCAAGTTTCCTAGGGATACCTTTGCTATTTACACCAGAGCAGTTCTAGACACCAATGCAAGATCTATCTTGGCATTCAGTCAGGGAATTCACTTTGCTCATGTTGGAGGCTGCAGAGGATTTAGCTGCAAATGCTGTTCTCAAGGGCAAAATCACATTCTGCTGTGCAAGAATAGTGTAATCCCATGGTTTATCATGCAACTCCTTTCACTTGCACAGGCAAGTGCTTCACTTCTGCCCCTATGTGCAGTGAAGGCTAATTTTGGTTATCTGCATTCCCTTGAGGTTTTTAGCCCACCATCAACTCAGACTACAATACACAGTCCAGAGCTGTCCCTGATGAGGGACTTTGCTCATGTTGGAGGCTCTCACCTGGGCAAAAAAACCCTTCCGGCTTCTCTTGGCAATGAGCATCCTCTTCCACAACAAAGCCATGAACTGCTGCTGGGTGAGCTTCCAGCCCTTCATTTGGTAGGAGCCTTTCCCATCCACACCACTGAGAAGGTCTGTCTCTCTGGATTCTGCTAGCAAGAAGAAATGACCCTCATGCAAAAGTTCAGAGATGCTCTCCGTGCTGAAGACACACAGTGATGGCTGGAGCAGCCACTCTCACTCACCAAAAAAAACCAAACATAGTCAGCAGCAATAACAACAGAAATTTACATGAATGTATTTTCTTCCTTATCTCTGAGCTTTGAATGGGAGGACTGAGCAGGCTGTGCATCCTGCACTGCTCACTATTTCTAAAGGCAAATATCACTCCTTTGGCAGACTCAGCCATCAGATCTGCAGTACTCATAATATGAAAGAGCATACACAGAAATAAAACAGGCTTGAACTTCAGCAATACCTGGATCTATGTCTGAGTCATTAGGATCAAATGCATCATCTTCTGTAAACGGACGAAGGCAGCTCTGTCTGTCTCCAAACACACGTCTGTTCCTTCTGGCTGGCAATGTACCATCTGAAAATAATGCAGTTATGGTTAGCTGAACTGCTTCAGTTAATCTCCAGACACCCCCAGAAAAAACAAAGCAATATAATTTTCATTTTACACATCTTCCATTTGCAAACTGAAGAGCTGATTTGGAGTGACTTCAGTGCAGGTAAAAACAAAACCAAGACTGTAATTCTGCAATAGGTCATGTTTTATGCACTGTGCTTTCTGTGATGTCCCAAAAGCTTCTTCTTCTGTACTTGACACCTTTCTGTTTTTTCTCCCAGGAGAGCAGGTTGCTCTCATTGTAAGAAAAATGTCACTGTCCACATGACAGTCATATGCAGTCATGTGACTACCAAAGTGCAATTTGCTCTTATGAGCACTCAGTGCAGTGATCTGCTCTCAGAAAGTAATTTGGACCCTGTTATGATCTGATGTGTCAGGAGCTCTTCTGAGCAGACAACAGTGACAGTCAAGTAATTTGCAATATACTCAAACAACAGAAACTCTTCACTATTACAAAATAAATATGCTACTAACTGAGTAAATTGACCTTTACAGAACATAAAATTATGCATTAAATACACTAAATCCAGCTACTTCAGGTCATTAAAAATACTAGGACAGAAGAGCTTCAGTTCAGTCTCAATCAGGCTCCGTCATATCTTGGTATGTGTCACTTCTGTAGGGAATAACTACACTCACCTGAGGTTTCAGCATCCACACCGCTATCATCAGCCACTTTCAGGAAGATCTGAAGAGGAATGATAAGTCTCAGTGAAAATTAAAAGAGGATAGCTATTGTAGGTACTGCTTCAAAAGATGCCATGTGAGACTGGCAGGTGCTACGAGAGAACTGAGGATACTGAGTTTATCCTCTGCATGATGGGGATTTGGACTGTGTGGCTTCCCTCCAGTTTCCAGGAGCCAGACTACTACCAGCTGTTCCCCCCTTCCAATATGGGTTCTCAGGCCATCTCAAACATAAGCTCTTTCCTGTGTCTCAGAAGCAGACCTCGTAACTAAACTTGGTGAATCTCATATTTCCCGAAGTCTTACAGCTCTTGCCTGAATAGGCACCTTCATGGAGCTTGATTCATGGACTCTCCTAAACCAGAAATAACCCTTTTTCAAATTGCAGATAACAACCAAGGTCTTCACAGCTAGGTAGGACCTAGAGGGCAACCCCAGTAAGTGACAACACCACTGTTTCAGTTTCCCTTATAATTCTTTAAAAATAAACAAAGATTCTACAGAGATAATGTGCTTGATATTTCTGTGATAAAAAAGAGAGACTTGGAAGCTGGAACACAGACACATGGAACAAACCCTGAAACCATAAAAAACCCTTGACAAGGTCATATGTCTAAACTGTTTACCTAATGTATGTATCTTATACAGAAATGTATGTTTTCAGTTAAATGCAACACAAAGCATACCTAAAAATAACAGAGATATTAGCAGCCAAATCAGGGGTCAATCTACACATGATATCACAGCAAAGTGCAGATGAGCACATATGACCTGTCCTTGCTTGTCTGTACCACAGTTCAATTTTTAATGCACATCTCTATTAGCACACTTTTACACAGGGCAGAAGACAGCCCATTTTGGAGAGGAATGCAAAGCTGCCTCTTCTGTCAATTTTTACAGGAAGCAATAAGGCTTCATCTCATTCTTAATTCTGCCATGATTCGTTCTGCCTAGTTTGATACAAACAGGAATCAGCAGCTCACTAACCTCCTCCAGGGTGGTTTCCGAGATGCCATAGCTGGAAATGCCAAGATCAGAAAGACGGTCATCGATTTCATGGAACAGCTCCACAAAAGCTCCCTCTTTAGCAGCTTTGTATGGCAAGACATAGGTTAATTCATGACCTATGTCCTCCACCAGTCTTGCCTCAGAAACATGTTTTGTAATGAGATTTGAAATTGCAGACACATCTAGAAAAAACAAATGTAAAAGATAGTTCTGTTCTGGTTACTGCTTATTACGTGGAAAAAAAGAGCTCAGCCTTAAAAACCTTGCCAGAAGAAAAGAACAAATAGGAGATCTCTGGAAAGAAGATCATTTCCATGAAGTGTCATTTCTTTTTAATTTAACACAAGCCTGGATAAAAGCCTGAACCAAAGCCTGACTATACTTTTTATGTGCAGAAGTTGGGAGAGCTTGTACATGCTGCTGGAAGACCTGCAAATAAATCACTGCTGTACAGCTCACCAACATTTTATACTGCTAACAGGCCACACAACTACATAATATTTGCTTGTTATATCTCAGGACAGCTTGAATTCAAAATGGCTCACTCCAGAAACGCATTCCAATATTTAAAATACCATCACTGTGAATTTAATAATTTCCCCAAGACTGTAGCTACCTAGGAGCAACAAGATTAAGGTAACTGTCCAAGACAAGCTACAGAGCAATGTCAGCTGGGATTCAATCTTAAATATTTTTCCTCACCTATTGTCAATGTGTCACTTTCATGGTCACTGCCAAGGCCAGCATCAGAGCTGCTCTGGGAGACACTGTCATCCTGGTCACAAAAGAGAAGACAAACATTATTTCTTGCTGTTTATTCAAAATGGGGCCCACCAGATGCTACATACTAAGTAAATCCAACTAGATGCTGCAGATGGTGACATAGCACTGCAAAAGGCTAATGGGTATAAAAGTGGGTGTTACAAAAGTATACTTCACTTATTTTGTATCTCTCTGATCAGCTTGAGACCACTAAAGAAACTGTAACGGGGATGTATATCTCAGACAACAGTTTAACCAGACATGGTCTGGCACGGTACCCACCAGGCAAATAACACTTCTTTCAAAGAACAAGGGATTTTCCTTTGAGGCATTCTACCATAGAAAATCTTAGCTGCTGCTTCCAAAAAGCCTAAGATTTCATGAAGAATAAAATAAACATGAGCACAAAAGGCCAGCTGTACCTTTTTCAGATAGGAAACTGTGCTGCTGCTGTTTCGGCAGGAGCTCAGAGAAGAATCTACATCCTTTTTGACCAGGGTCAAGTAATAGCCAGTTCCCAGCTGGTTCTTCAGGAAGAGAGAAGAGCCAACACAGCAGAGCTTGCCATGAGAAATGATGGCAATCCGGTCCCCCAGAATGTCTGCCTCATCCATGTGGTGTGTGGAGAGAATGATGGTGCGACCTGGAGGAGAGCAAGGAAGATGTGGCTGCAAATCAAACAAACCCGTGCTGCCACACCAGAGCCACAATCATCTGCATCTTGCCATGAAGTTGGACGGCAGGTTGATGCCACAATTTTGGCTCCTTTGAACAAGGAGTATGGAGAAGATTCACAACTGCTGTCATGGGTTTATTCTCCCCACTGTCTGCCGGTTCTTGTCATGCTCAGCAAACACAGGTTTAATTTCAAGGCTGGTTGCATGAAGCAGAACAGGACATTGCTGAACACCAAGGGACATTTTCTGACTTTACCTGCCCTCCGTCATAACCCAGTAAAAAAGTTTGTTCATAAATTCTGACATGAATAGGAGGCGAAAGATACACAGACAAGAGATCTGAGCATCCTTGTCCTGCATGGTCTTTGTTCATTCCTTGGGGCAGGCAACAATAAATTTGCAAAGACACAGTGCTATTTTGAGAACAGTCAAGAATCAGATTGATTTTCTGTTGCCTTCCACAATACATTTATTAAGAGTAAAGAAGAAGATAACATGCCTTGCCGATACTTCAGAAGCAGTTCCCATATTCCTCTGCGAGAATAAGGATCCACCCCAGCTGTAGGCTCATCCAGAATGACAACCTTGGAGCCACCGACAAAAGCTAAGGCAACAGAGAGCTTCCTCTGCATGCCACCTGTCAGCCACAAGAAGAAAGAGGTGTTCAGGCTGATGCAGAGATGAGTGGAACAGCAATACTTGCAGTATGGTGAATAATAAGTTCTCTGAGAGAAAGCAGACTGAGGAGAACAAGTACTGCTGCTGTTTCAGGTCTTCAGGGTCCCACAACTTTCTGGACAGTGGATAATTCATCTGGATAGTGTTTTCTCAGTGGAGTCTAACTCTCCTCCTACTGCAGGGAACCACACGTTGCATGCCCTTCCTTAACTGAATTATACTGTCTCAGCACCAGGGGTAGCAAATTGCCAGCTCGGAGGCCAAAGTGTATTTGGGGATTTGGAACACAGGTCTCCAGAGCTTGTGCTGCAGAAAAAAAGTCCCCATGAGACTCCCCTTCCATGGAAGCGTTCCAGAAGCAAAAATAAGGAATTATATTGCATTCCTCAGTACTAAAGTCAACCATGGTCATCTGCTCTCCCTCCCCGAAGTCAAATGTGCAGTCTGTACTGATACTTAAGTAAGACAAAGGCATGTCAGTCCCTCTAGCATCTGGTACAGACCGACACAGGAATTCTGCCCCTACTGAACAAAGGAGAAGGGCACTCCAGGTCAGCAACCGAAGGGGCAGAAGTCAGCATAAGGAATGCATGTTTGATTCACAAACAGCAAGAGACTTGTAGACTATGGTCCAAGCCACTCTCACTAAACTCATAACTCCCAAATATATTAGTAAGCTTTGGACAACACACAGCAAATGCAGCTGAACCACGCCATGATGGAAAAAAATACAAAACACTCTGAGAAAGTCAGAGACTTGTTATGGCCATTAGATAGCTTAAGACTGCGCAAGATTGTGATGTTTCCTAAAATGCACTGATTAGGTATTTAATAAATAACTGACTTATAGTAGTCTATATATAATTGCAGGAGCCCATCAAGATCTATAACACAGCCTCTGCAAAAGCCAGTTGAATGTTTCTGAGTCTGAGAAATGCAGAAGATCTGAACCTACCAGAGAGCTTGCTTGTCCTAGCTTTCAGTTTGTGAGGCAAACCAACATCTGTTGCCATCTGCTCCATCTCCTCTTTCACCTTCTTTTCTGGCAGCCCTTTGAGCCGAGCATAGAACCAGATGTGCTCCTCCACAGTCAGCCTGGGGAACAAATACAGCTTCAGGGCAGGGTTGAAAGCACCATACTGGAATTCGTCCCTTTTATGAGCATTACTGTAGGCATTTCTGTTTCCTCAGAAAAACACAGTTTAAGGCTGAGGCTTCAGGAAGGAGCCACAGGCTGGGTGAACTCAATTTGGGCCCGACTTCAGGGTGTGGCTCTATTCAGCACCTATGTAAGTAATCCTTTTTTAAGGGTGCTTGACAGTACCACAAACAACCCAAATCACTAGGCACCGGGGAAACACTCAGCTAGCTGAGTGGAGTACATTATTAACAGACATGAGAGATGAAAGTGTAAGCTCTTGCTGATCACTCCCAGGCACTTAGGAATGTACTAATGAACAGAATGTTCCTGCACCAATCCCACACCACCCCACTGTCTCACACCATGCACACACAGAAAGAGGACTGCAAAGCCAATGCCCACTGCCATATCCTAGAGAACCCAAACATCTGTTGGATAGCACCAGTTCTGTGTCTCCCAGATGATACTCACAAGTCAAACAGCACATTGTGTTGTGGACATACACCCAGGTTCTGCCTGATGGTGCTAAGCTCAGAGCGGATATCTTTGCCCAGGATGAAGGCTGTACCCGAAGTTGGGGGGAACAAGCCAGTCAAAATGGACCTGAAAGAAAAATAGAACAGATCAGCAGGTTCCGCACTAGGAAACAGTGGAAAGCTGAATTAAGAGGAGGTGGAAACCCTGGGGAATCTCATGTCAAGAAAGTAGCCTGAAAAACATCTCACTAATGGATTTTAAATAAATCAAATCAGCTCCATTGGTATCAAAGAGCACCCACATGGCTGCTTGAAGGAAAGATTTTTTTTCCTCTCAAAGCTTCCTGTTCTTTCAATACCAACTTGCTTTCTTTCACTGGTAAGTCAGAACCACATCATGGCATTACTACAAAATGCTGCCTACAGATGCATTTGACCCAGCCTCAACCTGAACCCCTTGTGGCTCCAGTCCCCTTTATCTGTAAGGCAGCACCACAACTAGACTAAATCAGCAGAGGCACTCTAGTCTGCACCAGCTTGCACACTGCAGTCCTATGACTACCTCTACTAGACGGATAGGAGTTGCATATTCAGTCACTTCCTTACTGTCTTAAATCATTATTTTGTTCTTACATGGTAGTGGTTTTCCCTGCTCCGTTATGTCCCAGAAAGGAGGTGATTTGTCCTTCATAGAAGTTAAGTGTGAGACCATCTACAGCAACTTTCTTGCCATCACGGTAAACCTTGACCAGGTTCTGGATGGAAACACCAAGACTCAGATGCACCGGCTCTTCTTCCTTGCAGACTGGAAGAAAACACAAAGCAGAGAAATATGATATGTTTGAACAGAAATTGCATGGGAGTTTTAATAGACATCACATTCCCCCAAGCCTGTGAAGGAATGAGCTATATGAAGAACTGACCACTTTCTTCCTCAGAGACAGGAATCTTCCACAGAAGTCGTTATTTAGCTATTGTCTCTCTCCTGGGCTAATATGGGAGCTGGAGATCTCCAGTTTTATCAGGCTCAGCAAAAATACAAGGACTTCTCAACTGCACGAGCCTGGAATACCCAGCTGCACTCAGGTGGGCAAAGTACTTTGGGTTTACCTGGATGCATCCACCTGATCAGCATACCCAAAGTGTGATAACAAAAGGGTGACCAATTTCACCTATCCATGCCAGTACTGCTCCTGCTGTCCTTGGACTCTCATTTCAGAAAAAGGCAGACCTTAACACTACTTCAGAAACGCTATGTGTCCAGCACTTACCTTCTGAAGACCCCTTCTGGTCAAGATGGAGCTGCTGCCTGTCCTGTGATTCCTCCCCAAACCAGTATGACTTTGTGAAAGGAAAGTACCAGGGTCTGGGAATCCCATACTGGCCTAAAAGCAAAAACATTACATGAGCCTGAGTGCATCTGTCCCCTTTTCTTTAATTAGCTTTCAGGACAAGCAGGGAAGTACTCCACCCACAGTAAGCCTCCAGACAAAGCAGGACAAAGAAGAAATATTTCTATATGAAGACACTACAGACTCTGAGTAAGAGATATCTAACTTCACTTTAGGGTTAAAAACCCTATGCTGAAAGGTACTTAATAGCACATGAGGTACTGATACTCAAGTCCTCTCTTGCAGCACCATGAACTTTAGAGGAGGGAAAAAGTGAAGTACAGCAAATGGGGTCATGCTTCTGTGCTGGGCAACATTCACTGATAGCAGCAAGCAACAACCTTGCTCTGATGCCGGTTCTGCTCTATGACCTTTACATAGTTCTGCTTAAAAACGGGCAAAATTTGCACCCTACCAAGTGGAAAGGGCAAAAGGATTTATTTAAAAGCCTTAAGATATGATTTTCCCTCAGAAGTACACCTCACCTGGGAAGACAGATTCAATGTACCAGGTCATGACTCCATACAGGAAGGTATCGAACATCATCATGACGGCTGATGTGGTGATGCTAAAGCCATCTTCTTCCAATGGGCTCTCAAAGAAGTTGTCCCACTGAACACCAACTCCCTGCTCCTCAAACAGGGCAAAGTACTCACAACCAAAACCAAAGGCTACTGGAGACAGCAGGCTCTGAAAATGGGAGGCATGAACATACACTGAGTTTTTTTGCATCTACTCTCCAACTAGTCATCTCAGTTGTAGCACAAGAATAAAGGACATTGTCATATGAAAAGTCCAAGTTCCACAGACTACCACTGTATTAGCAGATACAGAGTGGCAGATTTGGTCTAGGTTCCAAGAGGCCTGAAATCTCTACTGGACCTCCACCCAGAATTGTTAGTTTCCGTATCTTCTTTCCCTTACTCTTTGGATTTTCCTGCAAGGGAAAAGGTTGCTAAGTCACCCTTCTCCAGACAGCTGTGCAGAGGAAAGGCAGGTGGTTCCTTCAGCATGCACATCTGGTTGTACAGAGATCAAGGCAGCTTAGTCCAGCTGCATTATCCACTACCAAAGGCAACAAAACCCTCCCAGCAGCTTCTACCAGGTTCAGTAAACCTCTTTATCAAGACCAGCCCTGTTAGACTCTTACACTGAAAATTAACCTCCCATTGCCACTTCCCCCCTTCTAACAGTGTCCAGGTGCTGAGTGCCCTAGTGGTGGTGAGCCAGTGCCCAGGAAAGTTTCATCAAAACTCACTGCAAAAATCTTGAGTGAGAAGCTGATGTGGTCCTGCCAGGCAACACACAGCACATAAGGCAGGTAGAGCGTGAAGTAGACAATGCCCCCACAGGCAGCTGCCAGGTTGGCCCTGGAGAAGACGGTGCTGATGAGGAAGCACTGGATGATGGTCACAACACCGAAGATTGAGAGGAAAATGAATACCACACTAGGATCACTGTAAGGCAGCAGATTCCCCATCTGGCAAGAGAACAATAAGTACATAAGGTTTTGAAAGGACTCTCCAAGGCACCTCTGTTACAGGCAACTCTGCAGAGCTGCTGCTCAGGGGAGGCAGGGCTTCCTGCAATTTGCACAACAGCCTTCCCAGAAGTGAGGCAGAAGCAGAGGCATCTTTTCAAGAGAACTGAATACACAACATCCCCTCCTACTGTTTTCAGCCACACAGTCCTGTTGTTCCAAAATCTTGTCCCCATAAAGCAACTGGTCAACAACACACACCCACAAACTCCTCCGCAGAGTGTCAGTGCAGACCACTGCTTAGCAGGCTCTAAAGGCTCTAGAATCTGCTGCCACAGGCCAAACCAGGCAACTCACCTTCAGGATCAGCACCAGCAGTCCTGCACTCATCAGGAGAGGGACAAGGCTGCTAATGAACCAGCTTAACCACAGGATGCCATTGTTAAGTCCCATAATCCTCATTGTTTCTTTCAGCCGGGCTTCCTTCTCATACACAATGCCCTTAATTATCACAGCCACTGAGTAGATCCAAGCTAGTGTCATGAAGAGAGGCATGGAGCGGCTCATGACACGCATAAATCTGAGAAAATGAAGGAAAGAGGCCAGGACGACCAAGTGAGAAACATTACTGCAACTTCAGATACCACTTCAAGAGCTAGCAGAGCATGGTGACAGCTAAGGCTTCACTGCACAAAGCAGCTGATGTGCAAAGCCTGACACAGGATCCTTGTCTCACCATGAGGTGAGGTGGATGGGTTTAGAGCATATCACCAGTTAGGAGTGAGAGCTGGAGCTGCAATTGTCACTCAGTGGAAGAATGGGTGCAAAGATCTGCCTTGCCTGAGGACTGCTCTCAATTGCCCTCTTTCCCCTCTCCTGTGCCTACCTGTCTGATTTTTCCCAGTGCTACTTTTTGCTTGCATCAGGTGTGAGGATATGGTCACACCTCAGGACGGTGCTGTGTATGTTCAGCTCCAGTACTCACAGTCCCTCTCCTAGGCAGGATTCCGCAAGTCATTACATGTTATAAATCCTCCACGTGGGTGCCCTAATTCTAGGGATTAGGAACACTATGAGAGATTGCCTCCTCACTGATAATAGGGGCAAAAACTGTGCCTGAGGAGTGACAAAATCCCATGCCTCCCAAGCTCCTCCTCCTGGGAGTTTTTGAAGCAGCCTGCATACATACATGTCATCCACATAACACGGGTAGGGCATCTGCTGCACATAAACTCCTGTCTTCTTCTCCGTGCCTGTCTGAACCCTGATGATGGCCTGTTCTACCACATCCTGCAGGTAGACAAAGCCTCCCCAGACATAGCGCATGTCCTCAAAGGGGTCAGCACGGGGACCAGGATCCCAGTACCTGCACCAAGGGAACAAGACCTTTCCATTAGAAATCCTCCTCACCTCGTCCTTTGTAAGAAATTGATCATACGGCAGGATTTCAGGGCTCACCCATCCTTGATCTTGTTGGTCCTTTCCACGTTATCAATGTCCATGCGTATCTTGTATTTCACATGCTGAGGAAGGTCTGTGCTGTCAGGAACCATTCCAGTGAAGACTATGCCAGCCCAGAACCTCCTTTCATCCAGAAGTTCCAAGGATTTGTTAATGAGCCGGACTTCTGTGGGCACAGGCTCCAGTTTGTCCAGGTTGACACACTAGACAGAGATAGAATTGGAAGCATTTATGGGATACAGTGCCAAATCATAATGTACTTTGTTCAGTTGTGGGGTGGAGTGAAGAAGAAAACACTCCAAGGGTAATGTCATGCCCAAGAAAAAGACACCAGCATCAGACTATTTTGCAATGGTTTGTTGTAGCCCAGCAAGTTGCAAGAGTTGCCATTGCTTCCTGCTTGTAGGCAAAAAGTAGAACTAATTTTGTTCCCTCAGTTTAAAGCAGCTGCTAGCTTCACCACAACCCCCAGCTAAACCCCAGACTGAAGTATGAGGTGCTACACTGCTGGAGACAGCAGCAGATTTCAGTCAGTAACAGAAGGGCAGGAAACCACACAAAGTCACAAAAGCAAAAACTTAAAAACAAGGCCTTCAGTTAGATTCCTACATCCTGGTTGTATCCAGAAAATGGATGGAGGAACACCTATCTTCCCTTTTCAGAACACCCAACTGCATGAGTGGAGATCAAGCTGCTGCCCTCCCCCAGAGCCTTGCCTACAATAACAGGATCTCACCTCCATGAAGCGGGAGATGGTCTGGATAGCCCGGTCTGTCTCATTGAAGGCATCCACCCAGGTGTACACAGAGCCATTTTCTGTCTCAAAGTCCTCTGGACTGTTTGACAGGAAACGGGCAACATCCTCCACTGTCCAGTTGGAAGCTGGCAAGTGCAGGTCCCAGAAGGCTTTGCCTTTCAGCAACGTCTGCAGGTGTTTTGTTTTCAAGGAAGAAATAGTTGTGATAAGTAATGTTAGATTCCTCTCTCATAACGAAGACAAGCACTACAAGGAAAACAGCTGTTAAAAAGGTGCAGGTGGAGGCCCTCTGTCACACTGAGGGGATCAGCACAGTCCTTGCCCTCACCTTCCCTTTGAGGGGGATGTGCCTCCCTCGGTACAGCTAAGCTACACCACACTGGTGTGTTTTGCAGGCTGGCTGTCTGCCTCCATGTCCTCCCAAGGAGAGGGCAGCAGAGAGCCATGCACAGCTCTGCACCCCACACATGCAAACCTGGCAAGAGGGAGGGAGGTGCTAGCTCAGCAGAAATGCATTTGCCCAATACTGGGTGCCTATCTCTGCTCACTTCTCCCAGAAAAATCTCACCTCCTGGCTGGGGTGGAGAGTGACTGAGGCATGGAGCAGAAATAACACCACCAGAGGCCAGGTGATTTTTGTATTTTGCTTTTGTGCCATCAGGACTAGCTGAAGCAGCCGTGTACAGCCATGATGTCCTGCCTTTGATGCTTTGTCCTCCTGTCTGGGACAGTGCTTTCTCCACCTGGTTTAACTGCTGGCTTTCTGAGGACAGGCTACTGTATGCACAATGCCTCGTACAAATGTACTGAAGCAGAAACCAGTCCACTGGGCAGACAATATAAGGCCAGGCAGGAAGGGAACAGTGATTGTAAATTATATAGCTGAACTGAAGTCAGGGAGATAAAACGAAAAACCTTCACAAGAGAGGAAACTGCAAAAATCCTTATGATTAAGAACAGGAAGTGGAATTTTTGCCACAACAAAAATGAAAGAGAGGTAAAGCGCTTCCCCATACTCTGCTGTTACCAGCAAACCAGAAAGTAGTGGGTCACACAAAAACAACTTTGCAAACTGGAAAAACAGCACAGACCAAGCTAGCAAAGGAAAACACACAAAAAGGAAATCCAAGCACATAGGAATTGGATGTGCTGTGCTCTCTTCTCATCTGGTCTCCATGGTTAACTTGTGCTACCATGTGTGCACGGAAATGGCTCAACCTCATCTTGTTTAAGTCCAACATTAAAGCTCCTTAACCCTAGGGGCACGTGCTGCTCTTCCTGAAGTTCACAGGCACATTAGCATCAAGCTAAAAGTGGCAGAGTGGGCAAGCAAAGCATTTTCCCTCAGCAGGAAGAAATATATCAAACAGATTGTACAACCCAGAAAGCTGAGAGGTGGTGGCCAGTCAACCCAGAGACATGGCAACTGAAGGGGATGCTCCCTGGGAGCGGCCAAGGCACTGACAACGAAGAACTCCTGAATGTGTGAAGGCCAACAAAGGGATTGCTGTTACTACACCAGTACAGAAAAGACCAGATTGCTGGGAAGATAAATAATTAACTACCAGAGGCAACAGCGTTAACAAGCAACATAAAACATAAAACCATAAAAGCCCAGGGCTCAATATAGTAAAAAAAAAAAATAGGACCAAAATTCCGTTTTCAGAGGACATCACTGAAAATCAATGTTTTGGACCTCAAGTTTCTGCCTGAGCTTTGTAACGATCTGTTCAACTGTCTCTGGTGCTCCAGTACGTCATGTTGATGAAGTACAACAGGCCAGGTCACAGATTATTCAGCAAAGCATTACAATGCGATAAAAAACGAATGAATTTCAAGGTTTATACAACCTGGGGAGGTGTCTGTACACATGAAGGTGCACTGCGATACCCAACTAAGTATGTTACAGAGACAGCTGGAAAAACTACTCCACAGTGGTCCCTCTGTTTCTTCATGCTAGTTTTACATCACTGTGCTTACAAAGACATCGGCACAGGGTGCAAAGATCCACCCCCCAGAGCTGCACCTGAGGAAACATGGTGATGTGCTCATGACACATTAGGGCAACACTGCAGACAAAACATTACATTTTGCAACAGAGGCAGATTAGAACTGGGCGTTAAATGTTCACTGCCCCTGTTTGCAGGAGACTTCCATGAAGGAAGGAATGCCAAGCTTAATGCAAGATCAGTACAATCAAGATGTCTTTCAAGATGGGGTCCCATCCATAGTATTTATCTGCCCAATTCAGCACTAAGCACTATTTAAAATAAATACTTCATCACTTATTGCAAAAAACAACAGCAGTGGTTCTGGCAAGGACAGCATACTGACCCGAATGAGATCCATTTCCTGACTACTTTCCATAAATGTCCAAATCTTTGGGCTTATCTCCTCCCACATTCCCCCGAGGTCACGAAACACACCCAGCTCCTGGAATGTCCTGTTCACCTGTCACAAAGAGGAGAGAAAGGTTATTTCCAAAAGCTGGCAGAGGCCCATCATGAGCTGAGAGGGTGTATTGAGCGTTCAACAGTAAGCACATGGGAGGTGAGAGATTAGGGAGGCTGTGCTTTTGCAGGCAACCCTTCCAGATTTGTGTTTGGGTCCAATTTAACTAGAGAGGATCAGCTGCACAGCCAGAGGACACAGCTAATGCTACATTATCAGAGGACAGGGTTAGAGTTACCTCAGACATGACCTTCCTTACAGCTGGCGTATCTGGAGTGAACAAGATCTTCCCAATCAGCAAGGGTTTCAGAGCCCTCCAGATAATCCTGGAAAGCGGGCTGGATTCCAGGTTCTTCATTAGCTCATTGCAGTAGGGTGCTGAAGAAGAGCACAAAGGTGAGTGGCTGATCAGCACAGTGACAACTGCAGAAGGCATAGAGCTTCCAGAACAATCAAAGCTGAAAGCACAGCATTTTTCAGACACAAACCCCCTCCTTTACTGCAAAGCTCCACAAAAAGCTCCTTTTAGTCCAAGCCTGCACAGTTTGCCCAGTGAACAAGAAGCAACCAGGTAGCTTCCAACATTAAGCCACAGTACTAGTTCTGCAACACTCCCACAAACCCAAAGCATGGCACAAACAAAATTTGTCCGGAAAAAGTGAGATTTCCAAAGGCTGCATGTGGCTGTGCTCCCTCTCCCACTAAAGCAGGTCCACTGCACAGGTTTCTGTGTACTCAGGTACATAGCAGGTCCTTGGGAGACTCTGCAAGTTGATAACTTACTGGCCTTAAGGGCATATGCAGGATAATATGTGTATGCCTTTCTGAAACAGCAGTGAATATGTCCCTCAGGACCACCTACTTTAATCTCTGGAAGTTTGGAAAACACTAGCAATGACAATCATGAAGTAGATGGGACCTCAGACCATGCCATTGTTACACTTACTTGTGGAGTTATCATAGAAGTTAATCAAATCATCTTCAGTGCTGTTGCCTCCAAACAGTGCTTTGTAATTGTTATCCTCATACCAGTTGAGGGATTTAATTTTGAGCCCTCCACCTTCAGGATGGCCACACACGATGCGTGACACAGCCTGATAGATCTGTGTAGAGGAGTTTGAGGCATTCACATTGGTCAGGAACATCACCTCTTGCCTCATGTCACTCCAGCTCTTCATGCTCAGCAGCTGGAGGGGAAGGGCAGAGAAAAGAATGGAAGCAAGTATGGAACTGGATTAGTAAAAGGAGTTCTTCCCGAGCACCTTCAAACCACAGAACAGATTTTTCAACAGATGAGAATCCCCTTGAACACAACATCAAGGGTGAGAACCAGAGAAAACATTTCCCCACCACAACGGAAGATTGCAGAAGGAAGTCTCTTCAGTGCAAGTATTTGGAATGTATTCTTGCCAAGTTCTTTACTCTTGAGTTTTCTACTCCAGTGGCAGTTCCTCGCCTCCCTGCCTGCTAACACGGGAGCTGCTTGTCCCCTGTTTGCACGATGGCTTACATTCCAGTGGAGTACCCTCACAAGGACAGGTGGGGTGGGGTACATCGAGTCAGAACAGGAACTAAAGGAACAACACCAAGTGACTGCAGCTCATGGGTCACAAACTGGCCACAGGCCACTGCAGTGTCACCTGGCACAATTCCACCAAACCTCCACAGGCAGCAGGCAGCTGGTTTGACCTCCCAGATTGGCATCACTTACTCCTGCCCCAGAAACTTCTTGCCCCATTGTCAACAGCATTCCCAGAATATCCTTGAAAACAAGCCCTGCTGCAGCCAGGAGCCTGAATCACAGCATAAGCTTTGCACAGCAAGGAGCCTTCTGCTGGCCAGCTGACCTGACATCAGGCCTGAGGTGACAACATTCAACCAGCCGGAACGACTAGTACCTGCAATGAACTAAAGCACCCTGCCCTCAGCCTGAGATACTCACTGCATTCGTGCTGCCATACTTGGGCACAGCCAAGCTCACCACAACAGGAAAAGCAACCCACCTGCATGAGCACTGGTTTCATGCTACACTGGAATGCAGTGCTTTCAGACCCCCTATCCTGAGAGGTCAGAACATCATCTGTTTGATGATGACAGTAAGTGGATGTTAAGAAGAAAAAAGGCAAGAATCCAGGATACTTCCTCTAAGTAACCTTCCAGCTTCCATTTATTTTCAGCTCAGGGAACTTCTATTTCCTAACCCTCAATGACTTTCTTCCATGGTAAACTCCTAGAACTTAAAACATCCACAACTATTTAACATCCAATATCACAGGAAAGAACATCTCTCTCCTTCTCTGGCTTTGGTTAGCTCCATTTAGTGTCATGTGGTTTTGTTTTTTGTTTTTACTGCAAGAGACAGTGAGCATTCAATCCCTATCTCTTTTTCATGTGCCACTCAACTCTGTAGGTCTTTGTCATATCCCCAACTCATCTCTTTTGCAAGCTGAACAGTCTCAGCCTGTTCCCTTTTTCCTTTTGTGAAAGCCATTATACTTCTAAATGTCCTAACTGGTCTTCTCTGAACTTTTTTCCAGTTATGCTATCCCTTTTCAGAGAACAAGAACCTAGATCTGTGTCCTATATCAAAGGGTTTTGTATAGTATGGTAAAATGCTACAGGTGGTTCTTTAGCCCTTTTTAAGTGTTTTCTAGAATTTTATCTGGTTTCTTGACTCCCACTGAAATATCAGATAGCATTAACTTAGATGCTCTTACTGTGATCTCCAGAACAGGCACTTGCACTTAACAGGGTTAGCAATGCTGCTGAGACACATGTTTATAACTGTTCATCAACTGCATCTCAGAAACAACTTCAAATGCTGTGCTTCAACTGCCCTATTTCAGAGACAATAAGAGAGTCAAAGACCATCTGCCACTTTTGCTCACAGTGCATTGGTCTATCACCTTTGTTTAAATAAATGCAGATAATCAAAGTCTATGACAGCTGGTAAATCAGCCAGCAACAATGCTGAAAGCAGCAGTGTGCTGGAACAACCAATCCAAGTTCACCCAAGGAAAGCACACTCAAGACTCTTTGGCCTTACAGCGGGAGGTAAACTTGACCCTTTGTATGACCCATTTGTGCATGTCTTAAATGTGTCAACATCTGGAGAAAAATTCTTGATGCTAAACAACAGCTACTACGTGTCACCTACACAAGGAGCCTCTATTTTCAGATGCCTAAGAGCATGACACACTGATATAATGGAAGACAGCTGTGAGAACAGCAAAAGTCTGAGTACAAATGTCCAGACTGACTGATTTGAGTGTACTTTCATTTCCCTGGTAGTCACTGGTGCCTTTGCCTTGCCAATCAATATGGCTCCAGATTCAGGGTGACCTATAAGACACCAGCATCATGGAACATGAATGAAAACTGTCACACAGCCAGTTTTGTTTGTTACATATGTTCATGCAGAGGTTTGGATTTGATGATTCCTCACCCAAAAGGCCAAGGCTGCATTTCAGGTGTGACAATTTCAGTGTGCAGTTCAAAGGGATGCCTCAGGGAGTTTTTGGTATCTTAGCTAAAATAGCTCATTTTTGCTCAGCAAAAAGGCAGCTGCTTCAGCTAAAGTACCATAAACTCCCTAACATGATAAGCAAAGGTACTTAAATAAGAAGTGCAAATAATTCCCATGAACATATGAAGTACTAACCATCTTAAAGAGGGATTGCATTTGCAAACACCTTTCTACAAATTATTTTGAAACAGCTTGAGCAAGGAACTTTGTTTCGTCTTTGGCACCAGCATCTTCACAATTTACATGCAGAGCTGATCTTTTTACACCTCTGGAAGCAAATATGTCAAATGTGAAGGGTTACTAAGCTATTTCTTCTTCCTGACATCAGACTTGGCTCCCTAAGTGTATCTAAATAGTTGTCCTTGTTCTTGGTGTTTAATCTGCCCTCCTAGAAGTTGATTTAAAGAGTCCAAGGACACAGATCCTATCAATCCCCATACTCCGAGACAAATATTTTGTTCAGACCATTTTCTAATTAAAATTCCCTGCTAGAAAGGCTCCTACACATGGCACAAACAATAGTTCTCTCCACCCCCTCAAGCTGCTGCCCTTTGAAACAAGGGAGCAAGTCCCTCCTTTTCACATAGAAATCCGCCTGACAGACAATAAGAAGTAACTTTCGGTCAAGCCATCTGGAGCAGCTCATGCTGTACACAGAGCAAAATGCTGCCTTTGTTTGCACAGCAGGGCAGAATAAAAGGTAGTCATGCCCAAAACAGCTGCCAAGCAAAAGGCACGTTACCCTGGGACGTTTTCGGCCACATCAGCAAACTGAGTATCACGTGGTTTCCATTATTTTTATCCCAGACAAGAAGAAAAGCCAAGCTTAAATGACGTAACAGGAAACAGCTGTACTCAAACTCTGAAGGACAGCCTCCCTGCTAGCAGCAAAAGCTCTTCCACGGTCCTGACTGAAGCTGATCCTGGAATCGTTTTAATTTCAGTGTGCAGGGAGCCGCTCAGCAGGCTGTGGGACTCGGGGAGGGGTGCATGCCAGGAATTGTTGGCTGGCACGGCGCAGGCTCCCAGCAGCTGCCCCTCCGTGGGAGTGAGGCACAGGCTAACCTGGAGTGACCCGTTCTTGTGCATGCTCCCAGGGGTTACTGCCGTTCACGGCGCTCAGCTCTCTAGCTCTGATGCAAAGACGGAAGACTAGCAAAGGGAGGAGGAGGCGGAGGCATTGTTTAGCTTAGATGGAGGTGGCGGCACTGTTTAGCTTAGATGGTTGTGATTTCTGCTCCAGGGAGAGAATGTTTTTGACTAATAGCAGCACTTCAAAGAGCCAGACAAAAGAACTAGGATAAGTTTCTAGCTCAACACCCACCCCCTACCCCCCCAGATTTGGACTTCTGATTCAAACTTAGGTACACAGGGCTTTTTTTCTTAATCCATAATTTCACCTGCAAAAACAAATACTTGCAAGTCTCTAGAATGTCAATTTGACTGTGCAAATCACCAGGTTTTTTTAGTGTTGTGATGTCATTGTGCTGAGTGCCCCACAAGACTGAAAACAATCTCTGGCCTAAAAAGCAAGATAGATAAAGAGGAAACCATTGTGAACTGCTATTAATTTAAATTATAACAGCCACAGCACCTTTTCCACATACCATACCCTCACTGCACACGAAACCCAGTAGATACAACCAATTAATAACCCTGATGTGGATAGGCAACTGGATGGGAAAAAATAAAAAGGAAAACCTCAAATTGTAGTCTGCCAGGCACTACCTGGCAGCAGATGTACTGCAAGCCCAACTGCTGTGCCACTGCTGAGAAGACAAAACACTACCAAAAATGTCCTAATTCCTGTTATGGCATTTGTAACTTGAAGTGCCAAGAGGTTGCGAAGTGCATGCTGCCTGCACACAGGGAAAACAGCTGTAGGATGGGAAAAAGTTTCAAAACAAGCCAGGGATTTGACTGTAAGTTGCTTCTTGTACTCGATCACAGACTAAGATAGCAACCATGTGTTCTCCTGACACAAAGGCTCTTCTTACCTCTTTAACAAGCTTCCCAAAGCTCTCTCTCAAAGTTTCCACAGTTTCTGACAGATCCCACAAGGAGGAATTGAAAGAAAGTTGTCTCTGCAGGAAGAGAGAAAAGGAAACAAGAAGTTACTGCAAAGCACAAATGAAGAAATTAAACTCTTGTAAACATTCTTGTATAGAGCAGTTAGGACTGTTTACATTGGTGGGGAAGATGGAGCTGGCTTTCTGTGTAATGTTGAACTTAAAATACCATGGGCTTCTGTAGCCTGCAATGTGATAGGATTGCCCCTTTCTCTTCTCACAGGTTAGGTACATGGATACCATAATCTGTGTACCAAACCAAACTACACCAACAAAATGTTAAATGCATGCACATACATTTACAATGCAAAGGATGACTTGCATTCCAGGTCACAAAACAAGCACAGTCTACAGGACAGCATGTGAAATCCCCCAAGCCAGTGCTAAGAAGGGGATGGAAAGTCCGTACAGCAGAGGAAAAGACAATTTGGTGGGTACGAGTCTTCAGTAAGACTACACAGATACAAAGATACTCAGGTACAAAGGACCCCCTACTGCAGTGCACATTATCACTAAAGTCCTCCCATCAGGCCTTGACGTTCTTTGTCCAAACCAAGGCTGTATTTTAAAACAAACAGCTTCCAGAAAATAGCTGGCATTCACTGTCACCTAAGAGCAAGGCTGACAGGCTTCCAGAATTGGAAGGCATAGCTTTCAGGAAACTATTTGCTCTAGCAGGAAGTCACACTGAAAACAACTCCTTGGTTCCAATTGCTCTACATGTAACTGGTGGCTTGGAATTTGGTTTGTGGGGCTCTTTTTCCTTTTCATTCACATATCTGGATTATCTTGCATGGAAAACATTTGGGCACAATCCTTGTTTCAAGGGAATGATGATTAAAATAAACTCCTAAGATTTTGTATTAGTAGCTCCACGTTGCAGCATTTGAAAGCATACTAAAGCTACAGCACTGCAACACACAGATGAACAGTCAAGGCCCTTGATTTTAGCACATATCTTTTGAGCTGAATCTCTTCCTTTTCACATCTTTCCTGGGGCAGTTTCTGGAAACAAAGCCTGGAGGTTTTCATTTGTTCTGCTTGATCTGCTGGAGACAAGTAAGACCTGGTCGTGCCAGCTATTGTAAATGAGCACTGTTCTGCTGATCTGCTGGGATGTTTAAAACTCATTTTTTGAGTGCACAGTTACTTTTTGCTCCAAAGCTAGTTGCAAATTCAGGGAGGATTCTCTAACCTCTATGGAGCTCTACTAAATGCAGTCCTTAAGGTTTGGATAAATAAAAACATATCATCTAGGAGAAAAGCAATTAAATATCCCACAGGCTTAGACCTTCAAGACATATTTAAAGAAATTTAGCCAGAAAATATCAAAGCTACTTATCTGCTCTACCACTACAACTTTAGCAGTAAGATGAGGTAGAAAGTTCCAGGTTCATGCATAACAAGAAATATGTTTGTTCAGCTCCATAAACCTCATCAATCACGCAGATTTGGGTTCACTGCATTCAGAGGTGATTCAGGGGCAGGGTGGATGAGGAAAAGTTTTCGGAAGATACTAATTGGTTCAGAACAGCGAAAAGTCAAAATCCAATTGCAAAGGATTAGTGAACATCCTCCTACTGACACACTGTTACAAAGTGCCATAAAAAATTCAGCACTGCAAGGTAAAGTACATAGGGAAAAGACAGTTCTACCTTAAGATACCCCTTGTATGGCCCTGAATTAGCTAATGCCACTCAAAAAGAGAGATCTTAGAAATACAGTGATAAAACAGACCAAAATCAACATAAATCCACAATGCAATCCTGGTTCTCAAGTACTATGTGCAATTTTATCCTTTCATACCATAGCACCCTGACTTTTCTTTCCTAACAAATTCATATCACTTCAAGACCATTTCTCACCAGAATTTGCAATAGTATCATTGGTATGGAGGAAATTTTACTCTCTCTACCACCTCAAAACCCACTTAGGAAGCCTCTCCTAAGTCATGACCAGAGACAATGACAAAAGATCAGTCACAAGGGACAGTCTTCTTTGAACAGATGAACATGTCATTAATTTCCCTGTAATATACATCTTTGTAGTGACTCACTAAGTAGTTAACTATATTAATAAGAAACAGGCAGACTGTTCCTACTGTGGGACTGTCTTTAGCAGGTATCCACACTACATCTAGGGGCTGGGGAGGGCATGACTCATTTACTGGCAATGTGCTGCAAAAACATCACCTGTCTGTTCTAGGCACACTGTGGAAAGACAAACATCTAGCAGGTTTTGAACACAACCTGCCCTCTACAATTACTATGGTAGTAGCTAACAAGTCACTAAATTTGTCTTTTGGGGCAGCCAACATCATAGTACTCTTGAAGTACTGAGTGCACTGAGTACTTGTACTCTGTGTGCTTGCATGGGCATGCTACAAGATTTACTCTAGTGACAAATACTTGAGATGGCCAGAGCTGAAGAAAAAGCCTTGAGAAAATTCACATGAGACTTATGGGGGACAGACAAATCTGATTTAACATACATGAGAATGCATGGGTTTGAAGTGTTGGGAAGTCAAAACATTCAGCCAAAATTCAGTCTGCATCATACAGCTGACTGTTTCTCCTTAATGAAGATGACTCTGCCGCATTTGCTTTGAAATAGTTATTACAACTTTATACTGATCTTACCAGAAACTTTCCACTGGCCTCTGCAGAAAAATCACATGCTTTAAGTTTCTGCTCTTGTTTCCTGAAAGTGGAAGTCTCAAACCTCTGCTGCTTAAAAGGATGATATCATTGTGCTTAACTGAAAAGGCTCTCAAAAGACCAAAGAAAGATACTAATTCAGCTGCAGCACATATTTACATTAGGAGACCTTTTCTAAAAACCATTTTTCAACTGCAATGCATTTATTATCTAATACTTAGTTCATGCTGACCATTTGACAAAATACCACCCATATTACAGAGGGAGAAAGAAACAATTGGATTGTCATGTGCTCACCCACAGTCTTTCAAGGACCACTAGTGGACAAGCCACAGCATATTTATGGCTTATGACAGATCCATACCACTGGAAGTGAGTAAGGCAAAGCCCTTATTATGCAGTGCTGTCTAAGAGATGAAATCCCACAGGAACAATGTGAATTATCATTTAACCTTTCCCTGCCAAATCACATTCAAAACTGGGGAGATTTGCAGAGGGCTATACAAATGAGTACTTCTATGATATAAGACAGTCAGAAATGTCCCACTGGACTGTGTGGCAATGGCTGGGAGCTTCCTGCCATTGCTCTTGTTAGCCTTCCCCAAACTAGTTCCTCTATGGGACAAGTGCTGGCCTACCACAAGGAGAAAGCCAGGAAGGAAATTTGCGTGCATGCAGTCATATGTAATATGCAATCATATCTCAAACCAGCTTCTCCTGCCACAGTCTCACTCAGCCAGTGCAAGGCAAGCCTCAAAAAGAGATGCTTATGTGTCCCTAAGGAGCTTGTACAACATGTCCTATAGTATTGTTGGTCAAAAGGCTTCAGAGAATGGATGCCGATTAAGACACGGGCCGTGGAATAGGGAATTTGACTTTTTGAAACACTTCTTCCATCTAGTGGAGTGAACACTCAGAGAGGAAGGAAAGTTGATCCTCCACCTTGGTGCCTCAAGATCACACCCAGATTTTTGGCTGGGTTTTGATTTGAACAGCCTGCCTCAAGTAGGTTCTTACCTGAAAAAGAGTAAGGACACTAACCTCCCTACCATACCTCCATGAGCTTGGCTCTGTTTTTGCATTCTACAGAACAGGCTAAATTCAAGTAATACGAAAGATCAGCAATAGAGCTAGCATCCTAGTGTGAAATCTTAACTAGAAGTTCTTGTTTTAACTGCATCACTGCCCTTTGGGCAGCACTCAGGATGTTCTGGATAGAACCGAGGAGCAGGTATGTAAAACATCTATGCTTTGCCTTTCTTTTTATAAAAACAGTGCTGTGACATTTAGAGGTCATGCATTTCCTCATGTATGCACTTTAATTTATTTTTTAAAACCTTGATCTGTCCATAATTTGCTAGTAATTATGGCATTTTTGAGAGCTACTCAGAACACTTAGCATTTCCCTGAGGCTGCAAACGCACACACATTTTAAGCCAGCAGAACTGAGTGTTATCATGAGGGTCTCAGCCCACAAACTCACTCCCTGATCATAGGGATCTCAATCCTGCACTCTCCCCTTCATGTTTTAGCATAAATATTTGTGAAAACATACAATTAGGTCAATCACTTTTAATCCGGACCAATTCCATGATGAAATTTACTGCATCATCTTGCTGAGGGAATAACAAACAGGAATGCAGACAGAAAAAAAACAAGCAGGTGGATGTCAGGCTAAGTCATAGGCATTAAGACATTTCAAGAAACAATAGCCACTTAAATTCCCAGACACCAGTTTACAATTCAAGCCCTTGGTGTTGAATTTACAGAGCTCTTGCACACGTTGCAAGCCCTTGTATTAACTTTTTTGTACTAAGAAGCTGTGCCTCTCCATAAATCATAAAATAGTGCCACCAGTGAAGCCCATGTCCAATTACACAAGCTAAAAATATGTCTCCAAATTGCTGTTGCACCTGCATTTGACTTGGCCCTTACTTTGCTTACTGAAATGCCTTGCTGTGAAGTACATCAAAGGGATTCAGAAAAAAAAAAATTAGTATATTGACAAATTGCTGGCATTTGTTTACAGACTCTGTAGTAGATACAGAGCATGCTATCTTCAGTGTGCATGTCCAAGATTTGACACACAATGCCTTCAATAAGCTGTGTCAAAAGCCTCCTTTGTTCATGAGCAGAAAGTTCCCTCTTTGTTCAAGGATGTTACTGCAGGTCAGGGAACTTTTTAGCCTCCAAAGACACTAAGTTTCAAATGTGTTGTTTGTGATCCTACAGTTAATTTATCATTTTGTCTGGCCACATTGAAGCCAGTTAGTTTTTGTTTCACTCACTGATGCATTACAGCAGCTTAACTACTGGGTACATTGTGACACATTTCTGAGGAAAACTGTGGACCTTTACCAGACAATACACAGCAGATTTAGAACTGCTGGGTTCTGTACTCCAGCTTTTTTCCCCTTGAAGACAAGATCATGAGCCAGCTTCTCAGAAGCCCCCCAAAACTGCACATAATGTCTTAAATCTATACTGCTGTTGCCAAGAGGCACCAAGTGGCTTATGAGTGTTTCCTTTCACCAACAAACAATATGGACCTAAGAACACAGACACTCAGCAGCTGCTTCTGTCAGCTAAGCTGCAGAAGCTTCCACAACTAAGAAAAGCAATCCTGAGTCTTCACAGGGCCTAGAAAACCAATTCTGAATGGTACAATAGTGTTTCTGAGTGGTTGAAAATGGCTGTTTTCAACCCCCTCAGACCCCAAAATTCTAGCATCTTTGAATGGTTTAAAATAAAATATGTATATATGTGCACATACACATACAGCTAAAGACAAGAAACAAGTTATAGCGAGTCCTCTCCAAACAACCCATCTCTGTTAAAATTTTAGTGCTGTTGCCCCATCTCTTATTGCTTATGGGCTGTCTTGCTCTTCCAGCAGCAAAGACAAACTGCAGATGGAGGACACGTGCAAAACAGAAATGGAGCTGTGGAGACAAGATGTCACTGACCACTACATAATGTGCAGAAGAGTAATATGATTCCAGGACTTGATAATAACTCTCTTTGACTGGGGACAAAGCCAAGCAACAAGTACATGACTGTGAATACTGAAAGGCTCATCAAATCTGAAAACTCACACAGTAGACAATAGAATATTTGTTTTAGTGGGTAACAGAGTTGGTTCTGTGGTCCTTTTTTCACTCTACTGTCATTTCCGGCACTGAATTCCTCAAACTTCCATATTTTAACAGATATTGCAGATCTGTAGCAAAACATCATTGGATTTTCCAAGATCCAAGTCTGGTCTAGTCTCCAGTCACCCTGTAAATAATGTATTTTCTTGAAGTTCAATGAATTCCTTCCCCAGAAGCCATTGCATTGGTTAATTTTTGAAACGGGATTTTAAAACTTGACTCTGCTTCACATTATTTAAATCTGCTTAAATGTTGTGGCCTGCCAGTGGCTAGAGACTTCTGTACTCAGTGGTCCCATGCTAAGAGCAGAGGGCTGTAGTTTTAGTGCTCAGCAAAAGCCAGGCTTATATTTGGGCTCATTCCAGCCAAGATACAACATTTGACTAAAACACAGAGACAACCAAGAGCCTGTTTGTAACTGTGCAGCATAAAGACTTCCCTCTTGACAAACTGAACTGCAGACCACACACACTTATGCTGTGCAAGTAGCAGACTGAACAGGAAGGGTAAGAATGATGGGAAGAAGCACGTAGTTCGTGCTCCTGTGACAAAGACCAACCATCTTTCTCCTTTCTAACTGCCTCTAAGCAGCTCTGGAAATGCAGGGATGAGCTCCGAGACTGGAAGACGTGGAAAACGTCACTGTGTCAATGACAGACTCTCACTGGTGCGACCAGTGAACTCACCTGAAGAGGCTTCAAAGGATCCAGGTTAGCACGTAAGGCTTGCTCAGTTGCATGGAGTTTTTCCTTTGACAAGGTGCAAATGAAGGGTTGAGGGTCCACGGCTGCCGTGCGATTTTGGATCATTAGAAATTCAGATGACGTTGAGCCATTGCAGAGATCTCGCAGTCGCATTCGATAACCAGACACAATGACCTATGAAAGTGGGAAAAAACATGTAAATCTGCCTTCATCTAATTCTTCAACAAAAAAAATTGGTTATTGCTCAAAGCAAGCTATTCATAATATTTCCAGATAGAGGTGAGGGGGCATTCTTCTCTACAAGTTGAGCAGCCCTGATTCATATGCAACCCAGTTCCAAGAAAAACCCTTCAATGCTTGGGAAGGGTTCTTCTCTCCAGAACATGGGAGAGAAGTCCTGGGGGAGGCAGGTTGCTCTTCACACTCCCACAGACATGCACAAAGCAGCCATGATCCTGTCCTCCACAGCAGCCATTTCCTCCAACCAAGGGCACATGCATTGCCTAATGTCCAGTCTTCTGGGAAATGAGCCACAGAGAAAAAAACAGACACAAGTCTGGCAAATCTATGTGAAGGGCAAAACCCCTATGTCCCAAACTACTTAGACGTATCTGCCAGCCACATTTTCTATGCAGTAATGATTCAGAATCATCTCCCTTAACTCTGAAATATCTGCTCACTAACTGCTGAGACAAACATTTTGCAGTGTTTTTAAGCAGATAATGTATCAGCAAAAAAAAGTTATCTTACTGGCTGCAACACATGAGATAAGATCCTAGAGTCTTCCTTCACAGGCATATTTTTCTTAAGGTAATGGTTTCCTTGACAATAAGGCTTCCTAATCCACATGCAATCACATTATTAACAAAATTGATAAAATCCCTCTGAGTTATCACCAGACTGTTTCAGACCTGATAAACAAATTCTTTTAATAAGGTCAATTACCAATTTCATGTTTGCTGAATAACAAAGTCCAGTCCAAAAAGCTGTGTACTTCTCAAAGGTGACAAACAAGGAAAAATCCAGAGTCTACTGTTGGAAAGAAACTTTTGTTTGCCTTGGGGCTAGACAGATAGAACCATTTTACTGTAAATGCACAGGTAACAAAGCCATAGACTTAATTTCTTCTTTCTGTCATTTCATAAGACCCAGTGTGCATTGCCCAACTTACAACAACAACTAAAGAGTATTGATCTACATTCCAGAAGAGTTAGTAGCTCCTGAACCAGGCTGGTAAGTCTGAAATTTTTTGTCTGTCAAAACCAAGGGGTATGCACAATCTGGGGGAAAAAAAGTGCATTACATTCAGTAAACAAGCAAATGCAACTGACAGAAAAGAGAAGGTATTTTTAATGCAATACTCATGCAACCCTTTAACTTTGGTCTGTATCCATATGCCAAAAATCATATATTTCAATGCCAGATAGCTCTCAAATAAAAAAGATTTGCCTTTTGAAAATTTGGGGTGCTTTTTATTCTTGCCAGTGGAGACACTACTACAAGTGTTATAGCCATGCTGAAAAGGAGATACTTGTGGGGCACTGAAATTACACAAGCTTCCCTGGGTGGACACATAGAAAATCCAGTGTCTCCCAGTGCCCTGGTGTTCACTCACAAAAAATGAAGGTGATCAACCTGTCACCATTCAGAAAATGTCCACCTTTTTCACCTAGATTTTATGCTCTTTTGGTGAGAAGCTGCCCTTTTCAAGCACTGAAACCTTAGAAAAAACACTCTGCCTATCCACACTGAGTCTCACCAAGTCTGCAGGTTCTCTTGCAGTCATCTGAACCCATGGTGTCTTCAGCAGGCAAAAATACATCCTAAATGACAGGTTTAGTCCCCTAAGGACTCAGAAAATGCCAGGCTCATGCCTGAAAGTAGTCATAGGTAACTGTTCTGTCCTTACATGTAATATAATTCTCTTCCTGGGACTTTTCCTGCTTCATGAAATAGAGATTTGATCCAACCAGAATATGCACTGGCCATTAGTATTTACTCTTCACTGATAGTCAATTCATCATGCTGGAGCACTGGCCCAGGACCTCACTGTGCCTTCAATTTTTCAGCGGGACAGGAGCTATTCCTGCCTCCAAACCACACAAGAGCTGTCTGGCCACACCTGGACAACAGCAGCATACCAAGCTTGATTACACAGCTGCCTACCCACTGCTGACCCAGGCACCTTCCAAATCCCACACCCTTCTGAGCACAACCTGCCAGGACTGGAAAAACACAAGGAAGAGCCAGTCAGCCCCAGGAAGCAACATGCCCATCAAGACAAGGCTTAGGTTGCTTTTATTTGATTCCTCTAATTTTAGTATGCTAGATACACAGCCCTGCTGGACATGCTGGAGTGCTGTCATTACACTAACAGTAACAGTGAACAATCCCATCTCCTTGGAGACTCCAGTTCCTTACTTGATTGCATAGCATAACTTCTGGCCTCTCTGAATGACCCCAAGACACCAACAGACTGCAGAAGCATGTTTTTGTATTCGCTGGGAAAGGTTGTCATACTCTGGATAGGCCCTTTTACTATATGACTTCTGAATGAAGCTGTGACCCACTCATTCAGAGACCTAACAAATACTGCCTATTAATACTGAAGTCATTAGGCAGCTCAGCAGTGAGGTCAGATCTTCAAACCAGATCTCCAGCAAAATCAAAGACATCTGTTTTGTGAGTCAGATAAAGTCATTCTGCAAGAAGGGAGAGGTCTGCATCTCTAACTACCATCTATATTAGAAAAGTGCTGACAGAAAATTTGGTGGGCCACTGCTCTGCTCCGCAGCTTAACATCCTGGCACTCAGATTAGCTCTTCTTGCCATCCCTAAGCACAGAATGCTGTTATGACTTAGAAGCATCACTCCCAGCACTTTAGCAGAATCAGCTCAAGAATTTCACAAGAGTACAGCTTGAAGCATTCAAGGAAGAACAAGGTGACTGACCAGTCTTTCACCATCTTTCAGACACATTTTGTAGATAAAAGCTAAGCTTTGTTCCTCCTTCCATTTCCCTATACAATCAATACAGCACGGCAATCACACAATGTACACTGAGGTTTTTTGCCTTTTTTGCCTGCTGTTTGAAAATATTTTTGCCTCTCCACTAGCTCAGTGAGAATGATAAGAATGCTGTTGCTGCAGTCTTCCTGTTACCCCCCCAGAATCATCTGTAGCATGATTCTGTCTTAATCTAATTAGTTTCAAGTAAAACCTGAAGGCTTGCAGCCTAAAATGGGTAAAAATTTTTTTCTCTGCTTTACATTTTTTTAGTAGAATGTATGCCTAACTTGAAGGATAACTTATCAAACGGTACTAAAACAGATGGCTTGAAAGAATTCACTGAAGAACAAGACAATGTGTGCAAAGAGGGACATCATCTATAACTACAGGAAAACAAAGACTAAAAGGACAATTAATTCATTCCACTTCAATGAAAAGATCTGATATGGAGTTAAGGATCAAAACAGATTTCTTCCTCCTTTTGTATACCATCTTTTGCATTCTTTCAAGAGAACCCTGGGTCTTCCTTTGAAGTCTATTCTGACTTCTGCATTAGAAAGGATGCTGGTGGACTAATTCATCAACCCTAGCAAAAAATGTGTTACAAATACAATGCCAGCCATCACAAGATGGGGCTCTAGCCCACTGCCACCACTGGCTATGTTTATGACTGCAGTCACAGAGCACTCAGGATAGCAGGACTCTCGTACTACGTAATTTACGACGTGTCTTTCTTGATGTGTTGGCCACAAACCTAAAAGTAGAGCTCCTTTTGCTGAACAGGAATGTAAGGCAGAGCAAGACCTAGAAACCCTGCTCCAGCCCAAGCTGAGTGGCTGAAAACAATCAGAGCTAGCAGCTTAATAATGTTTTACTTCCATTTAAAATAAAAAAGAGGAAGGAAGAAATTCAGTTTAACCTGAGGGTACTATTCTCTTATGTAGGTGAAAACATTTACTTACGGGTTCCCAGTGTCCTTTTACAGCTTAAAATCACGTAAGACAGTAAATTGAGGGCAAGAGGGAAGACAGAAACAGGGAATACATTTCCCTCTGTCTTTCTACAGCACCTAGCACAGAGGGGTCCAGCACTGTGGATCTTGGCATTACAGCTAAACAAACAATAGACAAGCATTATGTTAGGAGCTGAAAGTACTCTTTACCTGCTGGAGGTTGACCCCTGCATCCAGTAGCTCCTCTACGGCAGATGATGGCATGGACACATTATGATGGAGGAAGTCAGAGAATGTCTCATTGTCAACCAGGAAATCCCGAAGTTTCAAGTCTGGAAAAATGACAAAACAAGCAAAATTCTGGTCACAGCAGAACCAAAAGGAAACTCACGTGAGAGCACTGAACAGGAAAAGTCAAGCTGACAAATAGGGGAGAGGGAATTACACAAACCATAGCGCAAAGGAAGAGGAGCTGCTGGTAAAGTGCTCTGAAACTTGGCAGGCTTCACAAATGTCAATCCATGTTGTCTTGGTCTCAAATAAAACCCCGAACCAACAACAAAAAAAGCAATCAACCTTCAAAAACAACCCCCATTAACATCATTACTTCAGGTCAATTTGCTCATACATACACAGAAGCAAGGCACACCACGTTGCTCTCTTGATCTGAAAGCTACTACAGCATTAGCACTTAATCCCTGTGTTGTTACTGAACATAGGACTGAGCTGGTGCATGGACCACTAAGGGATTTACTAGCCTTTAGTTATATATGTTAGCAGCTGATGTACTCCATCATTAATTTCAAAGTCTGACATATGCAGAGACACAGGTATGATATAGAATCACAGATCTAGGAAACTATCTCAGCTGCTTGGAATTAAAAATACATTTACTCCTTCTCAATCAGTATTCCAGCTCTTGACTTTAAAACAAATTTGTGCCAACATCACAGCAAAGGGGAACCATCTGGAAATTATAATCCAAGCACCCTACTAAAATCCATAAAACTGGACCTTCAGAAGCTGATGCTCAGAGCTAACATTGTTTTGAGTTGCTTTCTTGGGTTTTGTATTGAGTTTGGTTTTTTGTGGGTTTTGTTGTTGTTGTATTTGTTTGGTTTTGGTTTCTTTTTGGGGGGGGGGTTGGGTTTGTTTTTTTTTTTTTTGCATGGGGGGGGGGTGTAGTCAAGCGGTGTTTAGTAGTTTTGGTCTGGTTTTTGTTGTTGCTGTTTCCTTTAAGAGAGACACAGGACAATTCTATCTCCACAATGCTTAAACAAGTGATGAGCAAAGCATCTAGGCCAGGAGGAGGTGACCAAGTCCTATAGGATTTACCAGAGTGAAATTTCCAGACTGAGGTACAACAACAAGCTAGCTGTCATGCTGTATTTTCTACTTTAGGATTTGCTGCAACCCAGAGCAAATAGTGGAAAACAATGAGTTCTAAAGAGTAATTAATGATATGGAAGAACCAGGGGCTTGTACCTTTCCCCTCCTACAGGGGACAGATGTTACAGCTGTTACACCCCCTCTGCAGGAGGGGTTCTTGGATTAGACTTGGGTTTTTGTTTTGTTTGTTTGGGGTTTTTTGTTTGGTTTGTTTTGGGGTTAGTTTTGAGTTAGGGTTTTTTGTTTTGGTTTGATTTTTTGTTTGTGTTTTGTTTTTTGGCTGGTTTTTTTTTTTAAGAATTTATTTTATTGTTGTTGGTTGGCTTTGGTTTAGCTTGGTTAGGTGATACTGTCACTAATGGGCCCCCATCAGGGAAAAGTCTGGTATGGAATTGGGGTGCCAGGGAGACCTGGTGGTCTGGGTGCCACTTCTGCCTCCCAGGCTGATCCTGCTGGAGGAGCAGGCAAGGGGAGGAACCACGCGCTCTGCTCCTGCGGCACGAAGTACACGGGGTTACTGACGGTCATTGCTCCTTCATCTACATATCCAGTTACAAATTCCCCGTTGCCTTTTTGTTCCACACGAAAAAGTCAATCACCCGCCTCAGCTGAGGCAAGGCGGAGGTTACTATGGGGCAAAAGCGTCTCCCTCGCCTTCCTCTCTCCCACGCAGCAGGACCACTCATGAATACGCAGCGTGCAAACACCCCACTTGAACCCCGCGAGCAAAATCCACCATCACCTCCACTCCCTGCTCGGGAAAAGGCTGGGAAAAGATCTGGCTCCTGCAATAACATAAAACCGCCCTTCTCTCTTTCCAGCAGAGGCTAAAGCACCCTGCTTCACCGCAAGCAGAGGAAAAACTTCCCCCACCCTGATTCCTTGGTTACTTCCTACATGTGCCAAAATCCCTAAACACTTCTGCAGCTTGTTTATTTTTTGGTGAGATCATCAACTGTTCAGAAAGTCAGATGGACAAAGGGGGGCCTGACTGAAGGCACACTGGCATGCAGAGATCAGATGTTTGCAAGCTTTTAATTGAATCTGCCTCTACTTAAGATATTTTTCAAGCTTCTCTTAAAGGGCCACATGCCTTATGAAAAGAAGGGGAAAAAAAAAAGGTAGCCAAGCAATAATTCTTCCACTTTTCTGTTTCCTCGGCGATGTGTTGTTTTTGGTTTGGATAGTCTGTTTTATCCGGGTTTGGCTTGGAGGTTTTCTGCCATATGGAGTCATGATTTTCTTGGTCTGGGACATATTCTATAGGCAATTGCAGGAATGCAACCTGAACTGCACTAAGATTCCTGCTGACCTGCCTGTAATCATGAGGGGGAGTAACAAAGAGTTGTCATCTTTCACAGCTGTAATTAACCAGCCCAGCATTAGCAGAGTATTTATCCCCTGCCTTTTATGTCATGCCAAGCATTTTCAGATTCACTTAGCACAAGAATTTGCTGAAAATCAATGCTGTCTTCCAAGAAACTCCTACAAATATCTGAATGAGTTTTCATCATTATTTGGAGTAAACCATGAAGGAAGTAGAACAAGGTTACCATAACTGTGGGGCAGTGTTTGGCTTCCAGACAGCTGATGATGGAGCCATGATCACTACCCAAGACCACACGTGAAAGCTCTGGGAGACCAAGGGACCAAATCCCAATACCACGATCCTGCCTGCAGTGCCCCAAGCACACAGCCAGTCTTTTGTACCATGCATTTTCTCCCCCACTCCATCTGGTCCTACTTCCAAGACTTGTGGGTCAGTGTCTCATGCAATCCCTCTCAGTTATGGAAGCATGCCTAACAGCTTGCACATGAAATGACAGAAAGCACTGAACACTGCAATGCATCTAAATTCTTCCTCTGGATACCTTAAAAAGTCAAGATTTAATAGAGGTTTCCTCTTGAAAACAGTCTTTCCCATCCAAGATGACTGCTTGCCCACTAGGGTCTAAGGAAATAAAAGAGCATTACTTAGACAAAACCCTCCAAAAGTAGAAAATAAAAGAAACAGGCAAGTCTTCTGAAAGCTAATACCAAGGATACTTAATAATGCAAACACTTGGAGTGGAAGAACACATTTTACCACCATGGGTCTACTGCTGCAATATTTTCCTGCCATAAAAATTTAGACACACTATCAAGTTACTCAAATACACGAGACAAAACGTCAGCTCAAATTGCATGTCTCCTCTCTTGCTTGAGAGTGGCCAAGCATCATTACAGTCATCCACTGCAAGCTGGAGGGCACAGAATAAACTGGAGACCAATCTCTCCATGTACTTGACGTGGACATGCAGCCTTTCCTTGCCCTTCCCTTCATCTTCAACAGAAAACCCAAGGGAGCTGCAGCCTTGCAGGCTCCCACACCCCTGGCACAGGGTTCGTCCTCCTGGCCGAAATCATAGGCCTCAGCAAGCAACCCAAGTCCTAGGCACAAACAAGGAGATAAACTTGAGGTCAGACTGAACAAACATGCTCAAAAGACTGTCAAAATTGATATGAACCATCTTGCTGATTCAGTGGTGGGATAGTCAGCAGAAATAATACTGAGACAGATTTTCCCCGTGGCAGACTAGTTTTGCAGTTTCAGTCCTGATATCAAGGGAGTAAAAGCAAAGAACAGACTTTTGCTTATAGACCATGAAAATAACGGCAAAACCAGCAGGTCTGGCAGGGCTGAAATGCCTCGGCTGTAATTAGCCCCAGTTTGGGCACAGTATGGCAATGCAACGGGAGACCATCCCCATGCACATGAAACAAGCAGAAGAGATGTCTACATCCCATGTGGGACATGGAGAAAGATCCTTTGCATGGTCACATAAGGAAACTCCCAGCACAACTGAGAACTCCCAGAACTGAAGGTCTTGTGCCTTAACCACGAGATGTCCCATTCTCTCTGAACTCACCAGTCAGGATTAAACAATCATACATGGCAGCATTTCAGGGGTATTGTTTTCACAGAAGGAACAGCTCTCCTTCATTTCCACACAGTTCAAGCACACCTTGGGGTCTGCCTTCTGGGCATCAAAACCAGAAACTCTTGGATTTTCATACCGCAGAGCATCTCCTACTGTAAAACTGTATTGCATCATATGATTAACATTTTACTGACAACCTAAACTTTTCCAGACCCTTCATGCCTGGGCACAGTAGTAGGCCAGTAGTCCCTGCTTAAGAATCAAATCTTTGTGGGGGAAAAAAAGCCCAACAAAATGTATTCAAAGAGCTCAAGACAATCACATGAATTAGGGAAGAAAAACAACCACTATGCTTGCTATATTACTGATTAAAATGAACATCAAAATAAAAATATGCATTACAAAAACTAGCAAATCAGCACTATGTGGGGGTCTCTGGCTTCATGCAGACCAGAGCTGAACACTGCACAGTGAAGGAAGTATCTGTGGTCTGAAAGCCACAGGGTTTTATTTTCCTCATTTCATAAACACATCCCCAGTTACTTTCACAAGCTCAAAAGGGTGGTCAAAATGCAAGAAAAGCCATAGCTGAGTACTTTAATTTGCTGATCTTACTAAAAGTATGATTGTAACAGGTCCCATAGTAAGCAGTGACAATGTCCAATAGTACTGGGAAGACCCACAGACAAGTGAAAAAAAGAAAAGCTTTTAGGGGCAGGTTACAGGACAAGACTCTTCTATCACACTTCTCTCTCTTTTTTTTCTTTCATTAAGAAGCACAGGTTTCATACTTTCCTCCAGAAACTTAATGGTGCAGTGGCTTTTAAAATTAAACAGCAGGGTGGGAAAACATAACCCCACAGAAATTGTGGCTGTGTTTTTCATATCCTGAACACTGAATTCTGAAAATAAAAGGCATGCAAATGGAATTCAATGTTATCTCAATCCACTGTAGAGTACAAAGCTTACCAGGCCTCATGTTAATTTCTGGGGGTTCTGCCCAAATGGTTTGTGCCCATCATCTAAAATTTACCAGGTTTTCAGACACTTTAAAGCTACCAAGCTCAATGAAAACACTCTGACAGTCAGATCTACTTCCCAGTTTCACCTACCTTAACTCCGTATAAAAAAATGAATGAAGCAAAGGGGAGAAGTAGCTTCATACCTTAAGTTAATTCAGCAGCTATGAGGAAAGCAGGGCAATATGTCTGATCTATAGACATGGCTTTTTAGTCATCAGGAGTCTTCTCTATACAGATTAAACACTCAAGACTGAAAACAATGACATTACTTTCTTTATATCCACTGCAGCTGGGGAGACTTGCAAGCCTTTGGCTAAGCCTGTATTCATCATAGCCAAATATCAACGCAACACAGAAGCTGGTATGAAATTCTGACCCTTATTTATTACCACAGAGATTGTTCATAGGGCAAACCAATTGTTTTTGTAACAGCAACTAAGGTGTCACAGCAAGATGAAACAGTAAGATAAGAGACATTTTAGTTCACTCTTTAGCATCAGCAAGGTTCCACAAGTGCTCAAATGAGACCAAAAAAGATAATTGGGTTCCCAGCTCAGCATCTGTCTCCACTAATTAACAGAAGGAGCAAAGCAAGGAAGAGTGTCAAGCAAGCAAATATGGTACTTTCTTGTCCCTGTTCAAAGACTTCAGATACATAGCTCCCCATGCAGGTAAAACTGCACTTCTACAGGAAGGGAAGGCCCAGCCTGATGGCACAGCTGGCTGTCATGTCTGTGCAAAACTGTGCCCAGGTGTCACTGGAGAACAAGGTCACAAGGCACCCTAGTCACACAGGGCTGCTTCACCCAGGGCACTGCTTCTTCACTGATCACATTTCCAGCAACAGGCGATTTGCACACCCATAGAGATGCTGAAGCTGAGACAAACAGCCGAAGTTCCAGCTCAGCAGCTGAGAGCATTTACTGGTAGCACACATGACCACTACAAACATTCTAGCTAGACACTGTCTTTCAAGAAACCTCACATGGTGAGATGACCAGGGCAGGCAAATCAAATGCTGCCACAGAATTACCTTGTACACTGGAAGTCTGTATTAATTTTTCATTATCTGAGAAGTATTCCTCTTGAATTGGTGGCAGGTGCACTTGAACTCTTGAACTGATTTTCAGACTTGTTACCTATCACTGTGATTTATTGACAAAAGATGTCTGAAGCCACTTTCCACAAAAATAAAAATGGGCTCTCATGTAATTTCAACAGCAGAACCAAAGACTGAATGACTTGTAATTATATGACCATCCAGAGTAAATTGATCATCCAGAACAAACAGCAATCTCCTAATGGTGAACCATGCTACAGGACTGTACCAATGACCCTGATTGACAATGTGAAAAGCAAACTTCTCGCAGTGCTGGGCAAGGCAACAAGTTTTCACCTGCCCTCATTATACTCCTAACCTTGGACAACACATCCAAAAAGCATGATAAGGTAATTGGTCTTAGTTTTTTTTAGCACTTAGTATGTTTTAATTATTCTTTTCCTCTGGGGCAGCTTTCCCCCTGTGAGGTGAGGACAGCTCTCAGAGCTGCCTGTGTACCTGTTAATGCTGGCAAGAGCTAAACTGTCTTCTGAAAAAGTTGGAAAGCCATACTTTGATTTGTTTACAAGAAATCAAGCAGCTCAGCAGGCCTGTTGTGCAGAATCAACTAGTGTGAAAATACAAGCCTAATTTGCTCACAGTCAAAGTGCTATTCTTTCTGCAGCCACGGCCTGACCTGTTTTACAGCAGGCTACAGCTCTCTGCCCTGAAAGCCATCACACATCAAACAGTGCTGCCTCTGCAGACACTAGATAATACCAAAGTGAACACCCCATTAACCAGGGTCCATCATCTTCGTATATCTGCCATGCCAAATGGTGATGTGAGTAAAGAGGAGGCAGCCTGCCATCCATCTCCAGCAGCTAGCGTCTCTCCTGAGAGAAAAGGAAATGCTGTGCAACAGGCCCAGGTCTTCCCTCTCATCTGGGGATTGTGACATCAGGACCACCTCTATTCCTCTCTAAGTCATGATTTTTGCTTGGAAGAGCTTTAAATATAGTCCAGAACAATTACTCTGGCAGAAAGCACAGCTCTCAGCATGTACTAACACATACATAAACCAGCCCTCAGCTAGCCTTCACTGACTTCAGGCATGCAGAGCCCATTAAGCCAAGATCCTACCTCTCCCTGCATGGGAAGCCAGCAGCAAACACGAGGCTAATACATCCCTTTGTGCAGTTGTTTTGTGCAAAAGCCATCAGGCCCCCTTTCTATATGACACACATGACAAGAGAAAGACTCTGCATCAGAAAACCAAGTCACGAAGCACAGAGGCAAAACCCTCAGGCTGGTCACCACAGCCCTGCCAGCAAACACAGCCTGCCGAGCTCCTGCTTAAGGAGGGGCACACCCAACCACATCCCTAAACCCCACATTATGTCTCAGAACAGATATTCTTGAGACTTTCCCCGTTGCAAGGCAAATTCTGTTATCTGCACAGACAACCATGAAATAGAGTTTGCCAATGAAAAAAGCAGAAAGAAATTATACAGACTTCTAACACTGCAAAAAAAATTAAGCAGGCTTAAAGGAAACACACTAAGAATAGTTATTGCATGCTTTAAGAAGTAAAGTCTGAGCAGAGACTCAAATTGTATGGCATTATAACTGGTTGAAAATTCTCCTGCTAATGTTCACAAAATTAGTACAAATTTTCTTAGCCTTTCAACTGGCTTGTCAGTCAGAGATGATGGACCACAGATGTGACATTACTACAACAAAATTATTTTCAGGAGTGGTAAACCAAACAAATTCAGGGATGGTATAAACTATGGAGAAGGCCCTCCAAAGATCAAACTCAGCTCAGGGCAAGACAGATCCTTCTACAGAGGCAGGAAGTAATTCTTTGCTGTTAAGACTGGATTTTCACTACACTAGGCATATTATGCCCTGGATAATATACAGGTTTTAGATGTTTCAAAACATTAACACATAAAGTAAAATATATTAAAACACCCCAAGCAATAGAGAGACTGAAAACCAAATGCCTTGGTCACATCCAGTCACATACTACATGTCACCACAATTCTAATGGCACACATAAGCACACAAGGAATAGTGCCATGGCACTATCCTATTAAAAATGCATGGATCTAAGCAGAAGTTGAAAGTGTAAGCTGTGACCAATGAGGACACTGGTCAGAATTCCTTGTACTTGAGAAAGTGACCATAAATCTAGAAGAAACGCAAATCACAGGAAAAGGCAGGGCTGGACATTTTAATCAAATGACCATTAGTAACAGCAGAAGTATTTTCATAAGCTGGCTATGTAAGCGTGCATCCATAAGACTGCTAGTTCAAATGCATCCAGAAGACACTTATATGAGAATCATTCTCCCCCCAAAACAAGCAGGCAGAATGTATCCAGCAGTATTTTCCTACTTTAAAATTATCACAGCACCACCTATCAATTTGAAGAGCTTCTCCCATTAAACTGGCATGGGTAATGATGAGCCTTAAGTAAAGCAGCAGGCAGAGCTTTCCAGGATTAAAGCACCCTGACTGTCCTGCACTTGTACTTGTTCCTCCTTACACAGAAAGGCAGATGAGAAGAGAAAAAGCTACCCCTCCCTTGGGTGTGAAGGCTTGTTCTGTCAGATATGTGTTCCTCTTACTTGTCACAAATTCAGGGAACCTGACTGACATCTGACTTATTCTAAAGTTTAGCAAAAATCCAAGTCTGCAGTCAGCAGATCATAGTAGCTCTTACTTTTTCTATGTTAAGGAAGACCTGACACTTCTGGATTTAGTGCCACGTCCTAATGCTCCTTTATCCAACACACTGCAGCATAAGCCACCTTCAGAACAAAGTAAAACCAATCAAAAAATGCTGAAGATTAACAAGCTAATAATTACACTGTATTTAGCTTAACCAGAAAAATTGTCTCCTCCAACTGAAAATATATCTACATCTAAATTAGTTCACCCTCCCATAATTACTCCCTACAGTTCTATTTAGTTGGTCACTGCAAAGTTACCCTTATGGACAGTTGTTTAGGTTTGCTTTTGAGTATCAAGTCCAACAGAAGGAAATAAACCCCTCAAACTTCAGCAGTAAATAAAAGATTATGTTTTCTGTGCCTAGTTTAGGGTAACCTTTGCAACTATTCAAGCCCTTCACTACTGGAAATCAGACTGTTGAGCAAGAGCACTTCAAAATAATTGAAGAACTTTCTCAATCTTTGGGAAAGACTGAAAAGCAGATGCTTAGTAAATAATGATTGCCCAAATTCACACAAAGTTTTAGCTGTGAATCATGTCTCTCACATTCTAAGTGTGACACTGTACTACATTACACCAGGATGGTCCCAACAGATCCTGCCTTGGTCGTTTCAGGAGCTCATCCTTCCAGCTGGTTTTCTATTGGACTGTCAATACACTAACCAGTCCTTCCCTTTGGTACTGACATAACTTGGCTGGCTGAAAATACACCCTGGAGCATTTGCACCACTCTGCTTTACACAGAGGACTGGATTACTTCTAGGCGCAGAGAAGAGCAGTGCCTCCTGGTACTTTAGGAACCCGATTCTGTCTACCAGATCAGAAAGCACTGCAATTACCTGAAGAAAATGGCATATGTACTGCTGAAGAGGTCTTACACATTATATATTTCACATGGATACACTAGTAAAATTCCTTGCACTTTAAGGAGATAGACTGCTGACCACGTTGTCACACAGCTGTGCCTCTGCTACAATGAAAATTGTTGGGACAATGGACTTCCATGTCCACATCAGGTCTCAAGTGTCAAATCAGCTTTTTTTTTTTCTCCCTACTGTTCTGAAGTAGCTTTTTGTGGGGCAGGCAGCAGTGCTGCTTTCCTAAGGAGGTGGCTGGCACAATCCAGAACAGGCTCACACTTCAGATATTGCTATCTTTGCAGTAAGCTGTCTTTGCCCCATCAGCAAATCTCCTTCTGGTACATATCTATGCCCAGTCAGCTTCAGATATGGTCCAATTATGTTTCAGCTGCACTTGTTAGAATAGATAGAGAATTATAAGGAAAAGATCTCCAAATATATAATAGCTTATGCTCATTAAGTTCTGATGGTCTGTGGTTATGTAAACCTTCTGACAATGTCAAGAAACACACATCTAAATACTACCTCAGGTAGTATGTTCCTCTAAATATACATTTAGAAGAACAGGAAGGTTCAAGAAAGGGTAAAAAAACCACAAAACACCAAAACTCACAGGAAGGGTCTTATTTTAAATACTTTTAAAGGGTCTTTTATTGCACCATTCTTAAAACTAAAGCTAAATTAGAAAGGGAAGGAAACTCTGGCTGTTTACAGAGGATGTGTGTCACAGAACAGCATGAATCTCCCCCACAGATAGCACACAGAGTGCTGCCAGGTCAGCATAAAAAAAAAAAAAAAAAGCTAGGGCAAGATCTTCAGCTAATCGATGAGTTACATTCCACTAAATTCTCAAATGTACACCAATTTTTTATCAGTTGAGAATTCCTGATACACAGGCCCAAGCAATATGCAGTTTTAACAAACTCCTGTTAATTATTGACACTTAATAAATACATAAGCCCATGCCTATTTTTTTAAGTTCTGCAGCTGCTGCATTTAATTCAATTGATTCTCCAGAATTTTGAAAGCAAAACATATAAAAGTATAAACATAAAACACATAAAGTGAATTAAAAATGCATTTCAAAAAATTCACTGCTATATAAAACACAGCAACAGCAAAAATCTCTAGGGTTGGAAGTGGAGAATGTCACATTTTAATAAAGCTGCAAATAAATTCAGCAACAGGTGGCAGAATATTTTAGTCAGGATCCTGCTATTAACAGTCACTTATTTTATGACCGAAAATATTTAAATAGAACATGAAAGACTGACTAAAAATTGAACTGTCACGGATTTTCAAAAAAATTGGTCAAGCAGTGTTCTGTCCTCTTGCCTGTGTAAAAAAGAACTTGATTTACCATCAACATTTTTAAAAAGCCATCAGCTTTTATTGCATCCTGACTGCATTGAAAACTGCCACATCCTAGTGTGTTTGAGAATGAGGGCAGCTGTTTATTTATTTAGCTCACAGAAATGCTGTAAAATTAGGTAATAAGTGTTTGTAATACATGCTGAAGATAAAATGTATTATTACTAGAGACAGCTCCAAAGCTGAATATTAACTTGAGAGATATGGGAGGTCAGACCCAAATTAGGCACTCTGGCCTCAGTACCAATCCAACACAGAAGGGTACAGGGCTTTTTCCAAACGGGGCAATTTCATAATCTCCACTCTCATGAGAGCTCAGGCCCATGGAAATCCCCTGAGAAAGCTGAACTTTTCATCAGATAACAGTGTTACATATTTCCTAGGGGAGTGCTAACACTAAGCTCAATGTGGAAAGTCTCAATCCTGCTGTCTCAACCAACCTCAGAACGTAGCTTAAATAAATCCAATGCAATCTTCCACAAAGTAGGCATTTCTTAAGATTCTGAGATTAGAAGTCAGTGAAAAGAAACACAGAATTTGCCAGAGTGGAACACAAAAAATAAATTCAAGTTGAAGCTAAAACAGCATAAGTTTTGGCAGCATAGTCCTGATATTAACAAGCTGTACTGACAAGGCTACATACAAAGAGGGAAATAATAGCAAAGTGTGAGAGATTTAACTGTTCACTTAATGCTTTCCACTTTATTTGCTGGTTTAAAATAAAAGCATTGACAGACAACACTGACAAGGCTGAAGACTAAAGAAAACACCCAGAACTTTTAAAGTTCTCGGCAGCACATACTAGTACTAATTACTTGTAAGCACAGCAAGCAATTCTTGTTTTCTTCATCACTGTGTCTTTATCTAGACAATTTAAGAAAGATAAAAGTGCAATAAATTAATAAATTGCAATCTGGTATCTACCAGAATAACTCTGTTGCTAATTGTAGTTACGAGTGCTGTTGACTCCCTTACAACATACAATGAGACAATAACTGGCACCATCAGGTAACTGGTTCTAAAGTGACCATACTGCAGCCTTATACCAACAAGCTTGCAGTTTTCCTTGTGTTTTTTTAACAGCTTTCACACAATCTTCTGCAACAGGATTCTCAGAAATGTTTTTCTCAAGCTCCTGTCACCTGGTAGAGCTCAAACACTACAGCAAGGCCAGATTTAATGTACCACTGCATATGTTTTTTTCAGTTCCCCATTCAATGAGATTTCAGTCTTGCTCTATCACATCCATATATATCTACCTAGAATCCAAGCTGGCATAATTCTAAACATCTGTCTTCAAAAGTATCTCTGTACAAAGGAAGTTCAGACCAAAAGAAGGCATTAAAGCCCAGTTCTACAGACTCAGAATACAGCAATACACATTATGCTATATGTGTTTACCCATGTCAACCTCTAAGCAAAGTCACACAGTAACAACTGCTCATGAACAGTCCCATGGAAAACAAGTATGATTCTCCTGGAAACTGATTTTAAAGTACAGCAAATCTTTGTACCTTAACCTCTATCAAGATAATTTTATTAGTTTTATCACATCCTTGGCTTCCAAATAATAAGGAAGCAGAAGGAGGCTCTACTGAAAGTGATGATACCGTATCTAGTTATATTGTAGTTACAGGTTACAAAAATTACAATTCTTTGAATTGTGCAAATATTACGTCACCTAACTAATTAAAGCTATATACCTAACCTTGGACCAAGCTGCCATTGGTATTGAAGTTGTGGTATTCACATACCCTCTGAACAGAGAGACACTTAACTATCTCAGGATTTCTCCTGTGAGAAAAGCAGAGAAAAGATAATCAAAACAATTCTTATCTCATTCGCTGTTTGTGCCCATGTGGAATGTAGTCTGGAGATTGTTTACCCAAGGTGATTACATGATTAAATTCTAGTGATTAGTATTTTGAATTTATTGACCAATTAAATCCATGTGTGTGTCTCAGGAGAGAGTCACGGGTTTTCTAGTTAGTTAGTGATAGTTCTTGTTAGTGTAATATAGTGTAATAAAGTAATAATATAATATAATTATAATATAATAATAAAATAATAATATAATATAGTATGATAAAGTAATTAATTAGCCTTTGGAAATCATTGGAGTTCAGACACCATTCTTCCTGAGTCGAGGATTCCAGCACCGATAGATAAGAAGCATTCTCTACTTTTGCCTATCTCTTGACTGCCAGCCTCCCAGTTTTAGTTGAGAACAGAAAAAAATAACACACCAGTTGGATTCACAGAGACACTTTGTTCACAACCTGTAGTAATGGACTTAAAGTGCCCTTCCAAGAATGTTTTGGAAACATTTTTCCAGAAGATCTGCAGTTGCCTAAACAATTTCCATTTACTTAAAAAAATAAACTCCAAGAATTTTCATGTCTATGACTATTCAGCAGCACAGAGATTTGAAGAAAAAATTAATAATGCAAACGTGGGGAAACTGCCATGTGTACCTGAATCTTCTACCCAACCAACAACTATAACCTTCGTGCAACATAAATACCCAGTATTGGCTGCTTCTTCCACTTGCTTATTGTGACATGCTGCATCTGACCACAGCAGAAATCACAGTGGTTCCCACACAGTCCCAGACTCCCCTTCCTGGAGGGATGCTCTGGGCCAGGAGGCAGTAGCAGCCAGGGATGCCCTAGGGAGCTCTGCTGAGGGCTAGTGCAAGGTAACTGCTACTGAATATACAAAG